>NC_064843.1:56991324-57299082 GCF_024166365.1 Elephas maximus indicus | reverse complement strand
GATCATTCAAGTCACAGCTTCTGCTACTTAGAGAATTTTCTGTGGCCATTATTTCTACCAAGTCCAATTTTCCCAAGGCTATGTTCACATCAATATTTTCTTGAGAAGATTTGATTTTTTGGTCAATTTTTACTTGGTAAGTCACTGTTCATTTTATTTTTTGTTGACTATATCTATCGAGTCTAATTTTCTCAATCACTAGAATTTTTAACACTTCTGTTTTTTTTTTCTTTTAGTCTTTCTTCTATAACAAATTTTAACATGCAAAGTGGCCACTGATGACAACTTTTTTGTGTGTTGATAATTTCTGCCAGTAATATTCATTGTGAATCAGATGATTTGAATTTATTTCTTAGCTATTCCAGTTTAAAAATGTGTTCAACATCCTAGGATATTACAGAATTTCTCTTCTGCCTGGGGTTTTTCTATATTATTTTCTGTCCAATTATTTTGTATGTTTCTGATCATTTTGCATATTTCTCACTGTGCACTGTGTTAACAGAACAAAGAGCAAAGAGCAGAAGTTATAACAGTGAGATGAAAACTAAAACAGCTGGCTGAAAACATCCTTCTTCTTTAAGGGTTAAGTAGCTTTGGTTAAGTCCTCCACACAAAGTATCATGAGGTCCTATGGTATTCTGTATCAGGTAGTGCTGTAGAAATTGTACATACCAAACGTGTTTGAAACCCAGTGGCCTGAAATAACAAATGTTTATTTCTTGTGTATGGGTGCATGGATCAGTACTAGGTCACCTGGCCAGGCTGGGCTGAGTTGGACTCTTGGCTTTGTATCAGTTTCAGGTTTGTTTCACATGTTTTCATCCTGGGACCCCAGTTAAATAAGTCATGGCTATCCAGGACATTCCCTTCTCATGTTGGATTCAGAAACTCAAGAGAGCAGCCTAAAACACATCATGCCTCTTGAAGTCTCTGCTTAAAATTGTCACACACTCCCTTCCACCTACATTCCAATGGTAACAGTCGGTCTTGTGGTCAAACCTAAGGAAGCCATAGCAAGACAGGAAGAATGGAAGAATTGCAAATAAATAAATAAATAAATACAATCTACAATATAGCCTTTCTCCAATGTAACCAAACCAAAAACAAACCTGTTGCTGTTGAGTCGATTCCGACTCATAGCGACCCTACAGGGAGTAGAACTGTCCCATAGGGTCCCCAAGGAGCGGCTGGTGAATTCAAACTGTGAACCTTTTGGTTAGCAGCCAAACTTTTAACCACTGCACCATCGGGCCTCCTTCCCCAATGTAAAGGTATACCAACATTTCCATGAATACAATGGCTACTTTGTTACAGAACAGAAATATCTATTCTATGGTGACCCCATGTTTCTGCCTACACAAAAAATCAAGTAATATAATTTCTATGTCAAATTTTTCCTTCCTGAGCACTCTGTTAAAAAAAAAAAAAAAAACTCTGTTACAATATATAAATCATGAATGCCTAGATTCCCTCCTGAAGTGCTCCCTGAGCAAAACAAAGGGTCTTCTTCTGATTAAGCGACATTAAGCTGATTTTATTTATAACTGGGGGACCTATATGTCTCTGTGCTTCTCTCTCCCTCACCTGAAAGTCTCCCAGAGCAATCTAGATTTATAGCCAGCATTCACTGAGCCTGGAGCCCAGCTAGTGAGTTGCTGCAGTACTCCAAACATCAAGTGATGGAGACCTGGCCTGGAATGAGGTGTGCCATTTCAAGTGAAAGAAGAGACATGCTGGAGGAAGACATTATAAGATTTGATTGTAGGCTTAGTATGGTAAGAAAGGGAGGCAAGAGTCAAGGAGGACTAAACTGGACAAGTGGAATGTTAGTGGCATAACCAAAAAAGAAAAGAAAACAAATTATTTGAAAAGGCAATTTTATGTTAGAACCACTTCGGATATATGAGCCGAGTTGTTACATTAGTCCATCGCTGGGTGAGAAATCTTCTGGTAATATGGCATTGAGAATCACAAGCAATTTTCATATTCTACAAGTAGTTGGTTTTACAGTTAATTCTGGTAAAGAGGTTCCTTTTTCCGCCAGTGACTTTCATTTAAAAATAAGAATGAGTCCCTATATGAATGAAGGGTCAGAGTTCCCAGGTGGCATGGTTTTCTGGGTGTTACAGGAAACAGTAATGTCATAAATATCTAGGACGTCTTGAAGCCTCTTCCTGATAATGACATCACCCCTACACGACAGTCACTGAACCCATCACTCTGAATCCCAGTCCTCAGGTCTTCAAACTCTTCTCTTTTCAGGCTGGTTGCTTCTGTGTTTAATAAATTTAGCATCAATTCAACTCCCTTCTGATATACATGTTTCAACTGGCCTGGCCGAAACAACAGATAGATGCCCACAGCACCTTTCAGCTTACACCTTATTCCTTAACACTATTCTGCCAATAGAATTATCCTATACCCCAAATCACTCAAGCTCTAGAAGAACACTTATGCCACTGTCAAATTAGGTAATCATTGTATTTTAGACATGAGTGTAAGGCAAGGGCCCCACCCTGGCAAAAAATAGCTGCCAGAGTGCTGCTAGATTGTGTCACTTGCCCTGAATCCAAGTGGATTTCTAGAGAAATGAGTAAATTTCACTTCCCTCCAGTGGGAGTGCCATCTGTTAGTTCTCTGGAAAGTAGCACTGATATATGATTCATTAGCTTACGTATAGTCTAATATAACCTGTGAGTTAAAATCATTTTTTCAGAACTCTGTGGATCTTATGGCTCGTTTTGGAATATTTTTTCTTTATTTCAATTTTATTATTTTGCTTCAGCATCAAAATTAGAAGTTGATGTGAATACTTTATGGCCCACACTGTCTCTTTGTTTTCTCCAAGCATAATATCAAGCATTTGAAATCAAATGAAGATGAAAGAAGGATTTCAGAAAGTAATACCACTCAAAGTTAGTTTGGCAAAAGCTGGGTTTCCTTTACAATGGAGTCTTTATTCATATATGTCTCGTGTTCTCCCTTAAAGCCAGGAATAACATTCACCTCAATGGCTATTGACCTACCTAATATTGCAGAGCCTCCCATTTCCTAAGAGTATTTCTGGGCACCCACAGTGATGTTCTTGCTTGCTTGCAGAAAGGTATTGTTAGAAGCTGAGTGACTGCCTCCATTTTCTTCCTTTTCTACTCCAGCACTCCTCAATGATGTCTACAAGGCTTCAAACGTTGGTAGAGCTTCAGAGGGTGTCTCTCTTATCTCTGATACTGGCAGCAGAGCTGCCCCCTCAGGTACCACTCCTGCTGACTACTGCTGCTTCTTGGCTAATGTACAGGAACCTTTCCCAAAACTGAACTCAGGAACCAGTGAGGTAGTACCAGCAATTCTGGAATCTTCAAAGCTCTGAAACCAAGTTATGTTTCAAGGAAAAGTAGGGAGATGGCGTTTCTCCAAAGTTTGTATCACATACTGTTATAGAAGCACACAGATACTGGGGCTTTAGAGTTTATTTTAGTATTTGCTTATAGAGCTCCTTCTCATAGAAAAAGAAAGAAATGTGGAGGAATTTGGATACAGAGCAGAAAAGATGAAAACGACTTTTATAGAATTTTTGTGAAGTGGTAGACACTATGACCTAAATCTCTACTTCCCTAGTAAAATCTTTCTTCCTTCCTTTTGGGATAGAGGAAAGGCGTAGAGGAAGGGGGTACAACAACATGCTAAAGTCATGCAAAGGGAACCCAGCTATGCATGTGCTCTGTAAGTAAGTGCATGCATGGAACAAAGGGAGTCTCCTTCTAGATGCGTTATTAAAATGGTTTGAGGAAATTGCTATTGCAGTTTGGACTGAAATGTCAACTGCTAAGAAAACTATTTTTTTTTTTTTTTTAAGAAAACTATAGGTGCCTCCCTTTGTAAAAACATATTAAAAGTGTCTCTGCCAATCACCTTCTTCCCACGCACTGTGTGTTTCTCCAGCTCCTACACTGGCTGGCTTGGAGAATGTCAAAAGAATTTTATTTTAAGCTGTTTGTCAGAGTAATAAAATAATTTTGTTGCTGGCAGCTGTGTGGTAATGAACTCTAGTTATGAAGGTTGAGAAGGGGTGGGAAACTTACTGAGGGGTTTTAAAATGAATACTGAACCATTTACTTCCATATATGGCTAATGGCAAAGAACGGTTTTATCTTCTTGCAGGATAGAAAGGAGATTAAGCCAAAAGAAGAAAAATACTGAAAAGTCTTAGAATTCTTGAGTAAAGGAAAATCTTGGCTGTGAGGCAGTGAGAAAGTGCCAGAAAGTATGAGTATCATCGACACCGAGGACATGAGGTAAGAAACTGAGTTATCCACAGCCTCAGCAGAAGTGGCTGGGAGATTTGATGTTAGATACGTCAGTTATCTAGTGCCACAATAGTGCTGCCTCAGACACCTCCCCAAAACTCAGTGGTTAAAATAATAAGCATTTATTTAGCCCATGAGTTTATGGGCTGACAATTTGTGCTGGGCTCAGCTGGACTCACTCACGTACGTTGGGGTTGGCTTGCTGTTGGCTCGTTTGGACTGGCCTCAATAGGGTGATTTGACCCCGTTTCACATGTCTGTCATCCTCCAGCAAATTAGCCCACGTGCTCATGGTAATAACAGAGATACAAGAGAGAACAAGCTCCAATGTGCAAGTCACATCAAGTCCCTGCCTGCATCGTACCTGCTAACATCCTGTTGGCCAAAACAAGTCACATGGTTGAGTCCAAAGTGAAGGGACTGAGCAGGTTTCCCATGGCAAGAACGTACCATACGTTAAAGTCACTTAGTGAAAGACTGGGTGCAAGGAGGGAAGAATTGGATCATCTTCTCCATTTATCACATTAGTAATCATACACTTAAGTTGATTTGTCATTTCTGTATTATCAGACTTCATAAAAGTAAAACATGATACGATCAAGACCAGGAACTGTTCAGACTTAGAATAAAGCTGACTGGCCAGGAAACCTTTTGAAGAACAGATATTTTTAGCCAGCGGTGCATAAGAAAATAATAACATCAGATCTAAGCCTTTATGGAGGTCCCTAGTGGTACAAAAGGTTTGCTCTAGGCTACTAACCTAAAGGCTGGTGCTTTGAACCCATTCAGCAACCCCATGGGAGAAATTTGCTTCCCTTAAGGTTAAAGCCAAGAAAACTCCATGGAGCAGTTCTACTCCGTAACACATGCAGTCGCCATGAGTCAGAATTGACATGACAGCAACAGATTTTTGGGGGAGGTGGGGTTAAGCATTAATTCACCTCAATCTGTTTTCTGGGAGTACCTTTAAGTGGAGTATTCTGCCTTTGTTATTTAACATTTGCGTGCACTTCCATATGTGCCATGTGCCTCAAGATAATACTAGGAGTTATCTTCACAATAGCTTAGGAAGTGTGGTGATATGATCATTTCAGTTAATTATGGAGGTTGTTGAGATGGCAAACATGTTCCAGCAACACCAAACTAAGTAGCTGAAATGTGGAAAGTTTCAATGATCCCCTGGGTACTCAGTTTATACAAGCAAACATGTTTCTGACTTAACTGACTGATTATTGCACTGAAGTGAATAAACCAAACAGATGTTTTAGCAACATGTTTTCACAGCTTCAAAACATATTAAAGATTTTTAAAAGACCAATCTGTTTGCCTCAGACTGCAATAGATGTGTCAGCATTATGACTGATGATCTATAGGTTTTATATGGGGTGAATCATTCTGTGACCTAAAATACATGACCTCAGTGAACTTGAGGTATCATATTGTCTTCAGCTGAGTTTCTCCAGAAGCAGAGCCTGAGGCAAGGATTTGAGTGAAAGTATTTTATACGGGAAGTATTACAGAAAACTCTGGAAGTGAGACAGGAAAGAGATATTGCCAAAAAAAAATCATGTTGTGAGACAGCTATCACTGTGGGCAACTGGAGCCAAACCCTGTGGGGAGCTTTGGGGAACAATGCAGAGCATACTCCTCACAGTTACCTGAGGAGCAAGGTATCTGAGATACTTGTACCATGAACCTTGTTAATAATTATTGAGACCTGCTAAAAATTTGAGACCTGCTCTTGGGGTGTGTTAATTTCTTGGCACTTCCTTCCTGTCATGCACTTGGGCAAAGCAACTTTCTGCAGCTTCAGAGAAAGCCCTCCGTAAGAAGATTTAGATGTCAGTGGTTGGAAGTAGGTAGGTATGCTGAAGTGAAAGTCTCAAGGAATATGGGCAGATCATTGCAAACTGATGCTTAATGACGCTATAACAAGTTTGCTCAAATGTGGAATAGAGGCATGTTTGCCCAAGCCCCTTTCCTGAAATCAAATAAAAACAAAGAGAACAAAAATTTAAAAGAGACAGAGAGAATATGTATCCATCAATGTCCAGGCAGGAGACAGAAACCACACAAGTTATTTAGACAGGGAACATTTAATACAAACAATTAACTTGTAGAAGGCAATTAAAAAAGGTGGTAGTTTACTATCTTCTAAAAGTTAGTTGTTAATAGTAAATGCTCCCTGTTCAAATAACTGGTATGGTTTCTGTCTCCTAATTGGACATTGACTGATATTCATTCATTCTCTCTTTCTCTCTCTTTTCCCCTCTCTCCCAACTCTAAGGAGCCAAAGAGAGGCAGTAGAAGTTCCATGGTAGAATTCCTCCTTCCACACGGGGACCTGGGTTCCTGGCCAACACACCTCACGCACAACTATCATCCATCTGTCAGAGGAGGCTTGATGTATCATGATGCTGAACAGGTTTCAGAGGAACTTCCAGACTAAGACAGAATAGGAAGAAAGGCCTGGTGATTTACTTTCAAAAATCAGCCAGTGAAAACCTTATGTGGTATTCTGGGAAGACGGCGACAAAAACAGACCATCATTCCAACACTCCTTCACAAATACAACAAGAAATACAGCAACAAAACTGTACTTGGGTTTGAAGTACTGCAAATTGGGGAGCAGATGAAAGCAGTGGGTAACTGCAGTCAGGCAAGAATCCACAAATCAACAAACATATTGAATATGGTAGGAAAATCCCTTCTCCCATCGTCCCTGCCCCTGCCCCAATCATGCAAGCCACCAGTTGATGTGAACTGGGGAGGTGGCCCCAGCAAAAAAGCCTGTACAAAGAGACAGAACCCCAAGATTCTGCTCTAAAACCAATAAGGCAGACCTCTCTGGGGGGGTCTGTTTGTAATGTACCAGCACCTTCCCCGCCCAGACACTATCAGCTTTAAGCCTACTGTGAATTGCCACAGAAGGCCCTGGCAGTGGACTCTGCTCCCATAGTCAACACTCTACCTGCGTCTCTGTGCATCCCATAGCTTAGGCCTCTGAAACCAACAGGACAGCCCTCCCTGGGAGTAAGTTTGGGTCTGTCTGCTTCCCCTTCTGGCTGGCCCTGAGGACTGCTGACTGAGGCTGCTGGGTGCTAGGAAGCAGACATCTTGACTGGGGGCTATCCTCACAGCCAACATACTACAGCGGGGGCTCTAATAGCAACAAGGCAGACCTCCCTGGGGGTCCATTCAGAGCATGGCAATGTCTCCCTCACCTTGTAACTATCAGCTGTTAGTATAATATGGACTTCTACAGAAGGTTCCCTACAGTGGAGCCAGGAGGTAGGTCACCTAAGTGGCGACTGCTTCTCCAACCACCACCAGCCCCCTGGGTCTCTGAAACCAACAAGACAGATCTCTCAAAGATCCTTTTGGGGAGTCAGCCCCTCCTCCTCCAGAAACAGAAGAAAGTCTGCATGTACTTCCCCTGAATGCCAGCTCAGATACAAGCAGCCCCTACAAAGCAGGGAAGGAAGCCTCAGGCAAAAGTAGAGGGCAACACACAGCCCCAAAGGGGACTCACTGGGTGTGGGTTTTCTAACTGAAAACTTGGTTGCAGAAACAGAGAAAGGGAGCAATAATAACCCAAGAGAGAAGACTGAGCCCCTGGTGAACAGATTGATTAGCACACAGTGTCTCACCTGAGTGGTGGTACCTGCTGGTGGACAGATTGGCCACAGTGTGTTCTCTAGTGTACTTGGGAGACACTGAAAGTTGAAAGCCAAGATCTGGAACTTTCAAATCCTGTTTAAACAAGGAAGGGAGAAGGAGCTATCACAGAGAGGATGAGGAAATAGTAGGCAAAGGCCAAACATGAAGCCCACCTAAGAGTTTTTTGCAGAAAGTAGTGCAGGCAAAAACACCAGATACTAAGAAGGACTGAGAAAGTTGACACGCTAAAAAAATTCCAGTGACCCAAACAAAAATCACAAGACACACAATGAAAAAGAAACAATGTGGCCTATCCAAATGAACATGATGAAGGGAATGAAAGCACATATAAAGAAAACCAAATTATGAAAAAAAGAAAGAATATAATATAACAATGTTAAACATAACTGAAATCTTAAGGGAAAACATAGACAAAGAACTAAAAGAAATAAGGAAAACTAAACAATGCAAGAACAAAATGAAGATCAAAAAAAAAGGAAAGAGAAAAAAATACTGCAACTGAAAGGGACAATGACTGAAATGAAAAACACAGTAGAAGAACTACCAACAAATTTAATCAGTCAGGAGAATCAATGAATTAGAAGATAAGATAGTCAAAATTACAGAGGCTGAAGAACAATAACAATGGAGGCTCAAAAAGGTTAAGTACAGTTTAATGGAATTGTGAGACAACAACAAGAGAACTAATATCGTTATGGGAATTCCAGAAGAAGATGAGAAAAAGAAAGAATATTTAAAGAAATAATAACAGAAATTTTTACAAATCTGACAAAAAATATAAATTTACAAATCCAAGCCCCAAGAACCCCTTGCAAGATAAACCCAAAAAGATCTACACAGAGATGCATCATAGTTAGGCTCTCATAAAGATGGAGCCTTGGTGGCACAGTGATTAAGAGATCAGTTGCTAACCAAAAGATCAGCAGTTTGAATCCATCAGTCACTCCTTGGAAACCCTATGAGGCAGTTCTACTTTGTCCTATACCCAGTGCCCCAGTGCCGTCGAGTCAATTCCTGGCTGCCAAAAGTCAGAATCGACTCGATGACAACGAGTATTTTTTTTTTTTAAGCAAAGAGACGATCCTGAAAGCAGTGAGAGAAAAGCAAACAGCCACATGTAAAGGGTCCCCAATAAGATTAAGTGATGATTTCTCCCCAGAAACACTGGAGGGCAGAAAGCTATGGCATGATACATTTAAAGTCCTGAAAGGAAGAAAGAAAAAAAAAAACTATCAACCAAAACAGTATACCTAGCAACACTTCTTTTCAAGAATGAAGGTGAAATTAAAACATTACCAGACAAACAGAAGCTAAGAGAGTTCATGTCCACCACTCCAGCCCCACAAAAAATACTAATGGGAGTTATGTAGATGGAAGGGAAAAGACCCTACAAAGTAGTTCAAAGCTATAAATAAAGGGAAAGAACCCTAATAAAGGGAACTGCATGAACAAGTATAAGGGCAAGTAATAAGGTATTCATGACTGATAATTCTAATTGTTTTATCCTTTGTTTTTTAATAATAAATATATAAAAATCAAGGATAAAATTATGTTACATAGCTCATGAAATGTAATGATGTAATTAGTGATAACAGCTACAAAAAGAGGGAGGAGAAATGGTATAGGTATAGAATTTCTTGTATGTTACTGAAGTTAAGTTGGTATAAAATTACCCTAGGATGTTATTAATGCAAGTTGTTAAATGTAATATTCGTGGTAACTATTAAGAAAATACTTACACAAAAAGAAGGGAGAAGGGAACCAAAATGGCTCAGTATAATAAACCAACAAAACACAAAATCAGGCAGTAGTAAAGGACAAAGACAAAGAAAACAACAAAACGACAGAAGTAAGCTACTTCTTACTAATGATTACAGTGAATGTAAATAGACTAAATGGTATAACCAAAAGGCAGAGAGTGGCAGAATAGACCAAAAAAAAAAAAAGATCCAACTATATGCTGTTTACAAGAGACACATGTTAGACCCAAGGACACAAATAGGTTGAAAGGATGGAAAAATACATTCCATGCAAAAAACAACCAAAAGAGAAAGCTAGGCTGGCAGTCTTAATATCAGGCAAAGTAGACTTTAAGACAAATTGTTTTATAAGAGGTAAAGATGGGCATTATATAGTGATAAAAGGGTCATTTAATCAAGAAGATTTAACAATCATAAATACATATGTACCCAACATTGGAGCACGTAAATATATAAAGCAAGCACTGATAGAATTGAAGTGAGAAATAGATAACACTACAATAACTGTTGGAGGCTTCAATACACCTCTTTCAATATTGGGCAGAACATTTAGGAAGAAGATCAAAAGTCTATGTATGACTTAACAGACATATATAGAACAATTCACACAACAACAGCATAATATACATTCCACTCAGTACACATGAATCATTCTCCGGTCACATTTTGGGACACAAAGCAAACCTTGATAAATCTTAGAAGACTGAAATCATACAAAGTATTTTCTAGGACCACAACAAAGTGAAGGTAGAAATCAGTAACAGAAAAAAATGGAAAACATACAGATGGAAATTAAACAACACACTATTAAACTACCAGTAAGTCAAGGAAGAAATCAAGAAATAAATCACAAATTTTGTAGAGTCAAATGAAAATGAAAGCACAACATACCAAAACTTATGGAGTACAGTGAAGGCAGCGCTCAGAGGAAAACTTATAGTAATATATACCTACATGAAAAAAGAAGAAAGATCTCAAATCAACAGCCTAAGTTGACAACTCCAAGAATGAGAAAGAGAAGAGAAAACTAAGCCTAAACCTACCAGAAGAAATGAAATAAAAAAGATGACAGCATAAATAAATAAAACTGAAACAGAAAAACAATAAAATCAGAAGTTGGTTCTTAGAAAAGATCAGTAAAATTGAAGAACTTTTAGCAAGACTGACAAAGAAAAAAAGAGAAAATATGCCAATAAACAAAATAAGAAATGAAAGAGAGTATATTACAACAGACTTTATAGAAATGAAGAGAGTTATGAAAGAATATTACAAACAACAGTATGGCAAAAAAAAAAACAACTAGATTATCTAGAAGAAACGGAAAAATTCTCAGAAGCACACAACCTACCCAAACTAACTCAAGAGGAAATAGAAAGGCACAACAGACCCATAGCAAGGGAAGAGATAGAACTTCAAAAACCTCCCAACAACAACAACAACAAAAGTCCTGGACCAGATGGCTTCACTGAGGAATTCTATCAAGCACTTAGAGAGGAAATGACATGAATACTGTTTAAGCTCTTCCAAAACATAGAAAAAGAAGGAATACTCTGTAATTCATTCTGTGGAACAAACATATCCCTGATACCAAAACAGTACAAAGGCACTACAGGAAAAGAAAACCTCTTATGAATTTAGATGCAAAAACCCTCAACCAAATACCGACAAACAGAATCCAACAGCATATTAAGGCTCACACACCCTGACCCCAGAATGCAGGAAAGGTTCAATATTAGAAAATCACTCAATGTAATACACCATATCAATAGAACAAAGGATCATCTCTATGAATGCAGGAAAAATATTTGATAAAATCCCAAACTCTTTCTTGATGAAAACCCTCAAGAAGATTGGCATAGAAGGAAAATTCCTCAGGATGATTCCGGGCATACAGAAAAAGCCAATAGCCGACATTATACTTAATGGAGAAAGACTGAGAGCATTCCCCCTTGAAACTGGGAGCAAGACTAGGGTGCCCACTCTCACTGCTTCTATTCAATATTGTGTTAGATGACCTTGCCAGAGCAATAGGACAAGAAAAAGTAATAACCAGTATCCAGATTGGAAAAGAAGTAAAATTATCTCTCTTTGCAGATGATATGATCCTATGTATAAAAAAACACAAAGAGTCTGAGAGAAAATGTCTAGAGCTAATAGAGGAATTTAGCAAAGTTGCAGGGTACGAGGTCAATAAAAAAAATCAGTTGGGCTTCTATGCACCAGCAATAGAAAATCTGAAAGAGAAATTAGGGAAATGATTTCATCTACAATAACATCTCAGAGAATAAAATATCTAGGAATAAAATTTAACAAGGGACATGAAGAACTTCTACAATGAAAACTATAAAACACTGCTGAGATTAAAGAAGACCTAAATAAATGGAAAGATGTTCCATGTTCATGAACTAGAAGACAGTATTGTTAAGATGCCAATACTTTACCCAAAGCAATCATGATAACAATTTCTTTACACAAATGGAAAAATCAATCCCCAATTTTTGTGATTGACTTATTTCACTCAGCATAATTTCTTCAAGCTCCATCCATACTGCATCATGTGTCAAGACACCAAAGTTCATTCACAATAGCCAAAAGGTGGAAACAACTTAAATGCCCATAAACAGATGAATGGATATAAACAAAATGTGGAATACTACTCAGCCAGGAGGAGGGGCCCAAACAGCTAAAGCAATGTCAAAAGAGAATAAAGTAGGAGGGTTCACACTTCCTGAACTTAAACATATGATACAGCTATAGTAGTCAAAACGGCCAGGTACTAGTATAACAATAGATACATGGACCAATGGAATAGAATTGAGAGTCCAGAAATAAATCCACGTAACTATGGTCAAGTGATTTTTGACAAGGGTACTAAGTCCACTTCTATGGGGAAAGAAGAGTCTCTGGAAAACTGGATTTCCATATCATAAAAAGAAATACTCCATACTTCACACTATACACAAAACAAATTCAAAATGGATTAAATTTAGACCTAAATGTGAAAACTAAAACCACAAAATTCCTAGAAGAAAATGCAGGGGAACACTTTCAAGCCTAGTTTTTAACAATGGGTTATTTAATATAATAACAGAAGTGCAAACAGGAAAAGACAAAATGGAAAAAAAATTAAAAACTTTTGTTCATCAAAAGTCTTTACCAAAGGAAAAGACAAGCTATCAACTGGGAGACTGCCTTTGGAAACCATAGGTATGATAATAATCTAATAACAAAAATATATATATAAAACTTTGACAACTTAACAACAAAAAGACAAATAATCCAATAATAAAATGGCCAAAGGACTTGTACAGACATTTTACCAAAAAGAACATTCAAATGGTCACCTAACACGTGAAAAGATGCTCCATGTCATTAGCCATCCAAAACCAAACCTGCTGCCATCAAGTCAATTCCAACTTGTAGTGACCCTATAGGACAGGGTAGAACTGCCCCATAGAGTTTCCAAAGAACACCTGGCAGATTTGAACTGCTGACCTCTTGGTTAGCAGTAGTAGCACTTAACCACTATGCCACCAGGGTAAAACCACAATGAGATACCATTTCACTCTCACTAAAATGGATAAGTCAAAAAAGAAAAAAAGCAGCTAATAACAAATGTTGGCAAGGATGTAGGGAAATTGGAACCCTTGTCCATTGCTAGTAGGAACACAAAATGGTACTGCTTTGTGGAAAACATTGGGGTGGTTCCTCAGAAAACTAAAAATAGAACTCCCATAAAAAAGAGAAAAAAAATTACCGTCAAGTTCGTTCTGACTCATAGCGACCCTATAAGACAGGGTAGAACTGCCCCATAGGGTTTCCAAGGAGTGCCTGGTAGATAAAAAAAAAAAAGACGCAATTCCACTCCTAGATACATACTCAAAATACTTGAAAGCAGAGACTCAAACAGATAGTTGTACAAGCGTTCATTCATAATAGCCAAAGGGTGGAAACAACCTAAATGCCCATAAACAAATGAATGGGTAAACAAAATGTGTTACATACATACAATGGAAGAGAAATGAAGTCTGGATACATGCTACAGAATGGATGGAGCTTGAAGAAATTATGCTGAGTGAAATAAGCCAATTACAAAAGAATAAGTATTGCATGATCTCACTTATATAAAAAAAAACAAGAAAAGGCAAATGTATAGAGACCAGAGTTTATTAGCGATGACCACGGGTGGGAGGGAGAGGGAAAGGAGGGGTTATTGCTTTTGGAATACTGAGTTTCGGTTTATGGTGATGGACAAATCACATTGATTAAGGGTAGGGTTATACATCTGATTTTTGTAGTTGCTGTCAATAAATCTTATACCTGTAAAAGTTGAATTGGCAAAAGATGTGTGATAGATGTATTTATAACAACAACAAAAAAAGAGTAGCTGCTGAGGCTGTTTACGTACAACAAAATACCTCGTGGGGTTTGGTTCCTTGTTTTGGAGGTTTAGGGTGCTGTTTGTGGAATATTTCAGTTAATTGGCCTAATAATGTGTTTAGTGCTTCTTTTGTTTAGTTCTAGGATGTTTCTTATCAAAAAAAAAAAATAAAATAAGTATTGGTGAAGATGTGGAGAAATTGGAACACTTGCATATTTCTTGTGGGATTGTAAGCTGTAACGGCTGCTTTGAAGAATAATTTGGTGGTTCCTAAAAAAAATTAAACATGGATCCAGAAATTCGACTCCTAGGTATATATTCAAAAGACTTGAAAGCAGGAACTCAAACAGGTATTTGTATATCAATGTTCATCGCTGCCCTATGTACTAGAGCCAAGAAGTGGAAACAACTCAAGTGTCCATTGACAGATGAATGGGTAAATAGGATGCGGTCCATACATGCAATGGAATGTTATTCAGCCATAAAGAGAAATGAATTTCTCACACATGCTACAACACGAATGAACCTTGAAAACGTTAGGCTCAGTAAAATAAGTCAGACACAAAAGGGCGCATACTGTATGATCCCACTTGTATGAAGTAGCTAGATTAGGTCCATACAGACAAAAGAAGATCAGTGTTTACCACGTGGAGGGAAGGGAAAACGGAGAGTAAAAAAAAAAAAAAGGATAGTTATGTTATTTGAATGAGTGATGTTAACTGTAAAAATGCAAAAAAGGTCAATTTTATGTATATTTTATCACAATAAAAAAGGGAATAATTCTATATTGATTATGTGTCAAGTTAATATTTAAATGAAATGGGTTAAATAAAATATGTTATTATAATTACTTGTTCCTTTTTACTTTTTTTTTTGTGTGTGTGTGGCTAGCATTGTATTTCTCCTGGATGGTGCTGCCTTAGAATTAAAAGAAAAAAAAAAACAAAACATTGCCATCGAGTTGACTCCAACTCATAGTGACCCTATAGGACAGAGTAGAACTGCCCATAGGGTTTCCAAAAAACACCTGGTGGATTTGAACTGCTGACCTTTTGGTTAGCAGCCGTAGGTCTTAACCACTAGCCACCAGGGTTTCCTCTGCCTTAGACTAAAAAAAATGTAAATAGTCAATGCTTAAAGAATAAAAGAATAAGTGAGCATCTCCTCTAAATATTCTAAAATGTCTGTATTTCACCATCCAGTATGATTTTTTTTTTTTTTTTAATTTGGGAACTGTTATGTAGTGATCAACATTTTTATTTTACCCAAAGTAAACGTAAAAACAAATGAAAAAATGCCTTCTACTGCAAACATCGTTTCATAAAAGAAAGGAAACATTTTAATATCCCAAAGCAGTCAGTATATGATCCCAAATAAAAAGGAAGCTTGGTGAACCATACACAATTATTTTAAAACAGCCAAAAGAAATAGAACATATATTTAACTTTTCAAGAACAAAACAAGTGCAATATAAAGTGCTACTCTGAGTTATTATACTGTGATCAATTGTTTTATGATGCAATCACTGGTTTTAAGGCGGCTATTTCATACTTCAACATAGTTCAACAGCCCTGGCTTTTTCTAGTTCTTCAATTTGATCATACTTTTTGAAAATCCAGCTTGACATAGGAACACCAAGGAAAGCAGAATGGACACAGGTCCATTAGCAATATCCTGGGGTAACTAGGAGGTGCTAGGGAATAAGGCCCAGTTGTCACACTTGAGTCACACCAGTTAAACTATGGCAGCAGTTCCCACACACAGTGGTATTCTCCTTCCAGGTGGAGCTCTTTTCCTTGGGTCTTCTCTTCACCGCTGGAGCAGACCAGGGGTCCATCTTTTCAGGGCCCCAGGAAGGGGGCTGCAGGGCTGACCACTCAGCTGGTGGCTCCACAGCTTGAATAGAAGTGATTCAGAAACAAAGAAACAAAGCTAGTGGCCATGGAGTCGACGCCAACTCACGAACACCCCACGTGTGGCAGAGTAGAGTTGCGTTCCCTGCGGTTTTCACTGGCTGATTTTTCAGAAGTAGACAACCCGGGCTTTCTCTGGGGGCTCCTTTGGGTGAATTGAAACCTCCAAACTTTTGGTTCGCAGCTGAGCTTCTTAACTGTTTTTCACCAGCCAGGAACTCCCAGGAATTTATCTGAGGACACAGTTCCTGTGAATTATCTCAGAGTCAACACCAGTGTGTTTGGGAACTGCAGCAATATCTAAGCTGATGAAACTATTATCACATTTTTATAAAAATAACACACATGCTGTATGTTTTTATTTCCAACCCTGCCCTTCCCCCAAGAGGCATTTTCATAAATGGGGTATGTTAGTTTTTTTCTTACAACAGCATGTAAAAAGAAAATTAGCATAGCATGCTTAGGAAAATACCTTGCAGGGGCAGGGCAAGGTTGGCAATAAAAAGTATAACATGTGCTTTATTTGCATAAAAATACGGTACCCAGTGTCTCATCAATAAACTAACATAATTATTGCTTTATCCATATCCATAACAAGCAGATCTAGAATCACACTTTTTCCCATCAACCCAAGTGTTAACATAATTCCTGCCTTCAGATCCCCTGTCCCTCGTCAAAGACTTATGTACTCCCCGCATCTGAATGTCATCTGCTCGCATCTGAATGTCATCTGCTCGTAATGTCACTGGACGTGGAGGAAAGGAGGCAGAGAGTGGAAAGGAGGCAGAGAGTGGAAGGGGGTGGAGGAGGTAGTTATTTCAGCTCTTTGAGCTCCTCGGCTGTCAATTTCCCTGAAATATTGTCACCAGTCAATTGAGATAATCTTAGGATGGGTTAAACAACCGTTACCATCCATATGGGAAGCTGTACTTTTTAATCAGAGCTTCTGTTTGCTTCACATCTCTCCAGAAGGCAAAGACATTTTCTCAAAGCCTCTCCAATGAGAAAAGACAAAAATAATGGAAAGTAAAAATTATTTTTATAAGATTCATTTTCCAGGAAAGTGTTTGCCATTGGTGCTGTCTTTCCTCACTTAACTGTTTCTTGCCCTGCTACTGGGAAGTCCCTTACTTATAAATACCTGAATACTAGAAAGTTTTTTGTTTTTAAGGAAAAAGGCATTTCTTTTTCTTTTTTCTTTTTTTCTGCATGCATCTCAGGAATCCACTGATGGAATCCAGCAGTGTGGTGTTTGCAATCAATCTTGCAATCAATCACACT
Organism: Elephas maximus indicus; assembly: GCF_024166365.1. Lineage (NCBI taxonomy): Eukaryota > Metazoa > Chordata > Mammalia > Proboscidea > Elephantidae > Elephas > Elephas maximus. The sequence continues at coordinate 57,281,762 of NC_064843.1, read as the reverse complement.
GAGGTCTAGGTTTACACTAACCGTCTTCAGGTACTTACTTCCTCCTAGACTCTGTGGGTGGTCCTCCAAAACAGGTAAGGATGGTGCCTGTCTCTCCTGAACAGGCTAACCTGAGAGTATCTCTCAGGCATTCAAAGGAGTGGGAAAAAAAAAAGCTAGCAGAAAGAAGGACTGCCATCCTGTCAACTGTGTATTCCCTCTAAGTGCATAATCACGTATTAGCATAATCAGAATCATGTTTTCACTATGTCTAATTGCCATGTATAAATACACAAGTATACACTCAAGACAAACAGTAAAATTTGTTATCTTTCTCATAGCTGACTTCACCTATTTCCAATAATTCTGGGGCCAACCTTGAAAAGAACCTTTTCTACCATCTTTGTAATAGAAAAATGCGGACCCGGAAACTCGGCAGCCCCATTCAGTGGCTCTGTCAGCTTGGTGTGTGGCTCTGACTGAACCTTCATATGCTTCCACTCTCTTCACCAGCAAAGGGTCCTTCCTGAACTCTTCCTATTACCGTTTTCTTCTTTGTCCGAGCTCAATCTTTTTCTTTCTTTCTTTCTCTCTCCCTCTCTTCTTCCTTCCTGCTTTCTCTTTCTTTTCCTTCCTTCTATTTGTTTTCTCTCTCTCTCTCCCTTCCTTCTTCATTTTCTCTCTTCCTTCCTTTCTTTTCTTAATTTTTTTTAAAGAAAATTCCTTTGGTCCAAGTTATTTGGCCAGAGTGAAAAGAAAGTCACCCTGAAATATATTGGAGTCTTAGAAATTTCACATCCTTTGTGGATTAAATGGCTTGAATTACTTTGCTCTGACTGCCAGTGATTAACCTTTAACCATGTCAGCATTCTTCAGCACATCCTAAACCTGTTTCTAAAAGATGTTTTTCTTCTTTTTTTTTTTTTCCTTCTATTTTTTTTTAATACATTTGAGCAGAATAGGCTTCACACAGAGCCATGCTGGCTTTCTTGCAAGCATTCATTCTGAGGTAGTAAAGATGAGAAATTCACCACCTTTCTTTTGTAAACGTTTAAACAATCAACCTTTGGGTCCTGCCTAATGATATTCTTTTATGCGTTTACGTGGCACAATTCTGGTCAGAATTGGCTGTTTAGAAACCATCCGAATTCACTTCCATTCCTGGGAGTTTAGCACATCAAAAATACTATAATTTTAGTCATAAGGAGGAAAAAACAGATGTCATGTGTGCCTCCCACAGTCTGTGACTCAAAACTCACTCAGCCTCTGAAATAATCCTCTCCCACATGATATCTTAGATCTTTTATGAACACAAAGCAAGCTACACCAAGTTATTGCAAAACTAAGAGTAGACTCAAGGACCTCATAAACCCTTTACTCAAAATCGTGACATTTACCTAAAGGAGAGCATCACACTGGACTTATGAGGCAACTTTCTAATCTCTAGCTGATTGTCCTCCCTCTTTTCCTACTTCTCTCATTGTACTCGCATTCAAGGTATTAAAAAGAAACTGTAAGTAAACAAGAATAAATATCAACAAATGTGGTATACACTTAATTTAGCCTTGAAAAAAAAAAAACATAAAATATTTTACACGCCCAGTCATTATCCCCACTTAGGAGGAGAAAAGGATTAAAATATATGAATTCCAAATTATATGTTGCTCAAAACATGAATTATTTTTACCTGAGACAAATAGGCCACGTAAAAGTCTGATTTGGCAAGCCAACAGCTGATAGTTCAATCTGGAAATGAAGAATTGCCATGTAAGTGGTGAACAGCTAGTACGATTTGGAGACCTACAACAGTAGCTAGCTAGGTCAGTAGGGGTGGTCTAACAGGGCCAAATGTTAAGAGACAAAATAGAGTGGGAGAAGTCAAAAACAAGGGTCATGGTATGAGTACAGATTTAAGTAGACAAACTTTGGAAATCAATTTGGTGCTTTCTTAAAAACCTAGAAATAGAACTACCATATGATCCAGCAATCCCACTCCTTGGAATATACCCTAGAGAAATAAGAGCCTTCACACAAACAGATGTATGCACACCCATGTTCATTGCAGCACTGTTTACAACAGCAAAAAAGATGGAAGCAACCAAGGTACCCATCAACAGATGAATGGATAAATAAATTATGCTATATTCACAAAATGGAATACTACACAACAATAAAGAACAACAATGAATCTGTGAAACTTCTCATAACATGGAGGAATCTGGAAGGCATTATGCTGAGTGAAATTGGTCAGTCACAGAAGGACAAATATTGTATGACATCACTATTATAAGAACTCAAGAAATCGTTTAAATAGAGAAGAAAACATTCTTTGATGGTTACGAGGGTGGGGAGGGAGGGACGGAAAGGGGTATTGACTAATTAGATAGTAGACAAGAACTATTTTAGGTGAAGGGAAAGAAAACACACAATACAGGTGAGATCAGCACAACCGGACTAAACCAAAAGCAAAGAATTTTCCTGAGTACACCAGAACACTTTGAAGGCCAGAGTAGCTAGGGTAGGGGTTTGGGGACCGTGGTTTCAGGGGACATGTAAGTCAATTGGCAAAACAAAATGTATTAAGAAAACATTCTGGTCCCACTTTGGTGAGTGGCGTCTGGGGTCTTAAACGCAAGCAAGCAGCCATCTAAGAGGTATCAATTCGCCTCAACCCACCTGGAGCAAAGGAGAACGAAGAATACCAAAGACATAAGGTAAAGATGAGCCCAAGCGACAGAAAGAGCCACATAAACCAGAGACTCCATTAGCCTGAGACTGTAAGAACTAGATGGTGCCCAGCTACAACCGATGACTGCCCTGAGAGGGAACACAACAGAGAATCCCTGATGGAGCAGGAGAACAGTGGAATGTAGACCTCAAATTCTCATAAAAAGACCAGAATTAATGGCCTGACTGAGACTAGAGGGACCCTTGAGGTCATACTGCCTGGACCTTTTGTTAGCCCAAGACTGAAACCATTCCCAAAGCCAACTCCTCAGACAGGGATTGGACTGAACAATAAGACAGAAAATGATACTGGTGAGAAGTGAGTTTCTTCACTCAAGTAGACACATGAGACTATTTGGGCAGCTCCTGTCTGGAGACGAGATGAGAAGGCAGAGGAGGATGGGAGCTGGCTGAGTGGACATGGTGAATACAGGGTGGAGAGGAAGAGAGTGCTGTCTCATTAGGGGGAAAGCAACTAGGAGCACATAGCAAGGTATATATAAGTTTTTTTGTGAGAGACTGACTTGATTTGTAAACTTTCATGTAAAGCACATTAAAAAAAAAAAAAAGAAAAGAAAAACATGCACAAAAACACAAAAAAATTTAAGTAGATAAAATTTAAGAAAACATTCCTTCCTGGTTCTGAAAGTAGATACCAGAATGGAGAGGATGGGGGTAGGGGTGGTTTGAAGTATTTGGTGACTATGATGGCTAATGTTATGTGTCAACTTGGCCAGTCCATGATTCCCAGTATTATGTAACCATCCTCCATTTTGTGATCTGATGTAATGTTCCTCCATTTTGTGTTATTATATAATTATCCCTTATTTTATATGTTGTCAGCCCTAACCTGTATATGTTCATGAGGCAAGATTAGTGTGGTCTGTATCTTGAGTCACACTCTTAGTCAAGTGTCAATATGTACGGGGAGTTTCCTTGAGGGTTTGGTCTGCATCCAATTTATATGGTTGCTCTGTCAAAGCTCTCTCGTGCTGAATCCTATATGTAGGTAGTGGTTATCTGACCTCTGGTACTTGGGAAGTGAGCCAGCAGCCAGTTTTCTGAACTGCCAACTTTGGAATTCATCAGTTTCCTCAGCTCTGATAGTCTTGAGGGTGCTGATGATTGCCTATAACTGTAAAGAGGGCACTGTTAGTCCATGGCATGAGGTGGCAATAGAAACATGCAAAATATCACCATCAATAGATCAAATATTTTTAAGAAACAAGGCTCTGGGTGATTGCATATTGCATACAATTTAGTCAGAATGAGAAGCATAAGGAAGTTGACTGGTTGGTCCTACTTTCACTACACAAGGTGGTTAAAGAAAGACATGAACTAAAGATTTCAGAGTCACAGCTCAAGTGCCACAGGAAAGACCTAAAAGTAGTCACTTGTGCCCTGAAAGAATTCTTAACTTCAAATGGTGTTGAAAGTTAAAGTAATGATTTGCAAGAATTGGGATCCTGAAAACTGAGATGGAGACATATGGGCAGATAATCAGGAAGCTGGGGAAACTGGACCAGTAAATTCCATCAAATCCTCCTGCCAAAAGAACCAGCCCTCTCAGTCCCATCTGAAGAGATCACTCCATCTTTGTCTGCTAAGCTACCCTCTACAGTAAAAGAAATTCTCTCTCCACCCCCATCTGATGAGATTAATCGAGCTGTGCCTGAAGAGTCTTTGTCTGAGATATCGCCTGGGGCATCACCTGGGGTGTTGCCTGGGCCATCACTTGAGGCAGATACCTTACAAGACATTGCAGAATGTTCCCAGGACCCATCACCACCACCTATTTTTCTTTCTAGAACTATAACTAAAGTACCAGCAAGCCCCAAAGGTAAAGTACCAAGTGTGAACAAGGGAGAGGTATGCTATGCTCCAAAAAACCTGCTTGACTTTTCTAATACATACAAACAGAAACTGGGGAAATATGTCTGGGAATGGCTGTTAAGGTTGTGTGGTAACGGTGCAAGGAACATAAAGTCTGATCCATCTGAGTTTATTGACATGGGCCCACTAAGCAAGAGTCTTCATTCAATGTTTCAACTTGAGAGGTTAAAAAAATATCTAATAGTTTGGTTGGTTGGTTTGCTGAAGCATGGATTAAGCGGTGGTCTACACTAAATCAAATTGAAGTGCCAGACCTGCCTTGGTATACTGTAGGAGAAGGCATAAAAAGGCTTAGGAAAATTGGCATGTTAGAGTGGATTTATCAGGTTGGACTCACATACCCACCCAGGAAGTACCCAAAGGACACACCTTTCACCACAATGGTGAGGAACAAATTTGTGAAGGAGCGCCAGCATCCTTGAAGACTGCTGTGATTGTTATTTTACGTAAACCATATTTGACAGTGGGAACTACCCTAACTGACTTAAGACACCTAACTACAGTGGGGCTGATTGGATCCCATGGTGGTAAGGGCCAAGTGACGACACTGGATTGAAAACGACAAGGTGGGCATGGTTACCATAATGGACAGCAAAGTCAAAGCAGTAATCAGAATAGTCTAATTTGTATGAACTTATGGCATTGTCTACTTAGTCATGGTGTCCCTAGAAGTGAAATAGATGAAAAATTTACTATTTTCTTGATATGTACAAGCAGAAGAATTCCAGGTCAAGTGAACAGCAGCCTAACTTGAGACACCAGAATAGTGAGTCACAACCCCTCAATCAATTCTCATAACTTGATCCAGCTTAGAGACCCACGACTGCTTGAATGAAGGGGAGGCTACATCCCATTGAGAAACAACCCCATTGCACTGCCAAAACTTTATACTGCTAATCTTTCCCCCAGCCTTACCCAAAGCAATCCATGGCATTTTACAAGAATGACTATTCAGTGGGAGAAAGGAAATAATCAGACTTTTCAGAGATTACTGGACACTGGTACTGAGTCGACACTAATTTCAGGGAACCCAAAACATCACTGTGGCCCACCATTCAGAGTAAAGACACATGGAGGTCAGGTTATTAGTGGACTCTTAGCCCAGGTTTGGCTCACAGTGGATCCACTGGATCCACAAACCCATGTTGTAATGATTTCCCCAGCTCCAGGCTGCATAATTGGAACAGGCATACTTAGCAACTGGCAGAACCCACACGCTGGATCCCAGACATGTGCGGTAAGGGTTATTATGGTTGGAAAAGCCAAGTGAAAGCCACTAGAACTGCCTCACTTAAGAAAACAGCAAAACAAAAACAATACTGTATTCCTGGAGGAATTGCTGAGATTACTGCAATCATCAAGCACTTGAAGGATGCAGGGGTGGTTATTCCCACCCTATCCCCATTCAACTTTCCTATTTGGCCTGTGCCAAAATTATATGGATGTAGGAGAATGATAGTGGATTATCAAAAACTTAACCAGATGCAATTGCTGTTCCAGATGTTGTTTCATTACTTGAACAAATTAATACCTCTCCTGGTACCTGGTATGCAGCTATTGATCTGGCTAATGGCTTTTTCTCTATGTCTGCTTGAAGGATCCTCAGAAGTAGTTTGCCTTCGGCTGGCAAGGTCAGCAGTATGCCTTCTATGTCCTACTTCTTCAGTATATCCACTTTCCAGTCCTGTCACAATTTAGCCTGCAGGGAGCTTGATCAACTTTTCCTTCCACAAGATGTCACACTAATCCATTACATTGATGACATGCTGATTGGACCTAGTAAGGGAGGCGCATCAATGACTCTAGACTTATGGGTAAGTCATTTGCATTCTAAAGGGTGGGAAATTAATCTGACCAAAATTTAGGCACCCTCCACCTCAGTAAAATTTCTAGGAGTCCAGTGGTGTAGGGCATGTTGAGATATTCCTTCTAAAGTGAAGGACAAGTTATTACATCTGGTCCCTCCTACAACTAAAAAGGTGGGCATCTTTGGATTTTGGAGACAACATATCCCTCACTCAGGTGTGCTACTCCAGCTTATTTTTGAAGTGACTCAAAAAGCTGCTAGTTTTAAGTGGATCCCAGAACGGGAGAAGTCTCTGCAATAAGTTCGGGACTCTGAGCAAGCTGCTGTGACACATGAACCATATGACCCAGTTGATCCAATGGTACTTGAAGTGTCAGTGGCAGACAGATATGCTCTCTGGGGCCTTTGGCTGGTCCCTATTGGTGAATCACAGCTCAGATGCTTAGGGTTTTGGAGCAAAGCCCTGCCATCCTCTGCAGATAACTACTTTCCTTTTTAGGAACAGCTTTTGCCTTGTAACCGCTAAACCCCTAACCATGGACCACCAATTCACCATGCAGCCTGAGCTACCCATCACGAACCGGAAGTTGTCTGATCCACAGAGTCATAATTTTAGACTTGCACAGAGCACTCCATTGTTAAATGTAAGTGGTAAATATGAGATCAGGCTTGAGCAGAACCTGAAGCCACACGTGAGTTAAATGAGGAAGTGGCCTAAATACCCATGGTCTCCACTGCTGTAACGTCACCTTCCATCTCCCAGTCTGCACCTGTGGCCTCATGGGGAGTTCCTTATGATCAGTTGACTGAGGAAGAGAAAACTCATGCCTTGTTTACAGGTGGTTCTGTGCAATGTGCAGCACCACTCTAAAGTGGACAGCAGCAGCACTACGGCTCCTTTCCTGGATCCCTCACAGACCTGCTGAAGGGAAATCCTCCCAGTGGGCACAACTTTGAACAGTGCACCTGGTTGTTCACTTTGCTTGAAAGGAGTAAAGGCCAGATGTGTGACTATATACTGACTCATGAGCTGTGGCCAATGGCATAGCTGGATGGTCATGAACTTGAAAAGAACATGATTGGAAAGCTGGAGATAAGGAGGTATGGGAAAGCAGTATGTGAATAGATCTCTCTGAATGGGTCAAAGAAGCAAAGATATTTGTGTCTCATGTAAATGCTTACCAAAGTGTGACCTGGGCAGAGGATGACTTTAACAATCAAGTGGATAGGATGGTGTGTTCTGTGGAAACAAGCCATCCTCTTTCCCCAGCCACTGCTATCATTGCCCAATGGGCTCATGAACAAAGTGTCCAGGGTGGCAGAGATGGAGTTTATGCATGGGCTTAGCAACACTGACTTCCACTCACTAAGGCTGACTTGTCTACAGCCACTGATGAGTGCCCAATCTGCCAGCAACAGACACCATCACTGAGTCCCTGATATGGCACCATTCCTAGGGGTTATCATCCAGCAACCTGGTGGCAGGTTGATTATATTGGACTGCCTCCATCACGGAAAGGGCAGCGTTTCATTCTTACTGGAATAGACACTCTGAATACGGATTTGCCTTCCCTTCAAATAATGATTCTGCCAAAACTGTCATCTGTGGTAGACTCACAAAATGCCTTATCCATTGTCATGGTATCCCACACAACATCGCCTCAGATCGAGGGACTCACTTCACAACAAATGAAGTGCACCAATGAGCCTGTTTTTGTTGCTGTTAGGGGCTGTCGAGTCAATTCTGACTCATAGCAACCCCACACACCACAGAATGAAACACTGCCTGGTCCTGCAGCAGCCTCACAACTGTTGCTATGCTTGACCCCATTACTGCAGTCACTGTGTCAGTCTGTCTTGTTAAGGGTCTTCCTCTTTTTTGCTGACCCTGTACTTCACCAAGTATGATGTCCTTCTTCAGGGAATGATCCTTCCTAACATGTCCAAAGTATGTGAGATACAGTCTTGCCATCCTTGCTTCCAGGGAGGATTCTGGTTATACTTCTCCCAAGACAGATTTGTTCATTCTTTTGGCAGTCCATGGTATATTCAATATTCCATGCCAACACCAAAGGGTTGCCAGTTCGAATCTGCCAGGTGCTCCTTGGAAACTCTATGGGGCAGTTCTACTCTGTCCTATAGGGTTGCACTGAGCCAGAATCGACTCAATGGCACTGGGCACTGGGTAGCCAACACTGCAAATCAAAGGCACCAATTCTTCTATCTTCCTTATTCATTGTCTAACTTTCTCATGCATATGAGGTGATTGAAATTCACTAATGAGCCTAAGCTTGTGGAGTTCACTGGTCTTATCTTGATCTCCATCATCCTGAAGTAGCTGGCTTGATAGAACAATAGTATGGCCTTCTAAAGACACAATTACAGTGCCAGTTAGATGGCAATATTAGCAGGGCTGGGCAATGTTCTCCAGGAGGTTGTATGTGCTCTAAATCAGCATCCGATATATGGTGCTGTTTTTCCTATAGCCAGGATTCATGGGTCCAAGAATCAAGGGATAGAAAGGGGGGTGGCAGCACTCATTCTTAGCCCTAGTGATGCACTCATAAAATTTTTGCTTCCTGTCCCGATAACCCTATGCTCTGTGGATCTAGAAGTCTTACTTCCAAAGAGAAGAATGCTCCCAGCTGCAACACAGCACTGATTCCAATGAACTGGATTTTAAGAATGTCACCCGACCACTTTGTGCTTCTCATTCCTCTGGATCAACAGGCAAAGAAGGTAGTTACCATATTGGTTGGTGTGATTGATCCTGATTAACAAGGGTAAATTCGATTGATATTTATATAATGGAGGTAAAGAAGAGTATATCTAGAATACAGGTGATCCCTTAAGACATCTCTTAATCTATCATGCCCTGTGATTAAGGTCAAAGGAAAACTATAGCAGTCTAATTCTGACATGACTGCTAATGGCCTAGACCCTTCGGGAATGAAGGTTTGGGTCACCCCACCAGGCAAAGAACCACGACTAGCTAAGGTACTTGCTGAGGGTAAAGGGATTACAGAATGGGTGGTGGAAAAAGGTAGTTCTAAATACCAGTTACAACCATGTGACCAGGTGCAGAAACTAAGACTGATTTTAGAATTTCTTCCTTGTTTTGTTGAACGTGTATGAGTACATATATGTATATTGCAAATATCTTTGTTTTCTTTCCTCCCTTATTCCATTACTTATTATAAACTATAATATGTAACAGGGCTAGTATATTCTCAGGTGTATGCAAGTTAGTTGTATCATGTTAGGTGCAAGGATGACTTCATAATTTTCTTTATTTAGTGATAATGTATGGTTTAAGGAGATATATAGAGGTGCCAAATTGACAGGGGGTAGACTATGATGGTTAGGCTTATGTGCCAACTTTGCTAGGTCATGATTCTCAATGGTTTGGCAAACATTACATAACCATCCTCCACTTAGTGATCCAATGTGAGCAGCCAATCAGTTGAAAGGGGAGTTTCCTTGGTGCTGTGGCCTCCATCCAATATATATAGATGTTCTGGGAAAACTCATCCTCTCTCGATCTGCATCTCACTCATTATCCTCTGACCTCTGGTTCTTGGGATGTGAGCCAGCAGCCTACCATCTGACCTGTTGGATTTGGGGTTCATCAGCCCTTGTAACTACGAGAGTCAGGAGAAACCTCCAACCTGATGCCTCACCCAAGGATTTGTAACTTGCCAGCTTCCACAACCATGTGAGCTCTTTCCTTGCGATAAGTAAATAAATATATATGTATACGTGCTTCACTGGTTTTGCTTCTCTAGTGAACCCATAATAAGACAGTGATTATAACATTTAACACCCAAATCAGAATACTCTGGAGAATAAAAGGGTTCTTTTAATAATGTTGAAAGGTATAGTGGGTAGAATTGTGTCCCCTTAAAAAATAAGCTCATGTTTTAACCCCATTACCTGTGAATGTGACCTTATTTTCAGATGTAATCAATTTAAGATGAGGTCATACTGGATTAGGGTGGGCCCTAATCCAATGACTGTTGTTCTTATAAGAGAAATCTGGGCACAGACACACAGGGAGAATGCCATTTGAAGATGGAGGCACAGATAGGAGTAATGTGTCTACAAGCCAAGAAATGCCAAGGATTATCAGCAAAACCAGAAACTTGGAGGGAGACATGGAACAGACTTTCTCTCAGAACCACCAAAAGGAGCTAATCCTGCTAACACCTGTATTTTGAACCTCTAGCCTCCAGAACTGTGAAAGAATAAATTTCTGTTATTTTAAGCCACCTAGTTTGAAACCCTGGTGACATAGTAGTTAAGTGCTACGGCTGCTAACCAAGAGGTCGGCAGTTCAAATCTTCCAGGCGCTCCTTGGAAACTCTATGGGGCAGTTCTGCTCTGTCCTATAGGGTCTCTATGAGTCGGAATTGACTCAAGAGCAATGTGTTTGGTTTTTGGTTTTGGTTTAGTTTGTGGTATTCATTACGGCAGTCCTAGGAAATAAATGCTTGGGAATAATAGATGTAAACCAGAATGATGCTGAACAACTGAGGCTTGGCCACCCAAGTCAGAGATGGCTTCCATGTTTCAGGTCTGGTTAACCAAGATGGTCACACTTTTAGACTTGGTATGGGACCAAGTAGAGGCATGGCTTCTGGCAAGAAGATGCCGGGTTTGTTTTTGAACATTGAGGACTGAGGCACTAAAGGATATTCACCTAATTGAAGATGCAGGTCTGAGGTCAGCAAAAAGTCTTCTTACAAACCAGTCCTGCTGGGAAAAGGTCAAAATTTTAAGCATTGTCATGCAGGACTACTTTACTAAAATCTTGGCTTAGTATAGAACTCTCATTTTCAAAGCATTTTCTCATCAGTTATATCCATTTGATTTTAACAACAACCCAGGATGTAAAATTATCTTCAACCTATAGATAAGTAAAGTAAGATTTTGAAAAGCTTAAAAACGGGCCCATAGTTACATAACGAGCTAAGTTATCAGCAGAACAGGACTAGGAATCCACAATACTCCTTTCTAACCAATTTTAATTTCCACCATGTCATGCTGCCCCTTTTATGTCCAAATTCAGAGTAATATAAATTTTGCTGAATTGGCCAATAAGCAATGAAATACAATGAATAACATTAAATTTCTGAAGAACAACCAAGAAAGTTATCACTAAAATAATGTATTTCAAAATATGAAAATTTAAGGCCCTTCTATTTAAGTTTCTCTGAGAAGCAATTTCAAACATGTTGTGAATGATGAAGCCAGTAATTGAAGAAGATGCTAAAATAATGATAACTCTGACTAGGGACTTTATGTATGACTAAGGTGATGACAGAAACTAAACTGTGCTTGCAGGAGGCAAGGGAGGGTCAGGGCTGGAGGGCGTGGCAGTTTGTTGAAGCAATAATTGTCAGAAATAAAGCAGGCAATCTGTCAAAGAAGATACGAAGTTATAAAAAACATTAATTCTAAGAATAAATGAAATGAGAACCACTGCATCAAGAAACAAACTTGATTTAATAAATTACCTACAGTACATAAACTCACTGAATTCCACATGAAGTTCTTTTAATTTTATTTCCAATTCAATTCAACAAGGGAAAAGCAATTTTAATTTAGGCAAAAATACTTGTTAATCATAACTTCCAGGCATTATGGGGATAAAAATAAGGGATATAAAACTGAGTTTCTACCCTAACCAGTAACTTGTTGTCATGGAGTCAATTTTGGTTCATGATGACCCCATGTGTGTCAGAGAAGAACTGTGCTCCATGGGGTTCTCATAGCTGATTTTTTGGAAGTAGATCCCAAGTCTTTCTCCAAGGTGCCTTTGAGTGGACTCACATCTCCAACCTTTTGGTTAGCAGCCAGGCATGTTTATCAGTTTGTACCATCCAGGGTCTTCACTTCTTAACCTAAAAAACCAAACCTGTACCCCTTGAGTTGATTCTGACTCATAGCCACCCTATAGGACAGAATAGAACTGCCCCATAGGGTTGGTTAGCAGCCACAGCTCTTAACCACTACGCCACCAGGGTTTCCCAGTTCCTACTCTACAGACCAATTTTATGGTGCAGTCAAGACATACATTTTGAGCAAATGTCCAACCTGACAAGAAGGTGTGACTTGCCCAAGATCATAGAGTCGATAGCAGAGGCTGCATCAGAAAAACCTCCCCATCAGTCTTCCTGCATGCTAGGTTAGAGGACAGGGAGGAAAAAACAAATAGCCTTTCTGTAGGACTTATTGAAGAGTCATTTTCCATGTGACCTGAGATGAATTAATGAAGACAAATGGCTCATACCAGATGAACAATTTTTTATCATCGAATTATATCTATTAAACTACATTTCATGCTTCCTAATTGTTGAATTAAGGAGGTCTGTTAAAATAGCAATAACACACTCAAATCGGTCCTGATTAGTGCTTCATCACCCATTTTATTAGAGCAATAACTCATGAGGCTGAACTAATCGCTCAGGAATTAATATTTAAAACTCATTTATGAGATGCAGCAAGAAAGGCACTCCAGGAGTAATCTTACTTCGGTTGGTTTGTGCAATACACACCTTGGGCACCTCCCTGCTGGGCACTCCTTCCAAATCAATTCAGCATATGCTCTGTATTTATTCAATGTTTGTCCTTGCCTGTGACCTTTCCCTCTTCACTGCTTTTCCATTACCAGGGATTTAGTGGAGAATTGCAGGACATGAATTCTCAGAAAGGAGGATTTGTAATCATAGATAGATCCCTTCCTTTTCTGAGGCCCAGACAGAATAGGAGGAAAAACACCAGGGAAGCAAGTAGAGATAATGAAAAAAGCATGAAATAAGAACAGAATAAGAGCTAGAAAATAAGAAGAAAAAAAACAGCTAGAGATGAAAAAGAAATTTGGGCAAAAGTCAGTAGGATTTTTTTTTTTTTTTATGTTTATGGGAAACCCTGCTGGTGTAGTGCTTAAGTGCTAGGCTGCTAACCAAATGGTCAGCAGTTTGAATCCACCAGGCACTACTTGGAAACTCTATGGGGCAGTTCTACTCTGTCCTATAGGGTCTCTATGAGTCGGAGTTGACTGGACGACAACAGGTTTGGTTTTGGTGTTTTTTTTTTTTTATGTGTACAGGACACTGGTATACCGGGCCATGAGTGTGGCTTTCAAGGGACTTGAGATGGAGAGAAAATGAGAGCGCAAACGATGTGCTTTGAACCTACTGTGAACAGGGTCTGTGCTGTTCGTGAGTAGGTGAGGACAAGTACCATTCAGGGCATCCTGACTCTGTTATTCTTCATTGAGTCACAAGCTGAGAAATGATTTGTTTCCAGCCAGGCTCAGAGGTTCGGTAACAGTACTTACCAAGATTTTTTAGTGGAAGCCAATGAGGCAAGTCTGACACAAAAGAATCCCTGCCATCTGTGGTTTTCAAACTCTTTACTGCTGAGCAGAGGTACTTCAGGGTTGATTGTCTGGGAGGCAGAGGGAGAGAAGGAAGGAGTCAGCTCCTGCCCCATCCTTAATATTGCTGATGTTTTAATGCTCTATTTTCTGGATATAAGGAACCATTTTCTCCTTTCTCCTAAACTATTTAACTGATTTTTTTTTTTAACCTACAGATTGGACTGGTTATTCCTATGTGCTTATGTATACTCAATTAACCAAAAGAAAAAAATAAATATGAAAGGAACGTAATACTTGAGACTGGAAAAGAAATATTTAAAGGATTAAAAAGAATTAGAGATGAGAAAAACCATTACTATAGGATCTTCTGTGGCTTGCATAACGCTATTAGTTACTGAAATAGCTGAGTCTTATATTAAAGAAAATTTTCAGACTTTAAATATATTTAAATATTATAACTCTCAAATTACAGTTTTCTGTTGATAAACTTAGCAAAGTTATAAATATCATAACTAAAGAGGTATGTGAAGTTTGACCTATGACTTTACAAAATAGAATAGCATTAGATTTCCTGTTAGTTTCTCAAAGAGGAGTTTGTGACTTAACACATGAACATAGCTGTGTTTATATTAATAATTACACTATCAGATATTGCAGAATGTAGTTGCGACTAACACACATGAAAAGCAGTTCCTGATGCTGGTTATGTATAAACAAACACCTCACCGGGTTTGTTGCCTTGGTTCAAAGACTTCATGGGCCATTTCAGTCGATTGGCCTAATATTGTTCTTAACATTTCTGTTCTGCCCCCTGGTTCATGATGTAGTGTCTGAGGTCTTAAAAGTTTGCAAGTGGACACCCAAGGTGCAACAATTGGTCTCTGTTCATCTGGAACTGCAGAGGAAAGAAGAGCCAGGCACAAGAGGAACTAGACTCCATGTCTAATTGCCTCCATTAACAACTGTCTCCTTTGCCAAAATAATAGGACAGAGCCTGCCTACCATTTTTTAATGCTTTTGATCAAAGATTCTATAGCAGAATCATGAGTGAAGGAGGGGCGGGGGTGGGGGGCACTGAGAAACCATTTTAATTCTTCTGGTATCCAGATTTCTGGAGTCCATGTAGTTGGTCTGTTCCATAGTTGGCCTCTTGCCTTGTTATGAGTGATGATATTGAGCCTTTCCATAGTGTATTTCCATAGATGTAGTTGACTTGATTCCTGTGTATTCCATCCAGTGAGGTCCACGTGTATAGTCGCCATTTATGTTGCTGAAAAAGATATTTTCAGTGGAAAAGTTGTTGGTCTTGCAAAATTCTATCATGCATAAAATCTGCAACATTGTTTCTATCAACAAGGCCATATTTTCTGATTATTCTTTGTTTCTAAATTTTGCATTCCAATCACCAATAATTATTAATGCATCTTGATTGCATTTTTGAGAAATTTCAGACAGCAGAAGTTGGTAAAAATCTTCAATTTCTTCATCTTTGGCCTTAGTGGTTGGTGTGTAAATGTGAATAATATTTGTATTAACTGGTCTTCTTTGTAGGCATAAGGATATTATCCTGTCACTGACAGCATTGTACTTCAGGATAGATCTTGAAATGTTCTTTTTGATGATAAATGCAATGCCATTCCTCTTTGTCATTCCTGGTATGATAGACCATAAGATTGTCCAATTCAAAGTGGCCAGTACCAGTCTATTTCAGCTCACTAATTCCTAGGACATTGACCTTTTATGCATTCCATTTTGTTTTTGATGATTTCCAATTTTCCTATATCCATACTTTGTACATTCCACATCCCCATGGTTAACGGATGTTTGAAGATGTTTCATTTCACTTTGAATCATTACAAAGTATGACCTTGAGTATATCCCACCTGAATTTAGAGACCATCTCAAGAACAGATTTGATGCATTGAACACTAATGACAAAAGACCAGATGAGTTGTAGAAAGACATCAAGAACATCATATATGAAGAAGGCAAGAGTCATTAAAAAGACGGGAAAGAAAGAAAAGACTAAAATGGATGTCAGAAGAGTCTGACTTGCTCTTGGAAGTCAAGTACTTAAATTGAACAGAAGAAAAGATGAAGTAAAAGAGCTGCATAGATGATTTCAAAGGGCATCTCTAGAGAACAAAATAAAGTAGTATGATGAAATGTGCAAAGACCTGTAGTTAGAAAACCAAAAGGGAAGAACATGCTTTACATTTGTCAGGCTGAAAGAACAGAAGAAAAAATTCAAGCCTTGAGTTGCAATACTGAAGAATTCTACAGAGAAAATATTAAACCACACAGAAAGCATCAAAAGAAGATGGAAGGAATATACAAAGCCACTGTACCAAAAAGAGTTGCTGGATGTTCAACCATTTCAGGGGGCAGCATATGACCAAGAACCTACCATACTGAAAGAAGAGGTCCAAGCTGCACTGAAGGCATTGGCAAAAAACAAGGCTCCAGGAATTGACGGAATATCAATTGAGATGTTTCAATAAACAGATGCAGCTCTAGAAGTGCTCACTTGTCTATGCCAAGAAATTTGAAAGACAGCTACCTGGCCAACCAGCTGGAAGAGATCCATATTTATGCTTATTCCAAAGAAAAGTGATTCAACAGAATGCAGATGTTATTGAACAATATCATTAATATCATACAAAGTAAAATTTTGCTGAAGATCATTCAAAAGCAGTTGTAGCAGCACATTGAGGGGAACTGCCAGAAATTCAGGCTGGATTCAGAAGAAGACATAAATCAGAGGATATCATTGCTGTAGTCAGATGGATCTTGGCTGAAAGCTGAGAATACCAGAAAGATGTTTACCTGTGTTTTGTTGTCTATGAAAAGCATTCGACTGCGTGGATCATAACAAATTATGGATAACATCATTGTCTTAGTTATCTAGTGCTGCTATAACAAAAATACCACAAGCGGATGGCTCTAACAAATAGAAGTTTATTTCATCACAGTTTAGGAGGCTAGAAGTCTGAATTCATGGTGCCAGCTCCAGGGAAAGGCTTTCTGACTCTGTTGGCTCTGGAGGAAGGTTCTTGCCATCAATCTTCCCCAGTAGAGGAGCTTCTCAACTCAGGGATCCCGGGTCCAAAGGACATGCTATTTTCCTGGCTCTTGCTTCTTGGTGATATGAGGTCCCCATGTCTATCTGCTGGATTCTCTCTTTTATATCTCTAAAGAGATTGGCTTAAGACATAATCCATAGATTGTGTCTTGTCTCAACATAACTGCCACTAATCCCATCTCATCAACATCATAGAGATAGGATTTACAACACATACGAAAATCACATCAGATGACAAAACGGTGGACAATCACACAATACCGGGAATCATGGAACAGCCTAGTTGACAGATATTTTTGGTGGACACAATTCAATCCACGACAGTGTGAAGAAAGGGAATTCTAGAACACTTAATTGTGGTCATGAATAACCTGAATATAGGCCAAGAGGCTGTCATTCAAACAACAACAGAATACTGCATGGTTTAAGGTCAGAAAGGTTTGTGTCAGGGTTGTAGCCTTTCACCACACTTACTCAATCTGTATGCTGAGCAAATAATCCCAGAAGCCTGACTATATGAAGAAGAATGGGGCATCGGGATTAAAGGAAGATTCAGATTCATTCATCAACAACCTACGATATACAGATGACACAACCTTGCTTACTGAGAGTTAAGAGGACTTGAAGCCTTACTGATGAAAACAAAGACTACAGCCTTCAGTATGGATTGTACCTCAGCATAAAGAAAGCAAAAAACATCACAACTGGGCCAATAATCAACATCACGATAAATGGAGAAAAGGTTGTAATTGTTAAGCATTTCATTTTGCTTGGATCCACAATCAACGCCCAAAGAAGCAGCAGTCAAGAAGTCAAATGATGTATTGCATTGGGCAAATTTGCTGCAAAGGACTTCTTTAAAGTGTTGAAGAGCAAAGATGTCACCTTGAGGACTAAGGTGCACCTAACCCAAGCCATGGTGTTCTCTATCACCTCATATGCCTGCCAAAGCTGGACAATGAATAAGGAAGACCAATGAAGAATTGATGCTTTTGAATTGTGTTGTTGGCAAAGAATATTGAATATACCGTGGACTACCAGAAGAACAAACAAACCTGTGTTGGAAGAAGTACAGCACAGTGCTCCTTAGAAGCGAGGATGGTGATACTTAGTCTCATGAACGTTGGACATGTTATCAGGAGGAACCAGTCCCTGGAGAAGCACATCACCCTTGGTAAAGTAGAGGGTCAGCAAAAAAGAGGAAGACCCTCAATGAGATGGATTGACTCAGTGGCTGCAACAATGGGCTCAAGCATAGCAATGATTATGATGATAGCAGAGAACTGGGCAGTGTCTCGTTCTGTTGTTCATAGGGTTGCTTTGAGTCATAATCAACTCAATGGCACCTAACAACAACCACATGGAGTTGGAGTAACCCACACAGGCCATTTGGCCTTGGGTGTCCTGTTGAACCTTGAGCCTTGAAGAAACTGGTTTCCTAAAGTCACTTTTAAGTCCAACAGTAGCCTAGTAAGCAGCTTAGTAGAGACCATTTTGCCTTAGGCTTTGTGGTTTTTTGAAGAATTATCTCTGTGCAGTTTTGAGAAACAGGAACTCCAGGGTCTCACTAGAAGCTGTGTCTTATGGCAAGTTGTTATAAAAACCCTATTCTGGTCCCCTTTCCATGATAATGTTGATGGGGTAGGGTATAAGAATCTCTAGAGGTTTTTTCATCTTTCAGACATTTTTGATTGGTTGAAATGTTACTCCGATCTGCAAATCATATACTAAATAAACTTCAATCTATTTCTATTATTCACTGAATATGATTTTTATTTTAACAGGTCTATGATTAATCTGAAATTAACTTGGGGTATGGTTTGAGGCGGGGGGGTCAAAATTCATCGTTTTTATATGAATATCCAGCTGTCTCATTACCATTTGCTGAAAAGACTCATTTCTTTACTGAATTTCAGTGGATTCTTTGTTTAAAACCATGTGGCCATATACGTGTGGCTCTATTTCTAGGCTCTCTTTTCTGTCCCACTTATTTGTATGTCAATTGTCACACTGGTTTCATGCTATCTTGATTACTGTAGCTTTCTAGTAAGTAAAAAAATCACGTTGTGTACTGTAATTTTACACAAATAATGTGCAACTTCAGCATTTGTTTGTTGGCTATGCCCTCCCCCTGTGATGCATTTTCATAAACATGCTATGCTAAATTTTATTTTACAGCAACATGAGGGAGAAGATTGGCATGGTGGTGCTTGTGAGGGTGCCTCGAGGGGGAAGGTCATGGTCAGAAAACAAATGCAGAGGGTGCACGTTATTTGTGTAAAAAATATGGTAAGCCCTTTGATTTTGTTCTTCTTTTCCAAAATTTTAGGTTATTTTCATTTTCATAAAATTTTAGAACCAGTTTTTCAGTTCCTATAAGCATCCTGTTTAGATTTTTAGTATTTTCGGCAAGTCTATAGATTAATTTAGGAAGAATTGCCATTTTTAACAATACTGAGTCTTCCAATTCACAAACATTGCTTATCATTCTATTTATTTAAAAAAAAAATAGAGTGATATTATTTAGGACTTCTTTAATTTCTTTCAGCAATATTTGTAGTTTTCATGTCAGACTCTTACTCGTCTGTTATTAGATTTATTCAAATGTAATCAGAATTTTTATGCTAAAGTAAATGTTATTCTTGCTGTCAATCCCAATTGTTCGTTCATGGTATAGAAATGCATTTGATATATTTATATTGCACTTTTATATTGCAACCTTGATGTTGTTGTTGTTCTTAGGCACCATCGAATTGGTTTCAACTGAAAGTGACACTATGTACAACAGAACGAAGCATTGCCCAGTCCTGTGCCATCTGCACAATCCTTTGAGCCTATTGTTGCAGCCATTGTGTCAACCCATTTCATTGAGGGTCCTCCTCTTTTTCACTGACCCTTTACTTTACCAAGCATGATGTCCTTCTCCAGGGACTGATCTTTCCTGATAACATGTCCAAAGTAAGTGAGATGAAGTCTCCCCATCCTTGCTTCTAAGGAGCACTCTGGCTGTACTTCTTCCAAAACAGATCTGTTCATTCTTCTGGAAGTCCATGGTATATCCAATATTCTTCACCAACAACATAATTCAAATGCATCAATTCTTCTTCAGTCTTCCTTATTCATTTTCCAGCAATTGCATGTGTATGATGATTGAAAATACCTTGGCTTGTGTCTGGCTCACCTTAGCCCTCAAGACGACATCTTTGCTTTCTAACACTTTAAAGAGATCTTTTGCAGCAGATTTGCCCAATGCAATACGTCATTGATACTGCTTCCATGGGCGTTGATAAATTAACTTATTTGATAAATGAACTTTTTGTTATAGTAGTTTATCAATTTTGTTTATATATTTTTGTAACCTTAATTTTTTTAATCTTGATAAATTAACTTATTTATTCTAGTAGTTTATCAATTTATTTTTTCTATGTATATAATATGTTGTCTGCCTAATAATAGTATTACTTCTTTTCCAATATTTATACATGTATTTCATCATCTTGTCTTAATGCATTGGCTAGGACCATGAATGCAATGTTGTATAGAAGATGGAAGGATGGAAAATTGTCTCACTGACACTCCTCTGTTGCTCCTCAAGGTGGGGTCAGCAGGTACAGTGCTCTTTCTTAGCCTACATGGTCTGGTTTGCCACCATTTTCTACACCTCCAGGCCCATTCCATTTCTACAAGACAGTCCCCTCTGAGAATCTTTTTCATCCTTTATACTGCAACTTAAATATTACTCTTTCTTGGCAACCCTAAGTAGCTTAGCCCCCTTACTCTGATGCAGTTCAGTATACCACTAGTTAGCTTCCAATGATAGTTACTGTTTTTATTTATTCATTTAGTTTTTCTTTATCTCCCACTGAAATTTAAGGTCCCTACAAGTAAGTATCTTGCTTGTTCTTTGCTAATGTGTCCCAAGAATCTGCCAGTGGTCTAAACAAATGTCTAGTGAATGAAACAGTAAACGTCTTACTTGTCTATGCCAAGCCACTTGTCCTGTTCAAAGAAGAAATTATGGACACCCCTTTTTCTCAATAGGGAAAGACAACAAAAGTGGGAATACTCTGAAATTTGTGTCAGGCATCCTTTTACTATGTAAGCCCCAGTTTTGCTGTTCGTGGTCCTCAGGTATGAATAAACCAAAAAACCAATCCCGGTACTGTTGAGTTGATTCTGACTCATAACGACCCTATATGTTTATTAGTCAGGTATGAATACTGTAATATTTTTCATAATATCTTCTCTCTGAGGTTTCAGGGGCTGTTGTAGGAAAAAAAATCACAAAGTTTAGTAAAGAAAAAAGAAAGTTTTATTTGGCATATATTCAAAAAGGCAAAAGTGGGAAATAGACAAGCATGCTGCCGCAGCCATGTCTGCCCAAATCCAAAGAAATTTACAGAATAAGCAAGAATGGGAAAACAGACAAGCATGCTGCCACAACTATGTCTGCCTGAGTCCAAGGAGATATTACAGAGTAGACAAGAATGGGAAAATGGACTAGTATGCTGCCACGGCCATGTCTGCTCGAATCCAAGGAATGTTACAGAATCATCAGTATATATAACGTTGTAAAATAGGCAAAACCATTGAAAACTTCACCTTTTCACAGGTTGGCTAGAAACAGTGATCCTACATTTTGAATAGTCTTTCTTAACAATCACTGGTACAGGTTTCAGTAACACCAGTCGGGAGGATCTTCATTGGTCTTACAAATTTTCTATTCACTAAATATTAATAGAAAAAGACAAGAGTGGAAAGTCTTTTGTGTTCTGATTTACCTGAAAAAAAGGTTCCCTAAAAGATAGTTTCCATGGTTGTCTTAGCTATTGCCTTTATATCTCAGGGCCAAGTTAATGTGTCCTTGTGAGTCCTTGTGAGCCCAGCTTCAGCTGGGTCACATTCTCTATGCTCAAGGACAGGGAATAGTGATTCTAGTATTATTTCCTAAATCAAGGCCTCACGTAAAAAATAGGAGCAAGGTTGAAAGTGGGGTCTGCTCCAGTTTATGGGATGGAGGAGGAGAATTGGCTATATTGTGAAAGGCCTTGGGGCTCAATATATCAGACAATTTTGAATGAGTTAGTCATAGAATTAAATCTGGGCTTGAGAAAGTTGTCTCCAGCGTCACATGGTAGGTAGGCTGATTGTAGTGGGTGAAGAATGGAGATAGAATACCGGTGAGAAGCCAGTAATAAAAATAGAAGGCGAGTGCCAGTGGGAAACTGAACTAGGGAATGACAGTGGGTGTGGAATCAAAGGCGAATCATCAACAGGATCTGAGACCAATACAATGTGGGGGCTGAGAGGCAGCATGGGATCAAATGTGTTAGTGTTAACTCTGCAAAAAAAAATGTACAAAGACTAGACTCTTCTAATCTAACCTGCCCTCTGCAACTCCAGCAGAGTCCACTAGCACAAACAGTCAGAAAGTTAACCCCCGAAAAACCCAAAAACAAACAAACAAAAACAGTTACCATCTAGTCAACTCCAACTCACGCGACCCATGTGTATCAGAGTAAAACTGTGTTTCACAGGATTTTCAATGCCCGATTTTTTGGAATTAGATCTTCAGGCCTTTCTTTCAAGGCACATCTGGGTTGACTTCTGAACCACCATTCCTTTGACTAGCAGCCAAGCATGTTAACCATTTGCACCACCTTCTTCACCCCGCCCTCCCTTCCTCTCTGTTGTAAGTTCTTAGATGGCTTTAACTGAATCCTGCATGCCCCAAAAAATAAATAAATAAAGGAACAAATAGTTTACTTAAAACTCAGTTATTGTTAAAGCAGCTACTTTATCTTTGTTCCCATTGTCAAAGAAAAAAAAAATTGATAGCAGACATCTTGCTTTGATTTTAAAGTTTCTTTTTCCCCCCGGTAGCCTAAAACCAAAAAATAACCATAAAAAGACCCGACACAAACTGCAAAATCATTGACTTGTTTTTCCTCCAGAAGTTGCTCCCCCCGCCAAAAAAAACGACATGTGATCAATAACAAAACCAATACCTCCTGATTTTAGTGAGAAAGCCAGTGGGCTCCCTTAACTGAAATTTCAAGAGGTTGCACAGCTGCAAGCGGGTGAAAGGTCAGATTTTTAGCAGCTACTTTTTAATGTTAATTAAGTAACCATTAAATACTTGGTCACCATGGAGACTTGTATTCAGTAAGGAAAAAACTATTTAAAACTTCTGTGACATCTCCATTCCTTGGGAGGGCTTCTTTTCCCTTCATGCATGGGAGACCGTGTTCAACAATTTTCAAATTGTTTACCAAATTGTGAAACAATCAAAAGTTATGCTATCTTTTGAGTTAATTAAAGGTTTATTTTTAACAATTATAACTAGCCTACATCAAACCATCTTTTTTTTTTTTTTTAATCAGAATGGTCTCCCTATATCCTGGAGCCCTGGTGGTGGTGCCATGGTCAACAGCTTCACTGCTAACAGGAAGGTTGGCAGTTCAAACTCACTCAGTGCCTCTGTTGCCAGTGCCTCTATGCCTTTAATTAAATAACGTTCTTACCTCTCAATGGTCAAGAATGAACAGGTAAGGCACGCAGAATTTTCCACAGTAGCGAAGCTTTATTAAAGAGGCTTGCAAGCGGAGACGAGGAGGGCCTAGGCAATGCGTACCCCCATCTCTCAGAACAAAAGACTTGCATGGGTTTTTTAAAGTTTTCGGCGGGAAAAGATTTACTTTTATTTATAGGTATAGGCAGGGTTTTCCAGGAGGTTGCCTGTCTGGGAGAAGATATATTAACTACAGTGTGCCCGCAGCAGCTTTCTAAGATGGCTTTAAGATGGTTCCTGTCCCAGAGGCTTCTGGGATTCACAGCAGGACTTATTATGAGGTGTTGCACCTGCTCAGTCTCTCGCTCCTCAAGTTTGATTCCCCAGCTGTGGCTGCAACCCCTCACTGCCCCTGGTGGAAGGTCACACAGCAGTCACAGGTGGATGTTCTGCACATGTCCCTGGGCCTGGTTTCATCCAGCTGCTTCTGAAAGACAACTTTAAAGAAGTTTGTGGGCTGTTTTCTGATACCATGCCCCATTGTTCTGGGGAATGGCTTTGTTTCTGCACCCTGGCCCATTTTATGTTACTTTGTTACTTTAATTTGTTTATGTAAATTGCAGCTTTGGGGGGCCCTGTGTTCCCTGTCTTACTTCTGCTGGAGAAAAGACCTGGCAATTTGCTCCCACAGAGATTACAGCCTAGAAAACTCTATGGGGCAGCTCTGCTCTGTCACACTGGGTCACTATGAGTCGAAAATTGACTCAAAGTCACCTAACAACAACATATGCATATAGAATAACTGCTTGGAATAAACCTATGTCTTAATTTCTTTGAGCTTTGATTATTTAACACAGTCAGTCTTAGATAAACAGGAAACCCCAGTAGACTCTAATATTTTATTTCTTTTTCCTTAACCACTTTTGGTTTTCTTCGAGGGAAAAGCTCAGGATAAAATCAGACCATCGCTAAGCACCTGTTTGTCTACGGCAAATCACAGCACGGCTCTGTGCTTTGGCAACATTTTTTTATTACCCCCACCCCCAACCAAGAACAGCTGGATAGTAAAAGCAAAAGCCATCACCCTCCAATACTCC
The DNA here is from genome assembly GCF_024166365.1 of Elephas maximus indicus. Taxonomy (NCBI): domain Eukaryota; kingdom Metazoa; phylum Chordata; class Mammalia; order Proboscidea; family Elephantidae; genus Elephas; species Elephas maximus. The sequence goes on along the minus strand of NC_064843.1, from coordinate 57,257,282 downwards.
CACTACCAGCCGCACTGAGAAAGCAGTTAGCAAAGGAAGTCCAGTTCCTACTCCCATAGCAAACACCACCAACAGCCAACACCACCAACAGCACCGCCCTCAGGCTGCTTTGTGGTCTCTCTAGGGTGAGCACTTTATTTACAAATCCTGAAGATTTGTAATTTTCATTTGGATTGATTTTTCAGCACTGCCTGTGGGGCCTGAAGCTGCATGAATGAAGCTGCAGGGCCTACTTTCTGCAAATAAAGGGTGCCCTGGTGCAAGTCACTCAGAGGCCTGATGGTTGGTCTAGCCTTCATGGGCATAGCAGAGCTGAAGCCTGGAGTCCTTCACCAAATATACCCAAAAAGAACTCTGAGGACAAAGGGATTACTTCAGACTTTTCAACTTCATCAGCCTCCCACAGTACCTGGCGTCTTCAAGGGTTTTTTAGCTCACATTAAAGGATTTTACTTCTTTAAAGGAATGTAAAATAGGGATCCAGAGAGAAAATTTTACTTCTTAAACAAATCAGAGTGAATTCTGGGCATGCAGAACGACGCAGTGGGAACACAAAGGAGATGTCCTGGTCTTCTTCCCTGTTCTGCCATTGTAATCAATATTGTCAACAGGTGTGTGACCTTAGAATATCCATAAAACCTCTCTGGTCTTCTGTTTTCTCATCTGTAAAATGTGGGGATTTGTGTAGATGAGCTGTTCCATGCCTTGCAGCCATAAAATTTTGAAGAGACAGCGCAATATGTCTGTCATCTCAGCCAAGCTGATGTTTAGTCTCTACTTGAATGTTCCCCGTGGCAGGGAGCTCACTACCTTTAAACATGACAAAGTTTGAAGGATGAAATTTCCTTCGTGATTTCTTTTTTCCATGCTCTGCCAATGCGAAAGCCGGGATGTCCCTGAAGGGGCCATGTTTTTAGCATTAGCTAGCACTAATGTTTTGGAGTTCTAAAACCACCACTTTGCTTCAGCAAAGACTTAACCAGCATTTATTCACTTGATGGCAGTTCCCTTGGCATTTTCCTATTTTGAATCTCAAAATATCCGTGCAAACCAAGCCAAAAAAAACAGGAGAGAATGCATAGCAAACTGTTGTGGTTTTTATTCTTTTTCTGCCTAGACAGTGATGCCATATTTTTATGCAAATAACATGCAGCTTCTGCATTTGTTTGCCAGCCACACCCTGTCCCACCAGGCACCCTCACAAAAGCAGCCATGCCAGTCCTCTTCCACAAGTTGCTGTAAAAAAAATTAGCATAGCGTGCTTCGGAATATATCTCCAGGGGGAGAGGAGGGTGTGGCCGGCAAACAAGAAAGGTGTGCACTGTCTGTGTAAAAATATGGTAGCTTCTAAGGACACTATTTCTCATAGAATAAAAAAAATGTTAGAGCTGGAAAAGCTCTTGCTAATGACTTTTGTCCAACTTTTCCTTTGATCCAATGAATAAACCAAAAACACCAGCTGAGATTAGGTACATGTTACTGTATTCCTAGTTCTCAACTAACAATTCCTTAGGTGTTTTCCAAAGGATTTATCATGGAAACAGGCTCCCCAGGATATCAAGAGGTGAAAATGTGAGGTTGTGGAGGGAGAAGGGAGATAACTCTGTGGTCAAATATTTTTGGGAAATTCTTGTTTAAACAACTTACTTTATGTTTCATTTTATAGCAAGACTTCTTCAGAAGCTTAACTATGCTATACAGTTGGAGTACAGTCAGAAAAGCAGCAACCATATTAGGATTCTGGCCAAAAAGGATTGAATACAGGGAATTAGGATTTTACAATTTCATTCTCCAGGAAGAATAGGGATTTAATTGTGTTCATGCAGAACGTGTACATAGACCAACAGGCATTTGTTTGAACAGAATAAGGGGATGCTGTGTGGTTTAAAATCAAAAAAGCTATGCACCACAGTTGTATCATTTCACCATACTTATTCAACATGTATGCTGAGCAAATAATCTGAGCAGCTGTACTATATGAAGAATGAGGCATCATGATTGGAGGAAGGCTCATTAACAACCTGCCATATGCAGGTGACACAACCATGCTTGCTGAAACAGAAGAGGACTTGAAGCACTTAATGATGAAGATCAAAGAATACAGCCTTCAGTATGACTTACACTTCAACACACACACAAAAAATCCTCATAACTAGACCGGACCAAGAAGCAACATCATGATAAATGAAGAAAACATTGAAACGGTCAAGGATTTCATTGTACTTGGATCTGCAATCAACGCTCATGGAAGCAGCAGTCAAGAAACAAAATGATAGGCTGAAGGTTGGGGGACCATGGTCTTGGGGGACATCTAGCTCTATTGGCATAACATAGTTTATAAAGAAAACTTTCTACATCCTACTTTGATGAGTAGCATCTGGGGTATTAAAAGCTTGTGAGCTGCCATTTAAGATACTTCACTGGTCCCACCATGCCTAGAGCAAGGGAGAATGAAGAAAACCAAAGACACAAGGGAAAGATTAGCCTGAAGGACTAATGGACCACGGCTACCTCAGTCTTCCCCAGACTGAGTCCAGCACAACTAGGTGGTACCTAGCTACCACCATTGATTGCTCTGACAGGGATCACAATAGAGAGTCCCAGACAGAGCTGAAGAAAAACGTAGAACAAAATTCTAACTCACAAAAAAGACGAGACTTATTGGTTTGACAGAGTCTGGAGAAACCCCGAGAGTATGGCCCCTGGACACACTTTAATTCAGTAATGAAGTCACTACTGAGGTTCACCCTTCAGCCAAAGATTAGATAGGCCCTAAAACAAAATGAGACTAAAGGAGCACACCAGCCCGCAGTCAAGGACAAGAAGGCAAGAGGAAACAGGAAATCTGGTAATGGGGAACCCAAAGTCGAGAAGGGGAGAGTGTTGACATGTCATGAGGTTGGCAACCAATGTCACAAAACAATATGCGGAAAATTGTCTAATAAGAAACTAATTTGCTCTGTAAACCTTCACCTAAAGCACAATTAAAAAAAAAAATCAAAGGACATACTGCATTAGGCAAATGTGCTGCAAAAGACCTCTTTAAAGCGTTAAAAAATAAAGATGTCACTTCGAGGACTAAAGTGCACCTGACCCAAGCCATGGTATTTTCAATCGTCTTATGTACATGCAAAAGCTGGACAATGAATAAAAAAGACTGAAGAAGAATTGATGCGTTTGAATTACAGTGTTGGTGAAGAATATTGAATATACCATGGACTGCCAGAAGAATGAACGAATCTGCCTTGGAAGAAGTACAGCCAGAGTGCTCCTTGGAAGTGAGGATGGGGGGTCTATGTCTCACATAAAAAAAAAATATCAGGAGGGACCAGTCCCTGGAGAAGGAGGGTCAGCAAAAAAGAGAAAGATACAAAATAGATTGACACAGTGGCGGCAACAATGGGCTCAAACATAGCAATGATTGTGAGGGTGGCACAGGACTAGGCAGTGTCTCCTGTCGTACACAGGTTCACCATGCATCGAAATCAAACAGACATCACTTGGCAAAAACAGCAACAACTCCACTGGGAGGGTTGGAGCTGCAAAGATCAGGTAAAGCCACCTTTAGATCCAAGGAGCACCAGAATTAGTAAGTGACAGGAATTATCACTGTTGTCTCCAGCCCCAAGAGGGGAATAATGTTCAGGGGACTATCTGGAAAAAAAAAAAAAATCTGGGGAGGACTATAAAACCTCACCTTTGCATAGCTCTAATGTGTGCTTGCCACTTGCTGGAAAAAAACAACAGTAAATCTTCTACCCCTGTGCCTTTAAGTTCTTGTGTAAATATCTCTCTTTGGCAGCATCTAATTCAGAACCCCGCCACCCAGAGAATCTTGGTAATGTAGTTATCAACACCTACAATTCAGCAGAGATCACAGAAGGGAGCAGGAATGGGATTGAGTTGCCAAAAACAGTCTTGTGCACTTACTAATGTGCATTGAAAATGTCCAATAGGGATATAGTATGCAGTGTTTCCTAAACTTTATGGCCACATGTCTTTATTTTTAGAGAAGATCTATTGATGTATTTTAAAATGTATCAGGGTACCATGGAATTCATTTTGGGCATTACTATTTTAAATTGCAACTCTGAAGTCTTAGCATTTCAAAGACCCCATGAGCAAGAAAGAAGCAGGAGTGGTGATCTAGTGGCCTGAGCTGTGTGACCAGTGTATTCACGATCTTGGCTGAGCCACATAATCAGCATATTTGTGATCCTGGTGAAGCCCAATTGCCATTGCACTATGGCTTACACTGTAAATACCATTTCCCAGTTTATGCAGCCCCAGGGAGTTAATTATGCATGACTTCCTGAACTCATCTTCCCACTTGTGAAGCCATCTTTGTCCTCTTTTCTATCCAAATCCTAGTCAACTATCAAGACTCGAATCAAGTCCCAATGTGTCTTCAACAGGAAATTCAACAATTCATTCAGCTTTCACTCGTTCCCTTTCTCTGAAATCTTGACATCAACTGTCAACACTTGTCAAAAATCTGCTTGTGACATCCCTTGTACTATTTCTCTACTCTATTTAACAGCTCTTATGTGTCATCCTCTTATCTCCAACCATCATTACCTTCTCAAAGGCAGACATTGGACCGTATGTTGCTGGGTGCCTTCCAAAGCATCTAGAACAATACTAAGCACATAATAAGTGCACAGGCATTTGTAAGCAGGACAAATTAATTAATTAATCACTTATGTTTCCAGCAAAAGTTTTTTGAGAATTTTAGTTCAAGCAGGACTTGGTTTGTATGTGGGTATATCTTTAATGTAGATGAGACTAAAAAAGGAGATTCATGAAAATGACTATTATCAAATGGCAGGAGTGACTTTCCTTATATAATATCTCTTATCTACTCTGGTGTCCTTAAACCATGAAGAGAAATGTGACACTTGTGAAGTCCCAAATGACTTTCTTGCTTCCAAAAATTATTTTCAGGCTTGGATTCCCAGCAATTCAGAGGCAATTTCTATTTCTGCCATGTTTAAACTTTGCATCTTTATAGAATTTTACGTTTTTTTTTTTTACATACATGGTCTATTTATCTTCCAGCAGACACCCTATAATTGGGTAGAGCTGATGAGATATTATTGAAATATTACTGTCCTCATTTTACCATGAAGGACACTGAGGCACAGAGATGCCACCTAGCTGGTGGTGAGAAACTGCCTTAATTCTCCTGGAATCCAGATTTCTGGGGTCCATGGAGTTGGGGTGACCCATCCAGGCAATTGCTCTGAGATCTTCTTTGAATCTTGGGCCTTGAAGAAAGTGGTCTTCCTAAAGTCACCTTTAGGTCAAACAATAGCCTAGAAAAATTCATTAAAAAAAAAATGGGCACCTTAGGCCTTGTGAAGAATTATCTATGTGCAGTCAGTTTTGAGAAACAAGCTCCAAGGTCAGACTAGAAGCTGTGTTTTAAATTGTTATTATGAAAACACTGTTCAGACCCCATTTCCATGGCAGTGTATGATCATTAGCAATAAAATGAGATATAAAAATCTGTGAAAGATCTATAATCTTTAGATTATTTTTGACTCTCTAATCAAAGTGTTATCCTGATTTGCAAATAGTATATTAAACTTTAATCAATTTCTGTTATTGGCTTAATACAATTTTTGTTTTAACAGTGGCATAATTAGGGCTTGAACTCAAATCTCCTGCCTCATAATCCATTGCTCTTTCTAATGTGTTCCAGAATAAAGAGTTGTGTACACGTGAATACGTACGTGTGTGTGTGCGTTTGTTCAATTAATTAAAGGAAGGAACTTGAATTAGAAAACCTCTAGCTGCTTTTCTCCCCATAGTGGGTTTTCTACCCCAAAACTGATTTTATTCTCACAGGAAAGTGTGCCTGCGTGCCTATCTTGTCTCTGAGCAACCTTCAGGAGTTTTATAGCTTGCCTAGAGTCATATTTTTAGAGGCATAAGTGCACCTATAAGTTGTGTGTGGCCGGCTGAGGCAGGTAAAAGAATCCTGGAGAGAAGTTTTAATCCAGCCTTCCCTTGCCAAAACCCTGCTCAAATCCATCCTTCTCACAGGTACCAGGGTGTGAAAACCAGAATGCAAATATAATCAACTTATACCACTGTTAACTCTCCAGAAGCAACGCAAGGCCAAGTCCTGCCATTTAAGAAATGCCCTTGCTTCTGCCATTATCTCTGCCCTAATTTACTCACCACTTCCAACCCTGAACTGTATTTTATACCAAAATACTTGCAATTTCCTTCTCTCTGGTTCATACCTCTCTGCTTTGCTCTTGTTGCTTCATCCACCTAGGCTGTTCTTTCCAATCTCTTACCTGTCCTGGTCAACTCAAATTTGACTCTTCAAAAGTCAGCTAGGGTCATCCTTCTCAGGAATTCTTTCCTGATTGGTTACACCTCGAGACTGAGACAAGCACCTCTCCTCAGTAAGTGCCCCTCGAAGTATCCAGTTTTTAGGTTCTAATCAACTGCAATGTAGTAATACTACCTATTTATATGTCTGTCTACACCAGCACTGTTCTGAAAACAACTGAAGGGCAGGAATGACACTCAGTATTTGCCAGGTGGTGGCATTTTATAGATACCTGTTGAGCTGAATCAAACATCACAGGTAATTTGCCCTCGTGGTGCCCCAGCCGGGATCTTCTCCAGCGAGGTTGAGTTGCACCAACCGGTGGCCCTTAGGGCACATACAGCCAGAACTTCCTTTAGAGGTGGCTGTACAGCCAGTTACATCAGACCCTTAAATTTTTTTTGTTAGAAACATATTTCTTTAGGTTAAGCATTTGCAATCAGACAATTATAAAGGAGAAGCAGACTGCCTTAGTTATCTCGTGCTGCTATAACAGTAATACCACAAATGGATGGCTTTAACAAAGAGAAATTTATTTTCTCACAGTCTTGTAGGCTAGAAGTCCAAATTCAGGACACCGGCTCCAAGAGAAAATTTTCTCTCGCTGTTGGCTCTGGGGGGAGATCCTTCTCATCAATCTTTCCCTGAACTAGGAGCTTCTCTGCACAGGAACCCTGGGTCCAAAGGATGCACTCTGCACCTGGGGCTGCTTCCTTGGTGGTATGAGGTCCCCATGTCTCTCTGCTAGCTTCTCTCTTTTATATATCGAAAGAGATTGGCTTAAGACACTATCCAATCTTGTGGATCTCATCAATATACTGCCACTAATCCATCTCATTAACATCATATTGATAGCATTTACAACACACAGGGAAATCAAATCAGATGACAAAATGGTAGACAGTACTGAGAATCATGACCCAGCCAAGTTGGCAGTTGTTTTTGGGGGGCACAGTTCAATCCATGACAGGAACTAATATTATCGAGGGTCTTATATGTGAAGGTGCTTTGCAAGTCAAGACTTGTTGCCAGATCCATTTGACCACAAAGACCTGGTTATTTCTGGTAGCCTAGGCACCTCCCATTTTAAAACACAAATACCCCTGGGCAGGGTATCCTAACAACTGTTATTGGTCACAGGTTATTTTCCTTATTCATTCAACAAATATCCAATGTGCAAAGCCATGTACTAGGGACTAGAAAAAATACAAAGTTGAATCAGGTGAGCTCAAATCCTCAAGGGAAATACATGTGCAAAAACAATTAAGATGTTAGATAGAAAAATGTATGTGCCGTAAGAGAAAACTATTGTAGAGTTTTCTTTAGCTGGGGAAGGAAGGAAGACTACATGGACAGGGGACACACACTTGCCTTGAGTGGGAGTGACTGGGTGGAGAGTAATATCAATATGAGTAATATCAATATGAGAAAAGGCAAAGGAAAGGGAAACTGTGGGTTAAAAAAAAACCTATGACCCAGAAAGGTGAATGCAAGAGTAAGTAAAACAGAACAGAGCAAGACGGAGGGAGGATCGTATTATGGAAATAAGTTCACTGCAAAGGACAGACCTTCGCGCTTTGTCCCTCAGGCAGCGGAAGGACACTGTAAGTTCCCGAGGAAGGAGATGGGATGACTCTTTGGGGTATCAGGAGAAGATGGATCATCAGAAGGCAGAAGTGGAAAGATCAGTTAGGAGGTGTTACAACAACTGTGAACAAGGTAGTGGCAGTGGCTAAGTAGTAGAGGAGAGCTCTTATAGATCGGATTGTGTCTCACAAAGATTTATGTAAACAAAAGTTTCAAACTAGAAGCACTCATATCAGACATAAGAATGATGGAGCCAACATGCATTCCCAGGAAGCAAAAGGTCAGGATATAAACCATTTGTTCATGGGAAGAATGTGTCAAGATGCAAACGATTTGTTCCTGGGGAAAATGTGTTCATGGCTGCAGTCACGTATAACTGAACTGACTGGTGCCACTCACTTCGGTTATAACTCACTCCCTCCTAGCCAAGTGGCTGATCTTCACATTTCAAAGGACGTCAGGCTGAAGCTGATCTTATCTATAATCAATCATTAACCCCCTACCTTTCCTTTGTTTTCTATGTATATAGACCCTTCTCTCTGCTTGAATGGTGGAGTGCTTTGTATTTTCACTTAGCATTGCTCGGCTTGAGCTGTATTACTCCTCAATAAAATTTTTCTTCCACTCCTAACAGAGTACAAAATTTTCTTCTTTAACATTTCTGATGTCAGAAGCAAGACTTTGAAGGTACATTATCTTTGACAATCCCCTGGACATCTGGACATGGGCATGGTAGCTGCTGAGCTGCTTTGGGCTTTCTGTTTCTGGGGATTCTCAGGAATCATTTAAGGTAAAAAAAAAAGCCTTGAATCTGAGCTCTGCTCCCTTGTGTTGCTAGCTCTTTGAGTTTTATTGTGGATTTGTTTTGATTCTTGCAAGTAAAAGTTTGTTTTGTTGTAACCGTCATTATAAAATGGTGAATACCATGTCTATAGTTGATTTGGAGCCACCTTCTGGGACTTCTCCTCACTACATGAATAAGTATTAGGGTCCCTTATCATACATGTTCTTGTCTGTTTTGCATAATCTCCCTTGAGATAGTTTGGAAAATAACTTTGGGGTTCTTTTGATCTCTGTATGTTAACTTTTCTGCACAGTTAGTTAGATAAACAGAGCCAGTGGAATACTTATTTTAGTTGTTATATTGAAGCTTCTTGAAGACATCAGTGGAGTCTTGGTGGTGCAACGGTTGAGAGCTCAGCTGCTAACCCAAAGGTCAGCAGTTATAATCCACCATCCCCTCCTTGGAAAACCTGTGGGGCAGTTCTACTCTGTCCTATAGAGTCACTATGAGTCAGAATAGATTGGATGGCAACAGGTTTGGAAAAGACACCAAGACTGCAAAATTGCTTCCCTGCAGGACATTTTCTCTAAATTAACCAAGGAGAATAAAGAATTACAATGTAAAATTTCAGGTCCCACCCCTTCTCCTCCCCTGCTGGCTGCCACCTCTTTATAATTTTCTTTACCTTCCTGTTCCTCTGATAACACTTCATCTGAACTTTTCCCCTAAAAAGCCAGCAAGTAAACCCTTGACTGAAATACCCCTTAAAATGCACCCCAGCAGTGATACCAAAGATTCCCTTCATATCACATGCCTCATATTTTCCCTGTGGATACAGTTAGAATTATGTAGCATTGTGAAAGATTTTCCTAAATTCTGTGAGGATGCCAATAATTTTTCTGAGGAATTTAAAATTCTTGTTGAAGCCTAGCAACATGGGCTCCCCAACTTATCTCATGTTCACATGATTACTGGCCAAGCGGGAGCCCAATTATGGCTAGAACAGGCAGAATGGAAAGGCTATATGGACAGTTTAGATTTAAATATTTATAAAATGCCACCAAGCTGTTGGAAGACTCTCAGGCCATGAGTAAAGATTGCTAGAGGCTATCCCAAAGGGCTTTCATCCACTAATTGATTGGACTAAAATTCACTATTGTAAACAAAATAAAGATGAAAGTGTTTATGATTATCAGTCTCAGCTGCTCCAGAAGTTTTCCAAACACTCTGGCCTCACCTTGACCATGCCTGGTGCCCACAGTGCTTTCAGTTCTGCTTTTGTATTTGGTCTTAAACCTGAGTTCTCAGCCTTAATAAAATGACATCAATTAGACTGGGAAATAGCTCCTATTATCACGCTAACTAACTTAGCTTACAAACTTTTCCAGACTCTTGAAGCCAAAAAGGTTTCTAAGGATAAAAAATTAATGGCCATTCACTTCCAATAATTACAATCTTCCGGTCAAAAGAAAAATGGTAAACTTTCCAATGGCACAAAGGTGGGTATTTGTCACTATTGTAAAAAGCCTGGCTATTTGTCACTATTGTAAAAAGCCTGGCCATTGGAAAAGTGAATGCTATAAGTTAAAAAATAAACAGAAGACTTACACAGTCCCCCTAAAAAAATCCTACAATCTGATTCAGAAAGAAGGAGCTACTGGGATAAAATGGGGACTTTTTTGTGGTGGTTATTAATCTATAAAGAAAAACCAAAAAAACCAAACCCAGTGCCATCGGGTCAATTCTGACTCATAGCGACCCTATAGGACAGAGTAGAACTGCCCCATAGGGTTTCCAAAGACCTTTTGGTTAGCAGCTGTAGCACGTAACCACTACACCACCAGGGTTTCCCCAAATCTATAAAGAGAAACTACTTTATTTATTAATGGAGAACATTACCAATTTCTAATTGCCACTAGAGTCACCCTGTCTGCTGGTGTCAACCCCACCTGTTTACAAAAGATCCTGTCCCAGAGTACTAAAACCTCAAAAGTAGTGGAGGTCACCAATCAGGTTGACTGGTGTTGATTCATTCCCAACCTGTACTGATGTCTCTTGTTCCTACTGAAGATTTATACCCTTTTTTGCTCAATTCTGATACCCCATCAATCTATTGGGAAGAGATCTTTTATCCAAATGGAATTGCCTTTTACAATTTAATGAAAAGGGGAAAATATTATTGAGTCTGCTTGATATCCCTAAGTCAACAGAGAAAGGCTCCAAATTAGACAATATTCAGAAAGAAGAAGCCATTTACTATATGCAAGCACTTGTCGTCTCTCTCCAAAATTCAACTCAGCCTAGTCCTCTCCCTTCTTACATCTTTTCCCTAGTTCCTGAGACGTTATGGCTTACCACGTAGGTCGATTTTTTTCAGCTGAGTGAATTAAAATTCATATGAATTTACCTAAACATCTGCCAAAAATCCCCCAGTATTCACTCAGGCAGGAAGCAAAATAAGGACCAACTCTCATTATACAAGATTTCCTTTATAAAAGTTTAATTGTCCCTTATGCCAGCCTCATAATATTCCTTTTCTTCCAGTTAAAAACCAAGTAATAGGGGCTGGAGATTTGTTCAAAATTTGCATGCAATCAACCGTACATCATTGCTCCAATATATTGATGATTTGCTAGTTTGCTTAGCCTTCTAGAAAGTCTGCCTTGATGACAGTATAGCTTTATTAAAACATCTGGCTGTTGGTAGATATGAGGCATCCAAAGAAAAATTACATTTTGGCTCAGCCTTCCTTTAAATATTTGTACAATCTAATTTCTGCAGAAAGCATCACTATTGATCTTAAATGAAAAGAAACTCTTGTCTTTCCTATACTTGAAACTAAGAAACAGCTATGGCAATTTCTAGGACTCTGGCTATTGTCACAATAGCCTGGATTCCCAATTTTCTTTGTTGACTCAACCTTTATACAAATATTTAGAAGACTGAGCTGGATTTATTCCAAATTTTACCAGAAGGTCAAGAGCCTATAGTTAAATTAAAAGAGCTTTAATGAACATGTCCACTCTAGGTTTTCCTAATTACCAGCTAGATTTTTCCTTACTTGTACATGAAATATCTGGAAATGCTTTAGGTGTACTAACTCAAAAATACAGAGGACAACAAAGATCCATAGGTTATTATAGCCTACAGCTTGACCCTGTAGCCAGGGGTTATCCTCCCTGTCTTAGGGCTGTGGATGCTACTGCCAAACTAGCAGAAAGCACAACAGATGTGGGGCTGAGAAGCTTTTTACATGTCTTTTTGCCCCATGCTGTGTCTGCCTTACTTAATTCTGCCTCAATACAACAACTTTGTGCCAGCAAGCTCACCTCCTATGAAGTTCTCCTCCTTGCCTAGTCTAAATTAGGCTACATTCCGCGTCCTGTTTAAATCCAGCTACTCTTCTCCCCTTAACTGAGACCAGTTATCCTACACATGATTGTCTAGACTAGTTTGAGCAACTTTTCATCCCTCAGAAAGACTTTAAAAAGACCCTTTAAACTAGTGCTGATTTAGTTGTTTGTGGATAGTTTCTATTTAAAACCTAATCCTACTAATCCTTACTTTCAAGCTGGATATGCTATTATGACTTTTATTGAAGTCCCTGAAAGTCAGGCTGTCCTTGAAGCCACTTCAACTCAACAAACTGAATTAATTGTCCTCACTAGAGCTTGAAGGATTGCTTCAGGAAAACATGTTAATATTTTTATGGACAGTAACCAGTTTTTTAGAACTGTGTATGATTTTGCCATGTTATAGAAACAAAGAGGTTTTTTACCATCTTCCAGAAATGTCATAAAAAATGCTTTAGTAATGGAACCTTCTGGATGCTCTATTACAGCTTCTGATATTGCTGTAATAAAAAACAAGCTAACCAACCAAAAGGAGTGCCCCAAACTGAAGAAATTAGAGGAAATAATCTTGCTGATATGACAGCCAAACAAGCTATGTTTCAAGTTATTTCTGCACTTACAATAAATAAAGAATGGGACTCCCCAAATATGTCTATTGATAACTCCACCTCTTATGAACTAACTTTAGAAACACTTTTAAAACACCAACAATTAGACCAAACAGACAATTTAAGGCATGGAAAAAGGCAGACTGTTACCAAATCCTACCACTAAATTGTGAGCTGGGTGTAATAAGAAAACTGTCTTACCCAATTTCCTGCATGTTCCTATGATGCAAGCCTTACATGAAGGTTGCCACCTGGGATGAGATAAAATTATTGACGCTTTAAAAAAACATTGATGGGGAAATTTTTTTAAGGCTGCTGAACAAATTGTCACCCATTGCCTTATTTTCCCTTGCTACAATCCTGAAAACACTTTACACAATCCTGAAACCATTTAAAGTCTACCTGAACAATACCCTTTACCTTCCAGGCCTATGCTTGAATAGCAACTAGATTTTATTCAGCTTCCATCCTCAAATGGTTATAAATATGTATTAGTAGTGTTTTGTAGGTTTTTCACATTGGGTAGAAACTTTCCCCTGCTGTCTTGCTACTGCAACTTCTTGAAAACATACCCACCAGGGGAGCACCAAAAACTCTTTACAGTGATCAGGGAGCTCATTTCACAGATCAAGTCATCCAAGAACTTTGTCAAGCTTTTCCCATTCATCAAAGGCTACATTGTCCCTATCATCCTCAGCCTTCTAGTCAAGTAGAGAGAAGTAATGGAATAATTAAGATCCAAAGGGTAAAGCTTTGTAAAACTTTAAATTTATCCTGGACTAAGGTCCTTTCTTTAGTTCTTTTAAATATGAGTTCCACACCATTTGGATCTCACAAACTCACTCTCTATGAAATAATTACTGGGAGACCCATGGTCAATCCTTATGTTACCTGCACTGACGCTAACATTGTTCAACTTGAATTACTGAAGTATTGCCAGTCTTTAATCTACTACTCTAAAAAATATCATTGACAGGCTAGAGAAGCCTTTGATGAACAGAAACTAGGCTGCCAAAGTCTGCCTAACATTGCCCCAGGAGAACATGTATTTTGGAAGAGTCACCAAATAAAAGATCCATTAGAGCATTGTTGGAAGAAACTGCACCTACTCTTCTCCAATCCACGTGCAGCCAAATTAGAGGGAATAAAACCGTGGATCCATTTGTCATAGTTAAAAAAGGCTAAGACTCCTATTTGGACTAGCCAACCCACCAGAGAATTGAAGGTTACATTAAGTGCCCCTGTGTCCATACAGATGACCCAAGACCCTATACCAGGCCGGAAACTGCACCTCTTTATCTTTTTACCTTTGTTACAGTCATGTGTCTCCTAAGGTCTTCCTAGATTGGGTAGATGCTTATGCTCATCACTTAAAAAGGCTTAATTGTTGGATATGTGATGCCTTCCCATCCTCAAATCAGTCTGGCCTTCCCTGGTGGATGTGTCCACTACGAGGATCTGATTGGGTTGCTCTTGATCTATGGATACAAGAACGACAGAGAAATAGTTCATTACTACAGGAAATCCTGTTACTAGGTTTTCCATTGACAAATGGTCTCTTTTCAGATCTGAGCAAAACCCAGGCCATACTAAACCTTTAATCTTAACACAACCCTTAATTTTCTAAATAAAGCCATCCAAGAAGAGCTATCTAAAGCAATCTTCCAAACTCACAAATAGTACTCTTTGTACTGTAGGTCTATATCAGCAATTGTTGATCACCACATATCTGTCAGTTTGTTGTACTGTGGTGGCTTGTGTGTTGCCATGATACTGAAAGTTTTGCCACTGTTATTTCAAATACTGGCCGAGTCACCCATGATGGACAGGTTTCAGTGGAGCTTCCAGACTAAGACAGACTAGGAAGAAGGACCTGGCAGTATACTTCTGAAAAAAACTGGCCAGTGAAAATCTTTTGAATAGCAGCAGAACATTGTCTGATACAGTTCCAAAAGATAAGCCCCTTAGACTGGAAGGCAAGATTGAAGAATGGGGCATTAGGATTGAAAGAAGACTTATTAAAAACCTGTGATATACAGATGACACAACCTCACTTGCTGAAAGTGAAGAGGACCTGACACATTTACTGATGAAGATCAAAGAGCACAGTAGGGATTACACTTCAACATAAAGAAAACAAAAATCCTCACCACTGGATGGATAGCAATATCATGATAAATGGAGGAAAGATTGAAGTTGTTAAGGGCTTCATTTTACTTGGATCCACAATCAATGCCCATGGAAGCAGCAGTCATGAAATCAAACAATGCATTGCAATGGGCAAATCTGCTGCAAAAGATCTCTTTAAAGTGTTCAAAGCAAAGCTGTCACTTTAAGGACTAAGGTGTGCCTGTCCCAAGTCATGGTTTTTTCAATCGCCTCATATACATATGAAATTTAGACAATGAATAAGGAGTACTGAAGAAGAATTGATGCCTTTCAATTATGATGTTGGCAAAGAATGTTGAATTTACCATGGACTGCCAGAAGGATGAACAAATATGTCTTGAAAGAAATACAGCCAATGCTCCTTAGAAGCAAGGATGGTGAGATGTGGTCTCACGTTCTTTGGACATGTTATGAGGAGGGATCAACCCTTGGAAAAGGACATCATGTTTGGTAAAGTAGAGAGTCAGCATAAAAGAGGAAGACTTTCAACAAGATAGATTGACACAGTGGCTGCAACAATGGGCTCAAGCATAACAATGATTATGAGGATGACACAGGACCGGGCAGTTTCATTCTGTTGTGCATAGGATTGCTATGAGTCAGAATCGACTCGACAGCACCTAAAAACAATAGCAACAACATCAACAAATATGGGATGGATTCATCTGATTAACTCTCCAAGCAGAGAGGCTAAGGTTGCTCCCCTTTGCTTGGAACAATATAACTATACCTATATGAATAACCCAGCTGCCACCAGACCTTTGGGATGGCTTCCAATGTCTGAATGTACATCAGTTATAACCTTACAAGCTGGTAATTGGTTCGCCACCAACTTTGTTCCTGGCATCTGTCAGGCTGGATTGGAAGGTGCACTCTGGGCCTTAGCTGCAATCAAGGACATATTTTAACTGAACTCCCTTTACCAGCTAATGTACCTGTATTAAGAGCTTGATGGTCTTGAGCATTGTTTCATTGGCTTGATCATTTAGCAGCAGTATTTGCACTTTAGATAGGACTTGAAGATGTTACAGCACATGTAGAAATATTAACCAAATATATACAAACTTCCCTAAGTGACAATGTCTATGGGCTTCAAGAGATCAATACAAAAATAACAATGATGAGAAAAGTAGTACTCTAAAATAAAATGGTCCTTGACATTCTCACTGAAGCCCAAGGAGGCAGCTGTGTCATAATAAAATCCGATTGTTGTGCCGTATTCCTGACAATAGTGCTAACATTATACTCTATGTTAATCATATGCAACAGGTAGTATCTCACCTTAATGATTCTGTTCCTTCCTTAACTGATATTATACTTGGTTTTTCTCTTGGGGTGGATAGTTGAGAAAAATTGTGACTTTATTTTGGAATCTTTATATTCCTCATTGTTTCTTTTATTGTAATTATAAAATGATGGTTTGTTTTACTTCCACATTTCTTTATCCATCAAATATTGTACTTCAAAACCATTTGACCCTTCACATAAAGTCATGCAGGTTTCACAGGCTTTCACCAATGAATATGTTGTTTAATCACTTCCTTTTTTTCCTCCTTGGGTATGTTGAACATGAGTGATTGAAGACCAGGCAAGTAGTAGAAGAACATCATACATGAAGAAAGCAAGAGGTCACTAAAAAGACAAGAAAGAAAGAAAAGACCAAAATGGATGTCAGAAGAGACTCTGAAACTTGCTCTTGAATGTCAAGCAGCTAACGCAAAAGGATGAAATGATGAAATAAAGAAGTGAACAGAAGATTTCAAAGGGCAGCTCAAGATGACAAAGTAAACTGTTATAAACATGTGCAAAGAGCTGGAGATAGAAAACTAAAGGGGAAGAACATGCTTGGCATTTCTCAAGCTGAAACAGCTGAAGACAAGACTCAAGCCTCAAGCTGCAATATTGAAGAATTCTATGGGGAAAATATTAAACGAAGAAGGAAGCAACAAAAGAAGATAGAAGGAATACGGAGTCATTATACCAAAAAGAACTCGTCAGCGTTCAACCATTTCAAGAGGTAGCATACGATCAGAAACAGAAGGTACTGAAGGAAGAAGTCGAAGCTGCTCTGAAGGCGTTGGTAAAACCCAAAACTCCAGGAATTGGCAGAATACCAATTGAGAAGTTTCAACAAAATGGATGCAGTGGTGGAAGTGTTCAGTCATCTACACCAAGAAATTTGGAAGAGAGCAACCTGGACAATTGGCTGGAAGAATTCTGTATTTATGCCAACTCCCAAGAGAGGTGTCCAGCCAAATGTGGAAATTATCAAACAATATCATTAATATCACGTGAAAGCAAAATTTCACTGTATATCATTCAAAAGCAGCTTCAGCAATATAACAACAAGGAACTGTCAGAAATTCAGGCTAGATTCAGAAGAGGATGTGGAACCAGGGATATCATCGCTAATGTCAGATGGATCCTGGCTGAAAGTAGAGAATTCCAGAAGGATGTTTACCTGTGTTTTATTGACTATGCAAAAGCACTTGACTGTGTGGATCATAACAAGTTATGGATAACATTGAGAAGAATGGGAATTCCAGAACACTTAATTATGCTTGCAATGAACCTGTATATAGATCAAGAGGCAGTTGTTCAGACAGAACAATGGAATACTGATTGGCTTAAAGTCAGGAAAGGTATGCATCAGGTTTGCACCCTTTCACCACACCTATTCAATCTGTATGCCGAGCAAATAATCAGAGAAGCTGGAGTATATGAAGAAGAACGGGGCATCAGGATTGGAGGGAGACTCATTAAAAACCTGCATTACGCAAATGACACAGCCTTGCTTGCTGAAAGTACAGAGGACTTGAAGCAGTTACTGATGAATATCAAAGACCGCAGCCTTCATTATGGATTACACTTCAACATAAAGAAAACAAAAATCCTCACAACTAGACAAATGAGCAACATTATGATGAATGGAGAAAAAATTGAAGTTGTCAAGGATTTCATTTTACTTGGATCCACAATCAACACCCATGGAAGCAACAGTCAAGAAATCAAAAGGCACATTGCATTGGGCTAGTCTGCAGTAAAGGACCTCTTTAAAGTGTTCAAAAGCAAAGATGTCACCTTGAAGACTAAGGTGCTACTGACCCAAGCAATGGTATTTTCAGCTGTATCATATGCATGCAAAAGCTGGACCATAAATAAGGAAGACCGAAGAAGAATTGATGCCTTTGAATTATGGTGTTGGTGAAGAATATTCAATACATCATGGACTGCCAAACGAATGAACAAATCTGTCTTGGAAAAAGTACAACCAGAATGCTCCTTAGAAGCAAGGATGGCGAGACTATATCTTACATACATCGGACATGTTGTCAGGAAGGGTCGGTCCCCAGAGAAGGACATCATGCTTGGTAAAGTACATGGTCAGTGGAAAAAGCGAAGACCCTCAATGAGATCAATTGACACAGTGGCTCCAACAATGGGCTGAAGCATAACAATGATTGTAAGGATGATGCAGGACCAGGCAGTGTTTCATTCTGTGCTACGTAGGGTCGCTATGAGTCATAATCGACTTGACAGCACCTAGCAACAACAACAACATGTTTCATCTTGACCTCTGTCATTCTGCCTTGACTAAGAAATATTCCTAGAATGTGACCTTGTCTAGTAAGATGTTCCCATAAAACCTACTCACCCTGAAGATTAGGCCTAATAGTTCAGCAAGATGAAGAAAACAATTTTTATTAACCAAAGCTCCTCAAAAAAAAAAGAGACAAAATCCTTGCAGAAGAAAGGATACTCCATTATGGGTGATCAGCACCCCCTAGCAGAGGCTTGATCAAAAGGGGGAAATGTACAGGCATACCTCATTGTATTGCACTTCACTTTATTGTGCTCCGCAGATATTGTGTTTTTTACAAATTGAAGGTTTGTGGCAACCTTGCATCAAGAAATTCTATAAGAGCCATTTTTCCAACAGCATGTGCTCACTTCATGTCTGTGTCACATTTTGCTAATTCTTGAAATATTTCAAAAATTATTATATCTGTTACGGGTGATCTGTGATCAGTGATCTTTGATGTTACTGTTGTAATTGTTTTGGGACACCAAGAGCTGTGCCCGTATAAGATGACGAAGTTAATTAATAAATGTCGTGTGTGTTCTGATTGCTTCACTGACCAGCTGTTCTACCATCTCTGTCCCTCTCCTGGGGCCCCTCTATTCCCTGAGACAGGATGATATTGAAATCAGGCCAATTAATGACCCTAAAGTGGTCTTTAAGTGTTCCAGTGAAAGGAAGAGTCACAGGCCTCACACTTTAAATCAAAAGTTAGAAATGACTAAGCTTAGTGAGGAAGGCATGTCAAAAGCCAAAACAGGCTGAAAGCGAGGCCTCTTGTGTGAAATAGTTAGCCAAGTTGCGGATGCAAAGGAAAAGTTCTTAAAAGAAATTAAAAGTGCTGCTCCAGGGAACACATGAATGATAAGAAAGTGAAACAGCCTTATTGCTGATATGGAGAAAATTTTAGTGATCTGGGTAGAAGATCGTATCAGCCACCACATTCCCCTAAGCCAAAGCCTAATCCAGAGCAAGGCTCTAACTCTCTTTAATTCTATAAAAGCTGAGAGAGGTGAGGAAGCTGCAGAAGAAAAGTTTGAAGCTAGCAGAGGTTGATTCATGAGGTTTAAGGAGAGAAACCATCTCCACAACATTAAAATGCAGAGTGAAGCAGCAAGGGCTGTTGTAGAAGCTGCAGCAAGTTATCCAGAAGGTCTAGCTAAGATAATTGATGAAGGTTCTTACACTAAACAACATATATTCAATGTAAATGAAACAGCTTTATTTTTGGAAGCAGATGCCACCTATGACTTTCATAGGTAAAGAGGAGAAGCCAATGTCTGGCTTCAAACATTCAAAGGACAGGATGACTCCTTTGTTAGGGGCTAATGCAGCTAGTGATTTCAAGTTGAAGCCAATGCTCACTTAGCAGTCTGAAAATTCTAGGACCCTTAAGAATTATGTTAAATCTACTCTGCCAGTGCTCTATAAATGAAACAACAAAGCCTGGATGACAGCACATCTGTTTACAACATGGTTTACTGAATATTTAAAGCCCACTGTTGAGATCTTCTTCTCAGAAAAAAAGATTCCTTTCAAAATTTTACTGCTCTTTGACAATGAACCTGGTAGCCCAAGAGCTCTGATGGAGATGTACAACATGACTAATGTTGTTTTCATGTTTTCTTACACAACATTCATTGGAAAGACCATGGATCAAGGAGTAATTTTGGCTTTCAAGTTTTAATATTTAAGAAATTCCTTTCGTAAGGCTATAGCTGTCATAGACAGTGAATTCTGTTATGGATCTGGGCAAAGTAAACTGAAAACCTGCTGGAAAGGATTGATCATTCCATTAAGAACCATTAAGTTGCCATTAAGAACACTCATGATTCATGGGAGAAGGTCAAAATATCAACGTTAACAGGAGTTTGGAAGAAGTTGGTCCCAAGCCTCATTAATGACTTTGTAGGGTTCAGAGTTCAGTGGAGGAAGTAACTGCAGATTTGGTGAAAATAACAAGAAAACTAGAATTAGAAGTCAAGTCTGAAGATGTGACTGAATTGCTGCAGTTTTATGATAAAACTTTAATGGATGAGGAGTTGCTTCTTATGGATGAGCAAAGAAATTGGTTTTTTGAGTTGGAATCTACTCCTGGTAAAGATTCTGCGAACATTGTTGAAATTACAACAAAGGGTTTAGAATATTAGGTAAACTTAGTCGATAAAGCGTTGGCAGGGTTTAAATGGATTGACTTCAAATTTGAAAGAAGTTCTGTGGGTAAAATATTACCAAACAGCATCACATATACTACAGAGAAATCTTTCATGAAAGGGAGAGTCAATAGATGCAACAAACTTCTTTGTTGTCTTAATAAGAAATTGCCACAGCCACCCGAACCTTCAGCAGCCATCTATGTGGAGGCAAAACCCTCCACCAGTAAAAAGATTATGACTCACTGAAGGCTCAGATGATGGTTACCATTTTTAGCAATAAAGAATTTTTTAATTAAGGTGTGTTCATTGGTTTTTTAGACATAATGTTATTGCACTAAGAGAAAGTGAAACGCAACCAAAATTAACTTAGCAAATTTTCCTCAACCCAGAGAGATATTCCCAAAGCCATCACTTCTCACTGCCTCTCTGTAGCAGGAGTGTTCTTTCTGATTCCCAGCCCACGCAGGACAGAATGTCTCATTACTCTATAGTCTCATAGTGTTTACGTTGCATTCTCTTATGCCTAGGATCTGAACTGCAGCCGGGACATTCTTGGGTGACAGCTCCCATGAGCTATTTTTTAATGTTCCTGGCACACAGTCTGGGTAGGCATTTATTTCCATCACCCAAACCTGGTGATGAATTGAATTTGTACCGGCTGCTGAAATTCTTTATTTCTTCATAAGTCTGTGCCTTCTGCTGACATTTTAAGGCATGGATTTTTATGGAGTTTGGCACCATTCGGTAATATCCCAGGAGGGAAAATTGCCCAGGATAGATGGACAGGGTCTTTATTCTGGTTCCAGTTGGTGAAGTTCTGCCTGATAAGATCATATCTCATCCCATTTGAATGGTGACACACGATGTACTTGCAAAGGGGGTGATGAGGAGTGACTCTATCAGCAGCTCCTGATGCTGGGCTGGAAGGGGGCATAGGGGGAGTATCCTAGTACCTAAAGCCTCCTTAACTTGGGAAATGATCTAGAATCAGAAATTTTGCTTTGAATAACAAATGTTGGAGAAGCTGCTGGGAGCTTGGAACGCGTATGCACTGCTGGTGGGAATGCAAAATGGTCTAACTATTTTGTAAAACAATATGCTGCTTCCTTAAAAAGCTAGAAATAGAAATGCCATATAATCCAGCAAGCCCAGTGCTAGTAATATATCCTAGAGAAATAAGAGCCATCACATGAATAGACATATGTGCACCCATGTTCATTGCAGCATTATTCACAATAGCAAAATGATGGAAACAACTTAAGTGCCCACCAACAGATGAATGAATAAACAAACTACAGTATACACACACAATGGAATACTATGCAACAATAAACAACAATGATGGATCTGCAAAACATCTCAGAACATGGATGAATCTGGAGGGCATTATACAGAGTGAAATAAGTCAAGCACAAAAGGACAAATACTGTGTGAGACCACTATTATAAAAACTCATGCAAAGGTTTACATACAGAAAGAAAAAATCTTTGTTGGTTGCATGGGAGGAGAAGGGTGGGGAAAGAAAAACACTAGACAGTAGATAAGTAGCAACTTTTGTGAAGGGTAAGACAGTACACAATACTGAGGAAACCAGCACAACTTAACCAAGGCAAGGTCGTGGAAGCTTCATATACACATCCAAATTCCTTGAGGAACCAAATTACTTGTCTGAGGGCCTGGGGACCATGGTCTCAGGGGACATCTAGCTCAAATGGCATAACATAGTTATAAAGAAAATGATATACATCCTACTTTGTTGAGTATTGTCTGGAGTCTTAAAGTTTGCGAGTTGCCACCTGAGATACTCCATTGGTCTCCTGTCTGGAGCAAGAGAGAATGAAAAAAACCAAAGACACAAAGGAAAGATTAGTCCAAAGAACTAAGGGGCCACAACTTCCACAGCTCCACCAGACTGAATCCAGCACAACTAGATGGTGCCTGGCTACAACCACTGACTGCTCTGACAGGGATCACAAAAGGGGTTCCCGAGAAGAGCTGGAGAAAAATATAGAACAAAATTCTAACTCACAAAAACAACCAGACTTATTAGCCTGACAGACTGGAGAAACCCTGAGAGTATGGCCCCTGGACACCCGTTTAACCCAGTACTGAAGTCACCCCTGAAGTTTACCTTTCAGTCAAAGACCTATAAAACAAAATGAGACTAAATGCTAACACTAACCCAGGGGTAAGGACAAGAAGGTAGGAAGGGACAGGTAAGCTGGTAAAGGGGAACTCAAGGTCAAGAAAAAGAAAATGCTGACATGTCGTGAGATTGGCAACCAATGTCACAAAACAGTACTTGTATTAACTGTTTAATGAGAAACTAATTTGCTCTGTAAACCTTCCTTTAAAATGCTATGAAAACAGTATTCAATAAGAAAAAAAAACTATTTTCCTAAAATAAAAAAAAAAGAAGAAAGAAATCTATATTCTTTGACACACTCAAGCTATGCCAAAGAAGAACATTTTCCTCCTAAGATATACGATACCATAACATAGAATATAATGGAACAGGACATTAAGAAGCCATTCAGACAAAGTAGAGAGTTACTGGGTTAGTAAGTTGAGAGCCCTGTGCTTCTCTTAGAATCCATTTGTCTTCAAAAAGAGAAGTGTGGTACACTGAAGCGTGATGAAAGGAAACGAACTTTGGCTTTCTGTACAAGGTCACTTAATTTTTCCAGTTGTAAAACGTTGTAGGGCTACTTATAATCTACTATATTCTTAGCTTTTTGGAAGAGAACCTCCTCGCCTATTCCATCCTCAGCAGGGTGATGTCAGCATTAAAGGGAAGTGCGGGTGGTAATGCAGGGAGCGCAGAACCTGGTGCGCGGCAGCAACTTCACATTCATTACGTGGAACTCTTCTGTGTTCATTGTGTGGGAATCCTTTGTATTCATTTATGGGATTCCTTTGTATTCACTGTGTGGGATGCTTGTATTTGTTGTATGAGATTCACTTTGTTACTTTCTTCTTAACCTTCTAGAGGGAATTGAGCTCAGAGAAGACTTTCACAAAAGAGTACTTTTCACAGGAAGAGGTAATGACATCATCAAAGAATACAAAAATAGCTCTTGTTTTCTTCTTCTCTTTTCAGATTTTAGACATTCCCTTAAATTTATCAAACGCTAATATTTTTTATATCCGCTTCCCAGACTTTCCCCTTCCTGCTTTCAGTCTGGCATGTCAAGGGGAAGGTGGTCCTGCTATGAATGTTCTCTGCTTGCTGCTCCTGTTCTCCTGCAGGCGAGTACTCTGTGATGTCACTTTATGCCTTCATCTCTTTCCCAGTAAATTCTTTCCTCCCTGTTGCCTCTTCCACTTGCTGCTGCCAACATAAAACTTTCAAAGCCCAATAATTTTCTCATTCTCACCATGGGCAAATAGTTTGCCTTTTATCCAGGAGGCAACACAACATTTTCCAAAAAAAAGAAGAGACTGTTGTACCCATTTAACAGATAAACTAAATCACACAAAGGCTAAAGTGACTTGGCCTAAGTATGGTTCAAGGAATCAAGATTTGTGTTTTCTTCTAGAAATTCTACCAAAGTAAAGAAAATAATTTGGACAAAGTGGTTTAACTAAAAACCAATCAACAAAAGTGAATAGATGTTAACAAAATCCGTAAAAGAAAAAATGATAAATTGGACTTCATCAAAATTTCAAAAGTTCTATTCTTCAAGATACACTGGTAAGAAAATGGAAGAGAAGCCCCAGACTGAGAGAAAATATTCGTAAGTCCCATATTTGATAAAGAGCTTATATCTAGAATATACAAAGATCACTGAAAACTTAATAATAGGAAAATAAAGCAATAAGAAATGGGCAATAGATTTGAATAGACACTTCCGAAAAGAAGATATACAAATGGCAAATAAGATGAAAATATGCTTAACACCATTAGTTGTTGTTGTTGTTGTTAGGTGCCATCAAGTCGGTTCCAATTCATAGCAGCCCTATGTACAACAGAATGAAACACTGCCCGGTACTGCACCATCCTCAAGTGTGTGTAGGTAAGTGCAAATGAAAGCCACGATGATACACCACTACGTACCTGTTAGAATGTCTAAACTTGTACATGAATGTTTATAGCAGCTTTATTCCTAATCCCCAAACTGGAAACAAACTAACGTCCAGGAGCCAGTGAATGAATAAACACAACTTGGTAAATCCATAAAACGGAGTACTAATTAGCAATAGAAACGGAACAAAGTATTGATAGAAACAATAACATGGATGAATCTTACAAGCATTACGGAAAGTAAAAAAAAAAAGTAATATTCAAGAGGTTACATACTGTATGATTCCATTTATAAGACATTCCAGAAAAAGCAAAACTAAAGAGATGGAGAACAGATCAATTATCACTTCGACAATTTTTAGGGTGTCAGGGGTTGGAGGTGGGGAATGTGGGTAACTTCAAAGGGGCAAAAGGGAACTTTTGGAGGTGATACAAATTTTCAGTATCTTGTTTATGGTAGTGATCACCAGATAATATACATTTGTCAGTATTCAGAGAAGTATACACCAAGAAGTATGGATTTTACTGTAAGCAAATTAAATCTTAACCTGTTGCCATGAAGTCAGCTCTGCCTCATAGTGACCCTATTGGACTAGTAGAACTGCCCCCATAGGGTTTCCAAGGCTGTAAATCTTTACAAAGCAGACTGCCGCATCTTTCTCCTGCAGAGAAGCTGGTGGATTCGAACCACTGGCCTTTTGGTTAGCAGCTGAGTGCTTAAGCACTGTGCCACTAGGGTTCCTCAAATTTTACCTTGATAGTAAATAATGTAAAGGAATTTGACACAAATCGTTTATTGTTGATATACTCATTCTCCATCAAGTCCTTCTCGAGCAACTCCTATATGCCACACATTGCCCAGTAGCTCAGATACCTAGAGAAAAAGAATGGGGTCTTTATTCACAGTGTGGTAGGAGAAGTACAAGAAACTTTGACTGTTTTTTGATGGTGCATTCTGTGCGGTGACAGAGAGAGCACGGAGAAGTGTTAGGGTTGTAGAGTGAGAAAGATAAGAAAGCTCCCTGCTAAGGGTTTCTGGGAGCTGAGGCTTGAAGAACAAAGAGAAGGTGAGGGGATGGGGCATTCCCAGTGTAAGAAACAGCAGGAGCCAAAATGCAGAGGGTAGTGAAGAGCCAAGGGGAGTGGATCTTCTCCTCCCTGCTCAGCAGCTACTGGGGAGGGGATCAAATAACCAGCAGGGGTACAGAAAGGAGGTTGACCCAGTTCATTTAGAAAATACTTGCTGAATTCTTACTCAGAGGTGAACGTAGAAAATGTAGGAGAAATGATGGCCTATAATGTCTAAGTGATAGAAAATCATCCTTAGGTAAGCACCACCATGACAATTGCTGGAGGCACGCATCTTTGACGGATGGGTGGAATTATCAGAAACAGGATATTTTCATAGTCTCAAAGCATTGTGATACTTTTCAAGAAGGGAAATGGTAACTTTACAATGGAGAAACTGTAGACACCACACATAATCACGTTTTAAGTAACTTAAACTAGGGTTGGCTAGTTTCAGAGTGTTCATTGGTCACGGCTGCAATATATACTTTATACCAGTTTCAATACATGTGCATCATGTTCATTAATATAAATTATCAGATTTTTTTTTGACTCTGGGTATAATTTTCCATTTTTCCACTTGAAAAATAAAGTGTTGAGACATATCACCAATGACAGAGGCTTCAGATTTTGAAGTCATTACAAAAACTTTTTAAGGCCTGTCCTTAAAAGTTAAACACTTCTAGATATTTACCCAAGAAAAAAGAAAGCTTAAGCCCATACAGTGACTTGTTCATAAATGTTCATAATGGCTTTATTTGTAATAGTAAAAAACTGGAAACAAACCAAATGTCGGCTGACAGGTAAATAGATAAACAAAGCGTGGTGTATATTACAATGGAACACTACACAATAATAGGGATACACTCGACAACATAGACAAATCTCAAAATAATTATGCTAAGGGAAGGAAACCAACCAAACAAAAAAGGGTACATGCTCTACTTCTTTTATAAACAATTATAGAAAATGTAAACTAATACATAGTGACAGAAAACAGATCAGTGGTTTCCCAGGGGTGAAAGGAATGGTCACAGAGTAGCAGGAAGGGGGGATTATAAAGAGGCCTGAGGAAAATTTTGGTGGTAATAGTTATGTTCATTATTGTGGTGTGGCGATTGTTTAACAGGTATGTACATAAGTCAAAAATTATCTAATTGTTGACTTTAAATATATGCAGCTTATTGTATGTCAGTTGTTGTTATGTGCCGTCGAGTTGGTTCCAACTTATGACCTAGGTACAACAGAATGAAACAGTGTCTGGTCCTATGCCATCCTCACAATTGTTGTTATGCTTCAGCCCATTGTTGCTGACAGTGTCAATCCATCTCATTGAGGGTCTTCCTCTTTTTCGCTGATCCTCTCCTTCTCCAGGGACTGATTCCTCCTGATAACATGTCCAAAGCATGTGACAAGTAGTTGTGCCGTCCTTGCTTCTAAGGAGCTTTCTGGTTGTATTTCTTCCAAGACAGATTTGTTCTTTCTTTTGCCAATCCATGGGATATTCAATATTCTTCTCCAATACCACAATTCAGAGGCATCAATTCTTCTTCAGTCTTCCTTTTTCACATTCATATGAGATGAATGAAACAGCATGGCTTCGGTCAGGCACACTGTCTTAGTCATCTAGTGCTGCTGTAACAGAAATACCACAAGTGGATGGCTTTAACAAAGAGAAGTTTATTCTCTCACATTCCAGTAGGGTAGAAGTCCAAATTCAGGGCTCTGGCTCCAGGGGAGGGCTTTCTCTCTCTCTGTCAGCTCTAAAGGAAAGTCCTTGTGATGCATGAGTCTTCCCTTGGTCTGGGAGCATCTCATTTCAGGAACTTCAGGTCCAAAGGACGCACTCTGCTCCCTGCACTGCTTTCTTAGTGGTACGATGTCGCCATGTCTCTCTGCTCACTTCTCTCTTTTATATCTCAAAAGAGATTGGCTTAAGACACTACCTAATCTTGTAGACCTCATCAATATAATTGCTGCTGATTCATCTTATTACATCACAGTGATAGGATTTACAACACACAAGAAAATCACATAAAATGGTGGACAATCTCATGAACTGGTGGAAAATCGCACAATACTGAGAACCATAGCCCAGCTAAGATGACGGGTATTTTCAGGGGACACAATTCAATCCACAACAAGCACCTTAGTCTTCAAAGTGACACCTTTGCTTTTTAACACTTTAAAGAGGTCCTTTGCAGCAGGCTTGCCCAGTGCAATGTCTCTTTTGGTTTCTTGACTGTGCTTTCATGGGTGTTGATGGTGCATCCCAGTAAAATGAAATCACTGACAACTTCTATCTTTTCTCTGTTTATCATGATGTGGCTTATTGGTCCAGTTGTGAGGTTTTTTGTTTTCTTTATATTGAGGTGCAATCCACACTGAAGGCTGTGGTCTTTGATCTTCATCAGTAAGTGCTTCAAGTCCTCTTCACTTTCAGCAAGCAAGTTTGTGTCATCTGCATAACACAGGTTGTTAATGAGTCTTCCTCTAATCCTGATGCCCTATTGTTCTTCATATAGTCCAGCTTCTCAGATTATTTACTCAACATACGGATTTAATAGGCATGGTGAAAGGATACAACCCCGATGCACAACTTTCCTGACTTTAAACCCTTGTTCCATTTGAACAACTGCCTCTTGGCCTATGTACAGTTTCCTCATGAGCACAACAAAGTGTTCTGGAATTCCCATTCTTTGCAATGTTATCTATAATTTGTTATGATCCACACAGCCTAATGCCTTTGAATAGTCAATAAAACACATTAAATATCTTTTTGGTATTCTCTGCTTTCAACCAGGATACATCTGACATCAACAGTGGTATCCCTGGTTCCACGTCTTCTTCTGAATCCAGCTTGAATTTCTGGCAGTTCCCTGTGGATGAGCTGCTGCGGCTGCTTTTGAATGATCTTCAAAATTTTACTTGTTTGTGATATTAATAATCTTGTTCAATAATTTCCGCATTCGGTTGGATCACCTTTCTTGGGAATAGGCATAAATACAAATCTCTTCTAGTTGGTTGGCCAGGTAGCTGTGTTCCAAATTTCTTGGCATAGAGGAATGAGCACTTCTAGAGCTGTATCCCTTTGTTGAAACATCTCAATTGGTATTCCGTCAATTCCTGGAGCCTTGTTTTTCACCAATGCCTTCAACGTAGCTTGGACTTCTTCCTTTGGTACCACCACTTCCTGATCATACGCTGCTTCCTGAAATGGTTGAACATCAACCAATTCTTTTTAGTATAGTGATTCCGTGTATTCCTTTCATCTTCTTTTGATGCTTCCTGCGCCGTTTAATATTTTCCTAGTAGAATCCTTCCATGTCGCAAATCGAGGCTTGAATTTTTTCTTCAGTTCCCTTAGCTTGAGAAGTATCGAGTATATTCTTCCCTTTTGGCTTTCTATCTCTAGGTCTTTGAACATGTCATTATAATACTTTATTTTGACTGTTAGACAAATTAGTCCTCAACAAAGATGTTCAAAAGACAAAAGCCAGATATTTGCCTGTCAGATTTTTTGCTAGATCACCTG
Organism: Elephas maximus indicus; assembly: GCF_024166365.1. Lineage (NCBI taxonomy): Eukaryota > Metazoa > Chordata > Mammalia > Proboscidea > Elephantidae > Elephas > Elephas maximus. Next base: position 57,228,072 of record NC_064843.1, on the reverse strand, counting down.
GCAAGAAGAATGCAAAAACAATGTTAGTGCTGAGAGGAAATTAAGAGATCATCTAGTCCAGGGGTAGAAAACTTTTTGTAAAGGGACAGATAGTAAATATATATATTTTTTTCATAGGCTATACAGTCTATTACAACTCAGTTCAACACATAGACAATATGTAAATGAATGTTAGTGACTGTGACCCAATATAATTTTATTTGCAAAAAGATATAGAAGACCAGATTTGGCCCAAGGACAATAGTTTGCTCATCCCTGATCTAACTGAACATATTCATTACATAGAAACTGAGAAGCGAATGCTATATAGATAGTGAGTGGTAGCTTGTAGAAATCAGGAGTCATGTGCTTGCCTTTGTTTCCAGAGCTGCCTTAACAAAGTACCACAAAGTGGGTAGCTTTAAAGACAGAAAGTTATTGTCTCACAGTTCTGGAGGCTGAAAGTCCAAATCAGGTTTTGTCCATGTCAATTCTTTCTAAGAGCTATGAGAGAGGAATTGTTTCAAGCCTCTCTCCTAGCTTCCTGTGGCTCCTGGGAATCCTTAGTGTTCCTTAGCTTGTAGATACATCTTCACATGGTGTCTTCTCATGTCTGTGTATTTCTGTGTCTGCTCTCCTCTTTAACAAAACACCACTCAGATTGTAGCCAAATGCCACTCAGGTTCTTGTCCTGTCTTATTAGTTGATTGAAATAAGATGGACACTAATTGCAAGGGAAACAGAAATTAGCAAGTTTATTATCAGTACATACAAGGAGCGACGTGGGGTCTAGCAACCATAAGTCCACATGCTCACTGTCTAAGGGGGCTGGGGAGCTTTTTGTTTCCAACGGCATCCAGAGTTGGGTTTGGTACCCTGAACTTTCCACCGTTAGCCCTCCCATGCCCATATTTGGAGGTCCAGATATTAAATCATCATCCTTTGGATGTGTGTAGTGGGACCCCTCACTTCTAAAATGGAATTGGGTGAAATCATGGGCTGGAAAATATCATTCCTTCTGGTGACAGTCGGGTCCAGGGGTCAGTTGAAGGATATGATCTCTTCAGTCTGCGGATCCTTCAAGTGTAGCTTGGGCTAGTTCAGTGGATGGAGCCACTACCTGCTGCGACTTCCTGAAAATGTTGCTCAAAACAAGCTTGTGGTTAGCAAGACAAAGAAAGGGGCAGGGGAGGTGTGGATTGGGGTTTTCAAGATGGGATTAGGACTCACTCTATTTCATCTTGAAAGACCCTATTTCCAAACAAGGTCATGTTCACAGATACCAGGGGTTATGAATTCAATGTATCTTTTCGGGAAACACAATTCAACCCATAACAATACTTTAGTATTTTTTAATCAACGTTTAGTTATAGAAATGTAAGTTAAAATTTTAATTGAGCTAATGTCCAAGTATCACTCCACAGATTGCCAATGACAATGGGAAATATACCTTTTTTGATGGAAAAATCCAAAAGTCACCACCTTAACCAAAAATCATGTGGCAATCTGACTTTACATACCTAATAAGTAACATTATATATTAAGGGTTATTGCCAACAATGCTTAATATGATTATTACCAAATGAAACTTTTAAATCTCATTCCCAGCCTCCAGGACATACATGGAAGAGGAGTAAGACAAATGGCCTAATTTCTTAAGTCAGTATTATGGGAAAAAATGCGTGTGTGGAAGATTGTTCTAGACTAAAAGAGACTAATACAGTGTACAAAAATTGTGTTCATTGTGTTACTCTTTCGATTTTTCTGTATATCTGGAAGTGTTCATAAGAAAATTTTGAGAAAATTATTTGTTGAGATGCTTTGAGAATATTCTTAAAAATTTATTTAAATTTCTGTTAAATTGCCCTTTTTGATAAAGATAATAAGAAAAAGATGAAAACGTATCTATTCTAATTTTCATGGGATAGAATAAAGAAAGGCATTTTAAGATTAAAATGTATATTATACATTTTCTAATTGTTAATTCAAAGAAACGATTTTTCAACAGGAAAACAGTTGTTGCCCAGCCATTTGTAAATTTGAATGATTAGGAAAACTCTATGAATATTTCCTGTGATTCATCATAATATTTGACACACTGACAGAGTTCATTCTACAAAAGAATACTCTTATTTTCTATAATTACGGATCTTTTGTAGGATAAAAAAACAACTATAAAACCTCCAGTCCCAGACAAAGAATAAATTCCATTGTTTTCAGTTAACCAATGCAAGACATGTTCCAATGTTTGAAGGAAAAAAAAAAAAACTTTCAGAAATAGAGGGGAAGGGGCAATGGGCGGAAATAGCCACCAGCAGCATCTTTGGCTGCACGCCTTTCCTCCTTTTTTTTTTTTTTTTTGCACTATATAGCAATTGATTACTGAGTATAGAACAAGATAAATTTCTGTAAACTATGTCTGTCTGAGACTGACTTTGGGAGAAGAACTGGCCAAGAAGTTATTTTGACCCTGGAGACACAGAAAGAGAACAAGGCTTTACAACCCAGTGTAGCAGGTGCTATTGGTGCCCCATCCATCTCCCTCTGGCCCTCACCATTGCTGAGCATGCCACCTGAGTCTCTCTGCATGAGAGCTTTCTGTAGTCATGGGAGTCCACTTATCTCAGGTGTGTGGTGTGCTGGGAGTGTTGGAGAGCTAATGTTCCATGAAAGCAGCTCTCAACCAATAGCTGACAGGAATCAGTAAGTAAATAAATGATCCAGATCCTTTAATATTGGACAGTTCTAAGACATGCTCCACACTGTCTCCCAGAGGTCTCAAGCAGGATTGAGGCCCCATTGCCCACAGAAGTTAACTGCTCAATAGCTTACTCTTTATCGGCTCCGTTATCTTTCCTGTCTTCCTTCTCCACTCTCCTATCAATGTTTCCTGGAATCACTTCCTAAATAAAATGCTTGCATTCCCTTTCATGAGTATAGGTCTTGTTTTGGGGGAATCACCCAAGTTAAGACAACCAAAAGTCATTATCCCCAAGAACACGAAAACTTACATGAATAGAATATGTAGCTCTTTCATATAATGCAGGTACTAAAATCAACTCGAAGGCAGTAGGTTTAGGTTTTTTATAGAAGTTAAGCTTGCATTGACGTGTTAATCCAGGCTTGATCTCTACTAAGAAACAAGCTCAACAAGGTGGGTGATGGTGGTGGTGGAAATGATTAACAAAATAGGATCTGATGCAAAACACCCTTTTGTTCTTTGCCAGTAAACCAGTTGCCGTCAAGTAGGCTTTGACTTGTGGAATTATCCAAGGCGTTGGATTGTCACTAACTAATAAAAAACTAACATTTTTGTCTTAATACATAATGTACAATATCTGTATCCCTTGGACCCTATCTTTCTCATTTTGTCTTTCTGATTGATACCACTTGCCTCGTCTCACCCATATCCTGTCTGACTACAACCAATCTCTGTAGTAGACTTCCTGCCCTCTACTTAACGTCACCCAACTTCTCTACCTGCATCTGTGCTCACACTGGCAGTGTGGCTTCCCACCTAATGTCCTGGCTCTATCCTCTTTCAAATACGTTTCACACACACCTGTCACTTGCTGTTCTTTAAAATCAATTTACGATAAGTAGAAAACTTTTCTCTAGAGAAAAGTTTTCCATGGAATCTTCAATGTTTATCTAAAATCCCCAGTTATACTTAATCCTGAAGCAGCAAGGTGCTTACCTAAATATTTCACTTCAGAATTAAAGTGTCCAGAACTATAAAAATATGTCAATGCTTCTGAAGCTTCGTATTTGGTTCCCTCCAGTTGTGTTTCCCTTAATCATCTCAGTAGGATTTTTAGTTCACATTCTTTTCTTTTTCATAGCATCTGATAACATTTTAGCTTTTCAACAAATTTCACAGTGTAATGAAATTATCTGTACTGGATTATTTGCAGATTCCTTGTGAATGGAATGTCTTTGCCTACACAGCAAATTATTTTTTAATGACAAAATAATATTTTGTTTTCCTGAAGCTTATAACTACTTCTGTTATTAAGGCTTTAAATTAAAGATAAGTGGAACGCAAAAAGATGGGTACAAAGGCAGACTCACAAACTTTTCCTCTCCTAAAATCTAACAAAAAAAACTTTGTAAAGAGCCAAAATTCTTTCAAATAACCAAATAGTAAATTAAAAAAATGCAACATTATGCCTTAAACTTTTAAATGTGATGGCCCACTCCCACCCCACCATCCAAAAAGAAAGAGAGAGAGAAAGAAAGAAAGTTAATTTTTGATGTTTCTGATGTTGTACATTACGACTTCTAACTCCATCCTTGAGCACAGAAGTGCTGGGGACTTACTGAGGTGAGACAATACTAGAAATTCTTCTTATTAATACCCTCCAGTAAGCATAAAACCTCCTGAGGGGTTAACGAGGTAGCCCCAGGAATGACAAAAAACAAACAAACAAAACTTCAAAAACGGAAACTGCTATATTCCATGCAGGACCTCAGCAGAGACAGGAAGGGTGGACCAGGTTTGTCATGTTTCAGGGCACTGTGTTGAGTTGGGGAAAGGAGCTGAGGCTCACAGGTGTGGGTCATGGTACTAGATGTATATTAGAATCTCAGAAGAGAGAGAGCAAATTCTGTACCTCCCAGGAATAGCTGTATACAAACTCAAAAGAATGTACGTCTTCCCTTACCTGTGAACCCTCAACCTCAGAAAGTGGAGAGAAAACAATGAGAGGTTCTCAGCTATAACTCAGGAGGAGAAAACCAACAAGTTCTAAATAAGACGGGAAGCATCTCAAGGAAAATTTACTTTGCCACATAAAAGTAAGCTGGTCTGAACAGAGTCTTACATAAAAAGAAATAACGTCACACCTTTGAAAGTACGCTAGCCACACAAAAAAGAAATAAGGACGGAAAGGAAGTAGAAAGGAATATAGCTATAAAAGGCAGCTGAATAAACCAACAGAAAAAAATATATAACCCAAGATTCTAAGTGTATTACTCCTAAGTGTTTAACTTTGAATATGAAATCAATAAATCACAGAATAAAAGGTGGTATAACGGGACAAATTGGAAAAGGAAATTTCACCTTTAAGAAAATATTTTGAGAACCAAAATGACACATGCAGAAAAACTATAAATAAATTAGAAGTATCAAAGAATAATAGCTGAAGAACAAAACAATGGCGTAAAGAAAAGGCTCAAGATTATATACCTGAATGCAAAAGACAAAACAATGAGATGAAAGTTGTTAGTTGTTGTTGAGTTGGCTCCAACTCATGGCAACTTTATGTACAAGAGAATGAGGCATTGTCCAGTCCTGAACCATCTTCATTATCTTTGGAATGTTTGAGTCCATGGTTGCAGCTATTATGTCAATCCATCTCAAGCTCTTGAGAGTTTCCCTTGTTTATATTGGCCCTCCACTTTACAAACATGATGTCCTTTTCTAGTGATTGGTCTTTCCTGAGGATGTGTCCAAAGTAAACAAGACAAACTTAACAGAAAATTACAACTGCAGAGGGCAAACAAAAATAACAAGCATGATAAGAATAAGTGATTTCTTTGAATTAGGGGACCCAGTATGTGGAATAGAAGAACTACTCAGAATTATAACACAGAAAATTGTTCAAGAATTATGAAAGAGCTGAACCTGGATATACAAAAAAGAGATTTAAAAAATGATAGAGAAGAAACACCAAGATCTACTCTGGTTACAGTTTTCAATGTCATGATATGGAAAACACTTTTTAGGCTTCCAGTGAGAGAAAACAAATTTCTGGCAAAGGGGAATAAACCAGGCCAGTTACTCAGACTTTTGCAGAGTCACATTAAATGACAGCAAACAAAGAAATTATACTTACAATGTTCTGAGGGAAATGTGATGAGTGAGGAAAGAATATCACCTACCACTACGTTGATGTTTATGGTTGAAGGCAAGAAGTAGACATTATCAACAGGAAAGAACTCAGAGTTCTTTCCAGAGAACATTTTTCAAAAACATGACTTAAAATCCAATCCATCACTGAAAAGCATAACAAAAAAATGTAGCAGTTATGTAACTGGACCAATAAAAATCAAATCCACTTGGCAATTCAATCTCTGATCTGAATGATGTATCTACTTCAAGTGAGAGCACTAGGCCAGTTTTATGTGAGGAATGAAGGAAGGAATGCTCCTGCTTTTAGAATTTTATTTGGTTTCATTTCTTCAGGAGAGGTTACAGAAGATTACTAACAGAAAACAGAAAATGATTGAGTGGCTTTCATTTACCAGAACCAAAAAGTTGTTGGAGAATGAACTTCTAACCATTCTGGAGTTTGATGGCATCAAATAGGCAGATACACCATTAGTCTATGAGTAAGAAGTCCAGGGCAAGCGACATGCTTAGAAAAAAAGGAAGATTGCACACCCAGGAAGACAATCAGAAATCTTTCAAGATTAGCTTCAAAAACCTAGACCTTGTTTTCATTTGAATTAATGTGTACTATGTCATTTAATGGAAACCTGGGTGGTGTAGTAGTTAAGAGCTACGGCTGTTAACCATAAGATCGGCGGTTCATAGCCACCTGGCACTCTTTGGACACTTTATGGGGCAGTTCTACTCTGTCCCATAGGCTCGCTATGAGTCAGAATCAACCTGAGAGCAACAGGTTTTTGTTTTTGTTTTTTGTTTTATGTCTTTTAATAGAAGCCCTGGTGGCACAGTTGCTTAAGTGTTTGGCTGCTGTCTTGGTCATCTAGTGCTGCTATCACAGAAAAAGCACAAGTGGATGGCTTTAACAAAGAGAAAATTATTACCTCACAGTTTAGGAGGCTAGAAGCCAAAATTCAGGGTGCCAGCTCTAGGGGAAGACTTGCTCTCTGTCGGTTCTGGGGAAGGTCCTTGTTATCACTCTTCCGCTAGCCTAGGAGATTCTCCACACAGGAACCATAGGTCCAAAGGATGCACTCTGCTCCTGGTGCTGTTTTCTTGGTGGTATGAGGCCCCTTGTCTCTCTACTCACTTCTCTCTTTTATATCTCAAAATAGGTTGGCTTAAGACACAATCTAATCTTACAGATTTAGTCCTGCCTCATTAACATAACTGCCACTGATCCCATCTCATTAACACCATAGAGGCAGGATTTACAACACATAGGAAAATCACATCAGATGACAAAATGGTGGACAATCGTAAAATACTGGGAATCGTGGTCTAGCCAAATTGATACACATATTTTTTGGGGACACAATTCAACCCATGACAGCTGCTAACCAAAAGGTAAGCAGTATGAATCCACCAGCCACTTCTTGGAAACTCAAACCAAATTGGTTTTCTCTATAATCCTGAATTTGGAGTGCATATTGACTAGAAACCCTGGTGGCATAGTGGTTAAGAGCTATAGATTCTAACCAAAAGACTGGCAGTTTGAATTTACCAGGTGCTCCTTGGAAACTCTATGTGGCGGTTCTACTCTGTCCTATAGGGTCACTATGAGTTGGAATTGTCTTGTTTTTTGGTTTATTGACTCTCCAGAGAGTATTTTTCCGGATAAAACACACAAGAATTTATTCTGAGTAAATGAGCTGGAATTGACTCGACAGCAATGGGTTTTTTCATTTCAAGTAAAATACAACCTAAACCTCACCCCAAGGCATGTGTGTTTGTGTGTGTGTGTAGTCCCCGGGTAGAACAAACTGCTAACTTGCTTAGCTGCTAAACAAAAGGTTGGAGGCTTGAGCCCACCCAGAGGCAGCTAAGAAGAAAGGCCTGTCAACCTGCTTCTGAAAACTTAGCCATTCAATTCCATGGCACATAGTTCTACTCTGACACACAGAGGGTTGCCATAAGTAGGGAGTCAACTTTACAGCAACAGGTACTGTTAACATGTATACATATTGAAGGTCAAAGACCACAGCCTTCAGTATAGATTACACCTCAACATAAAGAAAACAAAAATCCTCACAGCTGGGCCAAAAAGCAACATCATGATAAATGGAGGAAAGGTTGAAGTTGTTGAGGATTTCATTTTACTTGGATCTACAATCAACACCCATGGGAGCAGCAGCCAAGAAATCAAAAGACGCTCAGGGAACATCTACCTTATTTGGCATAACATAGTTTATAAAGACAATGCTCTACATTCTACTTTGGTGAGTAGCGTCTGGGGTCTTAAAAACCTGTGAACAGCCATCTAAGATATCCCAGTAGTATCACCTCTTCGGGAGCAAGGGAGAATGAAGAAATCTAAAGACACAAGGGAAAGATTAGTCCAAAGAAATAATGGAGCACAACTACCACTGCCTCCCCCAGACTGAGTGCAGTGCAACCAGACGGTGCGCAGCTATCACCTCTGACTGCTCTGATAGGGATACAATAGAGGGTTGTGGACAGAGCTGGAGAAAAATGTAGAACAAAATTCTACCTCACAAAAAAAGACCAGACTTACTGGCCTGAAAGAGACTAGAGAAACCCCAACAGTATGGACCACAGACACCCTTTTAGCTAAGTCATAAATTCACTCCTGAGGTTCACCCTTCAGCCAAAGACTAGACAGACCCATAAAACAAAATCAGACTAAAGGAGCGCACCAGCCCAGGGGCAAGGACTAGAAGGCAGGAGGGGACAGAAAAGCTGGTAATAGGGAACCCAAGGTCGAGAAGGTAGAGTGTTGACCTGTCGTGGGGTTGTTAACCAATGTCATAAAACACTATGTGTACTAACTTTAATGAGAAGCTAGTTTGTTCTGTAAACCTTCATTTAAACCACAATTAAAAAGAAAGAAATCAAAAGACACATTGTATTGGGCAAATCTGCTGCAAAAGACCCCTATAACGTGTTGAAAAGCAAAGATGTCACCTTGAAGACTAAGGTGCACCTGGCCCAAGCCATGGTGTTTTCAAATGCATGCAAAAGTTAGCTGATGAATAATGAAGACCAAAGAAGAACTGATGCCTTTGATTGTGGTGTTGGCAAAGAATATTGAACATACCAAGGACTGCCACAAGAATGAACAAAGCTGTTTTGGGAGAAGTACAACCAGAATGCTCCTTAGAAGCAAGGATGGTGAGGTTACATCTCACATACTTTGGACATGTTATCAGGAGGGATCAGTCCTGGGAGAAGGACATCATGCTTGGTAAGGTAGAGGGTCAAGGAAAAAGAGGAAGACCCTCAATGAGGTGGGTTGACACAGTGGCTGCAGCAATGGGCTCAAGCATAACAATTGTGAGGATGGCACAGGACCAGGCAGTGGTTTGCTCTGTAGTACATAGGGTCACTTTGAGTCCGAACTAACTCAATGGCACCTAACAACAACAACTATTATATATTTAAAAAAAAAAACCCGTTGCCATCAAGCTGATTCTGACTCATAGCAACCCTATAGGACAAAGTAGAACTGCCCCCATAGGGTTTCCAAGAAGTGCCTGGTCGATTTGAACTGTTGACATTTTGGTCAGCAGCCGTAGCTCTTAACCACTATGCCACCATGTATATACATATATATATATTTTTTCATATATGCATGTCAACATATACCCTATATATACACACACACACACACATACTAGTGTTAAAAGCAAGGTCACTGGATGGCACAAATGGTTAAACACTTGGCTACTAACTGAAAGGTTGATGGTTCAAAACCGCTTAGAGGTGCCTGACAATCTGCTTCCAAAAGGGCACAGCCTTGAAAACCCTATGGAGCAGTTCTACTCTGCACACATGGGATAGGGTCACCAGGAGTCAGAATTGACTCAATGGTAACTAATAACAACAGCAAGCACATGGGTGGAAGCAAGCACAGAGTTGGAAGCAAGAGCAAAACCAGTGCAGACTCAGAAATAGCCCTTAGAATTTTATGCTCTGGGTTCTGTTCAAATCTCATTAACATTTACAGCCCTCAGTAATACAACTGATTTAACCTTTTTGCAGGGTCCATTGGAAACTCTTGATGGAACCAACACAAGAGAGAAGAGGAAGAGGGAGAGAGGGATGGAAGGAAGAAAAGAAGAAAGGGAGGGAAGGAGGGAGAGAGGGAGGTGGAAGGAAGAAAGGGAGGGAAGAAAGCAAGATACAAAGAACATAGAAAAGAATGTCATGGGAAATAAGCAGTTTACATGTATTAGCTTACAAAACCCTTGTTACATCCATATAAGGTAAATATTATTATCCTTTTTTATAGATGAAGAGATCAAGGCACAGAAAATTTAAAGAAATAGCCTAAGCTTTAAGAACTAGTAAGTGGCTTCTCTTATACCACTCGTCTCTCAGTTTGTCATACGGTGGTGGCTTGTGTGTTGCTGTGATGCCGGAAGTTATGCCATTAGTATTTCAAATACCAGCATGGGCACCATGGTGGACAGGTTTCAGTGGAGCTTCCAGACTAAGACTAGGAAGAAGAACCTGGCAGTCTACTTCTGAAAGAATTGGCCAGTGAAAACCTTATGAATAGCAGCAGATCATTGTCTGATATAGTGCTAGAAGAAAAGCTCCTCAGGTTGGAAGACACTCAAATTAGGACTGGGAAAGAGCTGCCTCCTCAAAGTAGAGTAGACCTTAATCATATGGATGGAATAAAGCTTTTGGGATATTCATTTGCTAATGTGGTACAACTCAAAATGAGAAGAAACAGCTGTAAGCAACCATTAATAATTGGAACGTGGAATGTGTGAAGTATGAATCTAGGAAAATTTGAAGTCCTTAAAAATAAAATGGAACACATAAAGATCTATATCCTAGGCATTAGTGAGCTGAAATGGACTGGTATTGGCCATTTTGAATTGGACAATCATATGGTCTACTATGCTGGGAATGACAAATTGAAGAGGAGTGGTGTTGCATTCATTCATCAAATTGAACATTTCAAGATCTACCCTGAAGTACAATGCTGTCAGTGATAGGATAATATCCATATGCCTACAAAGAAAACCAGCTAATATGACTATTATTCAAATTTAGGCACCAACCACTAAGGCCAAAGATGAAGAAACTGAAGATTTCTACCTACTTCTGAAGTCTGCAATTGATCAAATATGCAATCAAGATGCATTGATAATTACTAGTGATTGGAATTCAAAAGTTGGAAACCAAGAAGAAGAATCAGTAGTTGGAAAATGTAGCATTGGTGATGTAAACAATGCTGGAGATCACATGATAGGATTTTGGGAAAAACCAACTACTTATACATTGCAAATATATTTTTTTCAAAAACATAAACAGTGACTACATACATGAACCTCACCAGATGGAATACACAGGAATCAAAACAACTATATCTGTGGGAAGAGACTATGGAGAAGATCAATATCGCCAGTCAGATCATGGCCAGGGGCCGACTTCAGAACATATCAAGCGCTCATATGCAAGTTCAAGTTGAAGCTGAAGAAAATTAGAACAAGTCCAGGGGACCCAAAATACAACTATGAGTATATTCCACCTGAATTTAGAGACCATCTCAAGAATAGATTTGACCCATTGAACACTAAAGACTGAAGGCCAGGTGAGTTGTGGAATGACATCAAGGACATCATGTATGAAGAAAACAAAAGGTCATTAGAAAGACAGAAAAAAGACCAAAATGGATGTCAGAAGAGATTCTGAAACTTGCTTTTGAGGGTCAAATAGCTAAAGTGAAGGGAAGAAATAATGAAGTAAAAGAGATGAACAGAAGATCTTGAAGGGTGGCTCAAGAAGAAAAAGTAAAGTATTATAATGACTTGTGCAAAGACCTGGAGATAGAAAACCAAAAGGGAAGGTCATGCTCAGCATTTCTCAAGCTGAGAGAACTGAAGAAAAAATTCAAGGCTTGAGTTGCAATATTGAAGGATTCTACAGAAAAAAATATTAAATGACACAGGAAGCACCAAAACAGATGGAAGGAATACAGAGTCACTGTACCAAAAAGAATTGGTCAATGGTCAACCATTTCAGGAGGTAGCATACAATCAGGAACCAATGGTACTGAAGGAAGAGGTCCAAGCTGCACTGAAGGCACAGGCAAAAAACAAGGCTTCAGAAATTCATGGAATACCAGTTGAGATGTTTCAACAAAAGGATGCAGTGCTGGAGGTACTCACTCATCCATGTCAAGAAATTTGGAAGACAGCTACCTGGCCAACCAACTGGAAAAGATCCATGTTTGTGCCCATTCCAAAGGAAGGTGATCCAACAGAATGTGGAAATTATTGAACAATATTATCAATAATACACACAAGTAAAATTTTGCTGAAGATCATTCAAAAGTGATTGCAGCAGTGCATCCACAGGAAACTGTCAGAGGTTTAGGCCAGATTCAGAGGAGGATGTGGAATGAGAGATATCATTGCTGATGCCAGGTGGATCTTGGCTGAAAGCAGAGAATACCAGAAAGATGTTTACCTGTTTTTATAGACTATGAAAAGCATTGGACTGTGTGGATCATAACAAATTATGGATAATATTGGGAAGAATGGGAAATCCAGAACACTTAATTATGCTTATAAGGAACCTATACATAGACCATGAAGCAGTTGTTAGAACCAAACAGGGGGATATTGTGTGGTTAAAATCAGGAAAGATGTGTATCAGGTTTTATCCTTTTGCCATACTTATTCAACCTGTAATCTGGGCAAATATTCCAAGAAGCTGGACTATATGAAGAAGTATGGGGCATCAGGATTGAAGGAAGACTTATTAACAACTTGCAGCATGCAAAAGACACAACCTTGCTTGCTGAAAGCGAAGAAGACTTGAAGCACTTAACTGATGAAGGTTGAAGACTACAGCATTTGGTTTGGATTGCACCTCAACATTAAAAAAATAAAAAAGCCTCACAAATGAACCAATAAGCAACATGTTGACAATTGGAGGAAATATGGATGTTGTAAAAGATTTCATTTTACTTAGATTCACATTCAACCCCCCTGGAAGCAGCAGTCGAGGAATCAAATGATGTATTGCACTGGGCAAAACTGCTTTAAAAGACCTCTTTAAAGTGTTAAAAAGTAAATATGCCATCTTGAAGACTAAGGTGTGCCTGACCAAAGCCATGGTGTTTTCAATCACCTCGTATGTATTCGAAAGCTGGACAATGAATAAAGAAGGCAAAAGAAGAATTCATGCATTTGAATTATGGTGCTGGCTAAGAGTTGAATATACACTATGGACTGTCAGAAGAACGAACAAGTCTGTCTTGGAAGAAATACACCAGAGTTTGCCTTGGAAGCAAGGATGGCAAGAGTTAGTATCATATACTTTGGACATGTTATCAGGAGGGACCAGTCCCTGGAGGACATCATTCTTGGTAAGGTAGAGAGTCAACAAAGAGGAAGACTCTCAATGAGACAGATTGACAATGGCTGCAACAATGGGCTCAAGCATAATAAGTGTGAGGATGGCACAGTACTGGGCAGTGTTTCTTTTTCTTGTACATACAGAGGGTCACAATGGGTTGGAACCAACTCAACAGCACCTAACAACAACAAGTGGCAATACCAGGATTTGACCAAAGCAGTCTGACTCCCTATCCCGTAATCTTGACTGCTACATTACATTTCTTCCCTGAAGGTGGAAGTGAGCAGTCCCCTAGTTCTACATTAAGCAAAGATTAGGGATCTCAGTTAATTAGATTTCCCTAATTTGGATGAGGTTTAGGTAGAAGGTTTTCTTTCTACTTTGATGAAGAGTTTGAAAAGTAAATTAATAGTGCTTTTTTTTTTTTTTTTTTTTAATGTTAGAAACTCTGTGGGGCAGCTCTACCCTGTCCTATAGGGTCGCTATGAGTCGGAATTGACTTGACAGCACTGGTTTTTTTTTTTTTTTTTTTTGAATTTTAGAAAACTTAAACTAATAAAAATGTACTCTTTTGATTATCATTAAGTGTGTTAAGAAATCTTATATAGCACACAATTGATACACTGATTAAAAATACTCTTTTTATTTAAATTGTTCTACTTAAGACTTTAATTAGTGGAAAGACTTTAATTTAGTGGAAAGAGCTTGGTAGCCAGTCTCTAGGGAGCCTCCAATGATTCTCATCCCCTGGTGTTCATGCCCTGTGTAATCTCCTCACACAGTGGATAGGGCTGACTTGTAAAACAAAAGGATATTGCAGAAATGACAGTGTGTGACTTCTGATGCTAGATTATAAAAGACATCATGCCTTCTCTTTTACATCACTGCTTTGAGAGAAGCCGGTCGCCATGGCATAAGTATTCTGAAGCAGCCTAAGAAGGAGTTCATATGATGAACTGAGGAGTCCACCCAACAACCATGTGAGTGTGCCATCTTGGAAGCAGACACAGTCAAGCCTTCAGATGACTGCAGCCTCAACTGACAGCTTTTTTTTTTTTTTTTAAATATTTTATTGCGTCCTTGGTGAAAGTTTACACAAAAATTCGGTTCCTGTTTGACAGTTTCTACACAAAATGGTTATTCACATTAGTTACATTTTTCACAATGTGTCAACATTCTCATTAATTGCATTCAGGTTGTTCTATTACAGTACTGTAGTTTCCTTGTCCCCTCTTGACTTCCCATCTTTGCTTTAGAATAATTGTTGACCTTTTGGTCTCATATAGATGGCTTTATAACCGAGCCTCATACTCATGGGTAATAGCCATTCTTTTGTGTGCCAATCTGTTTTACTTCTGAAAGGTGAACCCAGGGGATAGTTTTGGTTCACGTCTTAAAGAGTATCTCAGGGTGATAGTCTCAGGGAGTCCTCCAGCCCCAACTGGTCCAGTAAGTCTAAACTTTTTAAGAATTTGCATTCTTCTCCACATTTTTCCCCAATTCTATCTGGGCCCATACATTGCAGCCCTGATGGGAACGGTTGGTAGTGGTAGCTGTGCACCATCTACTTCTTTTGTCTCAGGGTAAATGAGGCTATGGCTTCTGTAGGCCATTAGTCCTGTAGACTAGTTTCTCCTCTGTGACTTTGGTTTCCTTTTTTCTTTTTTCCTTCTGATGAGTAGAGACCAATAGTATCTTAGATGCCTGTTCACATGCTTTTAAGACTTCAGATGCTACTCACCTCACTAGGATGCTTGCTCTGGGTTGATTTTTTTTTTTTTTCCATAAACCAGAAACAATGTCATGGACATACTCTCATGACAAACCTCAAATTAACTTTATTTCCACCATCCCAAAACACAGGTTGCATGCTACCATCAGGGCTGCTGATGTGCTCACTTGTCCCTCCAAATGAATGAGCAGAGGGATAGCACCATTGGGAGGGTGTTGTACACCATGCTTTATACCTGAGATGATGGGTTTTATGCAAATTGTATAAAATTTTTACAATTAAAACAGCACCTAGATGTTTATCACTCCCACTCCTGAGTCCTCACCCACCCAGGTCTGACCAAGTTTGAAATGATCTGATCTTGGTGTTCCTTTCTTCCACAGGCAATCTATATATAAGAAGTGACTGCCCTCAACACAGTTTTTATAAATAAGACCCACATGTGCACAAAGAACTGGCTGAACATTTCAAATGATTACAATAAAAGTCCTGTGGGGTTTTTCTTTTTTATTTTTTAGCATATATAAGAAAAGGAAAGCCATCAATCCATGTCAGCCTCAGACCTGGGAGTCCAGCATGGATTCCAGGACTTTTACCTATATCCCATCAGGGCACCTGGAAAACTCACAGAGAATATCGTGGGAAATGTGAGTTGGCAGAAATGGGACAGACTGGTGAACGGTTAGGTGAGCTTAGTTCTGTGGAAGAGAATAAGTTAAATGCTCCCACCTTCCTTCTCTTGAGAGTGTAGCGGTGGGAAGGGATAGAAGACAGCCACTTGATCAACTGAATAAGAGTACTAAAATTTTGTAACAGCTGCTGTGTGGGAGGCAATAAAAGGTGTAGCAGGACAGAGGATGAGAAAAGCAATTGTTGATCAGTGTGGTGGCCCAGGTCAGGTTGAGCCAGTAAGATTCTCTTACAGAAATTGTTGGAAGGGATTGAGCCTACATTATGGGAGACAGGGCAGGAGCAGCAGAGTACAATGAAGGAGCAGGAATAGAGGGAATTAAAGACACTAGCTGCAGAGCAGTTTGACCCTTTTCCTTTTATGGCACTCTGAAAAGTCAGAGATTGTTTTAGTGAAGAATATATGCTACTCTTTCTCATTCCTGAGGCATAAAAGCTAAGGCCACAGCTGAGTCATGCACTGAACAACAGCATCACATGTTAGCCAAGCCAAGGCCTTTTGATTGGAACCATATCAGTGGTTTTCTGTGCTGGCACTTCTACAACTTTGCCTCATGCACCTAGCTGTAAGTCTAAAACCTGTCTTTCCTGTTCCGAGACTCTACTTTTACAAATTTGACACACATGCCCTAAAAACCCTAGAGTTTAAGAAATTAGGAATTTTGAGGTCAAAGAGTGCTTTGAGGGGGTGGAGCCAAGATGGAAGACTAATCACATGCCATCTCTCTGCAATAAAGACCCAAAAAACCAAGTAGAACAGACACAGACATCAATACTGGGACCCTGAACCTTAAGCAAAGGGTTAAAATATTAGATCGGAAGCCACTGAGAAGGAGCTGATCAAAAACTGGACAAGTGGAGATATGGAGTGGAGGCTTCCTGACATCCAGCATGACACAACATGATCTTGGAATAAAGCCAGCAACCCTGCACAAACAGCACAGAAAGTTACCTTCACAGAATTCCCAATAGGAGAGAAAGCAATGATGTGGACACACCCCGATCAAACAGAGGGACCTGCCCTGCCCACCCAGACAAGGTAATGAGAACTATCATGCCAACAGATGAACAAGCAACAAAGCACAACTGGCCCATACACCCAGACATAACCAAACAAAACAACAACAAAAAAATAAGACTAAACAAACAATATTACAATTAGTAAATAAAGAAAATAGTACCTGAATGTCTCAGAGACAGCAGACAATATCAAAATATATACAAATATATACAAAAAAAAAATATACAAAAGCAGGACAAGATGGCTCCAACAAGTCACTAAAATAGAGCACCAGATGGCTTTCTGGTAGAAGAAAAGGCACTGGAAATACCTGATATGAATTCAAAACTTGAACATTCAGGGCTATCCAAAAGATTAAGAAAGAGGCCAACAAAAACACAGAAAAAACTTAAAAAATAATAATAATAAATAAAATGATGGAAAACACAGACAAAACTAGCCAAAATCAAGGAAAAGACAGAAAAAGCAATAGAAGAATTCAGGAAAATAATACAAGAAGAAAATGTCAAAATAAATAAATAAATAGAAGTCACACAAAAAAAGCAAGTAGAAATCCAAAAGATAAAAAACAAAATTTCAGAAAAGGACAACTCAATAGACTGTTTTAGAAGCAAATTTGAAATAATGGAAGACAAAATCGGCAAAATTTAAGACAAATTCATTGATGCCACTTTGAGGAAAAAACAGAGAAAAAATAAAGAAAACCTAAGAATTATGTGGGTTACAATCAAGGGCAAAAATTTGTGCATGAGCAGAATTCCAGAAGAGGGGGAGGAAGTGGAAAATGCGAAGAGGATCACTGAAGATTTGCTGGCAGAAAACTTCCCTTATGTCATGAAAGATAAAAAGCTGACCATTCAAAAAGCTCCGTGAACCCCATATAGGATATTCCCCAAAAGAAAGTCATCAAAACATCATTGTCACACTTGCCAAATCCAAAGACAAAGGAAGAATCCTGAAACCAGCTCGAGAAATATGAGAAGTTACTTACAAAGTGAAAACAATAAGACTAAGCTCTGATTACTCAGTAGAAACTATGCAGGCAAGAAGGCAAAGGGATAGCATAAATAAAGCCTTGAAAGAAAAAAAAATTGCCAACCAAGAATAACATAGCCTGAAAAATCCTCACTCAAATATGATAATGAAACTAGGACACTTCCTGATAAACAGAAAGTAAGGGAATTTGTGAAAACCAAACCAAACTTATAAGAAATATTAAGGGGAGTCCTTCAGTTAGCGAACCAACAACATCAGACAATAACCTGAATCTGGGACACAGGATAGCATCAGCCAGATACCAACCTAGGTAATGAACACTCAATAATAAAACAAAACTAAAAGACTTAAAACAGGGAAACAGAGATGTCAATCTGTAACTGACAACAACATCAAAACAATAAAAGGTGGAATAAATGAGGTTGGTATAGAACTTGCAAATGGAGAGGAAGTCAAGGCAATATCAAGTAATAAAAGGCTGGTTCAAACTTAGGAAGATAAGCGTAAATTTCAAGGTAACAACAAAGAAAGATAACAAACTTACTCATCAAAATAAAAAAGAAGAAAAACATAAAGACTCAACACAAAATCTGTAATAACAAAAGAAATGAAAAGAAGTCCACAAAAGGAAATTAGCACAGGAAAGTAACAGGAACAAAGAAAATGTCAGCACCAAAAAAAAAAAAAGGCACAACAAAATGACAGCAATAAACTCATACCTGTGGATAATCATGCAGAATGCAAATGGCTTAAATGCACCTGTAAAGAGACAGAGAGTGACAGAATAGATTAAAAAACACAACCCATCAATATGCTGTCTAAAAGAAACAGCTTAGGCACAAAGACATAAATCTATTAAAAATCAAAGGATGGAAAAAATATATATCAAGCAAATAACAACCAAAAAAGAGCAAAAGTGGCAATACTAATCTCAGATAAAATAGACTTTAAGGCAAAATCCACCATAAAAGACAAGGAGGGACATTGTATAATGATTAAAGGGACAATCAATCCACCAACATTACATAATTTTAACCAGTATCTATGCACCTAAAATGATAGGGCTCCAAAAATACATAAAACAAACTCTGAAAGCATGAAAAGAGAAATAGACAGTTCCACAATGATAGCAGGAGACTTCAACACACTACTTTTGGTAAAAGACAGAACATCTAGAAAGAAACTCAACAAAGATACAGATGATCTAAAGGCCACAATCAACCACCATGACCTCATAG
Organism: Elephas maximus indicus; assembly: GCF_024166365.1. Classification (NCBI taxonomy): domain Eukaryota; kingdom Metazoa; phylum Chordata; class Mammalia; order Proboscidea; family Elephantidae; genus Elephas; species Elephas maximus. The sequence continues at coordinate 57,209,185 of NC_064843.1, read as the reverse complement.
ACATATACAGAACACTCCATCCAACAGTAGCAAAGTACATATTCTTTTCCAATGCATAAGGAATTTTCTCTAGAATAGACTACATCTTAAAACATCTTAGACCACAAAAAAAAAAACCTCAACAAAATCTAAAACACTGAGATAATAAAAAACATCTTCTCTGATCACAGTGCCATAAAAGTAGAAATTAATAATAGGAAGAGCAAGAAAAAAATCAAAAACACAGAAACTGAATAACATCTTACTTAAAATCCACTGGTAACAGAAGAAATAAAAAAATTCCTAGAATCAAATGAGAATGAAAACACTTCATACAAAACCTTTGGAATGCAGCAAAGGCAGTGCTCAAAGTACAATTTATAGCAATAGATGCACTCATCAAAAAAGAAGAAAGGGAAAAAAGATCATAATGTTAGCTCTACAACTCAAACAAATAGAAAGAGACCAGGAAAAGGAGTCTACAGCCTCCAGAAGAAAGAAAATAATAAAAACCAGAGCAGAAAAAAATAAAATAGAGCATAGAAAAACAACAGAAAGAATCAACAAAACTAAAAGTTGGTTCTTTGAAAGGATTAACAAAATTGATAAAATATTGGCCAAACTGACAAAAGTAAAACAGGAGAGGAAGCAAATCATCCAAATAAGAAATGAGATGGGAGACATTAAAACTGACTCAACTGAAATAAAAAGGATTTTAACAGAGTACTATTAAAAACTGTACTCCAACAAATTAAAAAAACCTAATTTGGGCAGGAACATACTATCTGCCCAAATTAACACAGTCTGAGGGAGAAAATCTGAACAGGCCCATAGCAAGAGGAGAGATTGAAAAGGTAATTAAAGAAAAAAGAACTCTCCCCCAAAATAAGGTATTGGCCCAGATGACTTAACCAGAAAATCCTACCAAACATTCAGAGAAGAGCTCACACCAGTAATACTCAAACTATTTCAGAGCATAGAAAAGAAAGGGATAGTTCCAAATTGATTCTATGAAGCCAGCATAGCCTGATATCAAAACCAGGCAAAGACACCACAAAAAAAGAAAGCTACAGACCAATACCTCTCTTGAATACAAATGCAAAATTCTGAACAAAATTCTGGCCAATAGAATACAACATCATATCAAAAAAACAATACACCATGACTCAGTGGGATTCATACCAGATATGCAAGGGTGGTTCAACATTAGAAAACTCATCAACATAATCCACCACCTAACTGAAACAAAAGAATTACATGATCATCTCAACTGATGCTGAAAAGATATTTGAGAAAGTCCAACACTCATTCTTGATAAAAACTCAATAAAATAGAAATAGAAAGGAAATTCCTCAACATAATAAAGCACATCTAAAAAAAAAAAAAAAAACAGCCCACATCATTCTCAATAGAGAGAAGCTGAAAGCATTCCACCTGAGCACAGAAACAAGACAAGGATGCCCTTTATCACCATTTCTTTTTAACATTGTGCTGGAATTTCTAGCTAAAGCAATTAGGCAAGAAAAAGAAATAAGAGAACTCTAAAGATTCCACAGGAGAACTACCAGAACTAATAGAAAGACTCAGCAGAGCAGCAGGATACAAGATAAACATACAAAAATCAGTTGAATTCCTATACACCAATAAAAAGAACTATGAAAAGGAAATAAGGAAAGTAATACCATTTATAATAGCCCCTAAAAAACAAAACACTTAGAAATAAATCTAACCAGGGACGTAAAAGACCTATACAAAGAAAACTACAAAACACCAGTGCAAGAAATCAAAAGAGACCTACATAAATGGAAAAACATACAATGCTCATGGATAGGTAGATTCAACATTGTGAAAATGTCAATGCTACCTAAAGTAATCTATAGCTATAATGCAAATTATATTCAAATATCAATAGAATTCTTTAATGAAATGGAAAAACTAGTCATTTCATAGAAGGGAAAGAGGCCCAGGGTAGGTAAAGCACTATTGGAGAAGAACAAAGTAGGAAGCCTCACACTACCTGATCTCAGAACCTCCTATACAGTTATGATAGTCAAAACAGCCTAGTACTGGCACAACGACAGACCCATTGACCAATGGAGCAGAAAGAGAACTCAGACATAAACTCATCCACCTACAGTCAGCTGGTCTTTGACAAAGGCCCGAATCCATTAAATGGGCAAAAGACAGTCTTTTTAACAAATGATGTTGGCAAAAGTAGATGTCTACCTGTAAAAATATGAAACAGGACTCATATGCCACACCACACACAAAAACTAATTCAAAATGGATCAAAGACCTAAATATAAAACCCAAAACTACGAAGATCATGAAAGAAAAGATAGCGTCAATGCTAGGGGCCCTAACATACAGCATAAATGGAATACAAACCATAACTAATAATATGCAAACACCAGAAGATAAACTAGATAACTGGAATCTTCTAAAAATTAAACACGTTCATCAAAAGACTTCACCAAAAGAGTAAAAAGAGAACCTACAAACTGGGGGAAAAATGTTGACTACAACATATATGACAAAAGTCTAATCTCTAAAATCTATGATATACTCCAACACCTTAACAACAAGAAGACAAATAATCCATTTTAAAAATGGGCAAAGGGTATGAACAGACACTTCACCAAAGAAGACATTCAGGTAGATAACATCTCACAACATGGATGAATCTGAAGGGCATTATGTCGGGTGATATAAGTCAATCACAAAAGGACAAATATTGTTATGAGACCACTGTTATAAAAACCCAAGAAAAGGTTTATACACAGGAAGAAAACAATCTTTGATGGTTAAGAGGGAGGAGAAGGGTAGGGAGGAAAAAACACTAGATAGTAGATAAGTGATAACTTTGGTGAAGGAAAAGACAGCAAACAATAATGGAAAATCAGCACAATTTTACCAAGGCAAAGTCATAAAAGCTTCCTAGACACATCGAAACTCCCTGAGGAACCCAGTTACTGGGCTGAGGGCTGGGGATCATGGTATCGGGGGACATCTAAGTCAATTGCTATAACATAATTTATAATGAAAATGTTCCACATCTGACTTTGATGAGTAGCATCTGGGATCTTAAAAGCCTGTGAGCGGCCATCTAAGATGCATCTACTAGTTCCAGCCCAACCAGAAGCAAAGGAGAAGGAAAAAAAACAAAGACACAAGGGAAAGATTAGTCCAAAGGACTAACGGACCACATTTAACACAGCCTCCACCAGTCTGAGCCCAGAACAATTAGGTGGTGCTGGCTACCACCACAGATGGCTCTGACAGGTATCACAATAAGGGATCTCCGACAGAGCGGGATAAAAATGGAGAACAAAACTCAAACTCACCAAAAAAAAAAAAACCGAACTTACTGCTCTGACAGAGTCTGGAGAAACCCCAAGAGCTTGGCCTCCAGGCACCCTTTTAACTCAGAACTGAAGTCGCCCCTGAAGTTCGCCCTTCAGCCAAAGATTAGACAGGTCTATAAAACAAATAACACGCATGAGGAACGTGCTTCGTAGTTCAATCACTTATCTGAGCCTAAATGACCACACCTGCCCAAAAGCAAAAATGAGAAGGCAGTAAGGAACAGGAAAACTGGATGAACGGAGCCCAGGGTAGAGAAGAGGAGAGCGCTGACGTATCGCCTGCTGGCAACTAACACAACAAAACAATTTGTATATTAATTGTTTAATGAGAAAATAATTTGCTCTGTAAGCTTTCACATAGATCACAATAAAACAGACAACGAATGATCATGCCGAGATGGGCACCCACCAGCTCCTCTCCCACCCACCAGTCACAATTACATATTAGAGCAAACAAATTAGCAAGTGAACTGGTATGATCCTGAACAAGGTACTCTCTTAGCTTCAGTTTTCCTTCCTGTAGAATAAAAAATGCAATTAATAGGAACAATCTCTTCATGGGTAATTATTCAATGACATATAAAGCACTTGACAAAACTGCTGGACACTTAGTAGATGCTCAATAAATGGTAGTTACAAATTGGGTCCACTACTTTTCTATCAATAAAACGAGCAAGCCCCGGCAGCTGGGCGAATCTGCAGAATTGAGGGAACGAGACTGCATATAGAACAGTTTAGGATTAGAAGTAAAGGAGCCCTGGTGGCACAATGGTTAAGATCTCTGCTGCTAACGGCAGTTCGAACCCACCAGCTGCTCCTCAGGAGAAAAGACCTGGTGATCTGTTTCTGTAAAGCCTGTAAAGATTTCAGCCTAGAAAACCCTCTGGGGTAGTTCTACTCTACCCTATAGGGTCACTATAGGATACAGTCAGAATTGACTGCACGGCACACAACGACCTTTCTGCCAGTTTGTCGGACTGTGGTGGCTTCTGTGTTGCTACGATGGTGAAATCTGTACCACTGGTCTTTCCAGTAGTATAGCTAGCGGGTTCACCCAGCGGAGCTTCCAAGCTAAGACAGATTAGAAAGACAGCCCTGGTGATCTGCTTCCAAAAATCAACCAGCAGAATATTGTCTGATATAGAGCTGGAAGATGAGTCCCCTTAGTTGGAAGGCATTCAAAATATTCAATGGCTGCAACAATGAACTCAAACATATCAATGATCATGATGATGGCAAAGAATGGGGCAATATTTTGTTCTGCTATCCATAAGGTCACCATGAGTTGGAGCCAACTCGGAGGAAGCTAACAACAACATAAATTAGGTAATGAACAGACAATGCACACTTACTTCTCTTTTGTTTAACCTCTGTTGTCCTAGCTAGAATTCTCCAGAAAACAGTCTGAGACAACAGTTATGTGCAACTTGTTTACCTAGGAGTGCAATCCCAGGAAAGCAGGAGCAAGGGAAAAGGGAAGGAAGCAGGGAAGACAACAGAGCTTCTATGTGGTGGTGTACTGCAGAAATGGCTACTGCTTCGTGTTATGATCAACTCACTGCCCTGCCTCATGGTACCATATTCTGAGAGGCCATAAGGGGTACTATATCTCAAGACAGTCTGTCAGGATGGAGAGGGAGGATGAGGGGTCAAAGATTTCTCCCATGGGGCACTAACTCCTCTGCCCTTTGAGGTACACACGTGTAAGTGCCAAGGAGGTCCTGATGTATCTCAAGCGTCAGTGGCAGCAGGGAAGCCCTGGGTCTAGAGACAAAGTTGAGACAAGACCCTGTCAGGTTATTCCTGCAGAATGTCAGTCGTAGCCACGGCAATTGCAAGAAACCTATATGACCTTGGTTTCCCAAGCGAAGGTTGGTGAGGGACAAGAGGCCAAGAGTCCTGGAGACAGGTGAGGTTGAGAAGTCCTGAAGTGATACTGAAAAGTGCCTGATACATCTAAGTTTTGAAAACCCCTCTAAATATTTTGAATTTTTTTCACTTAAACATCCCAAGAAGATAGAGATGTTATTTCCAATCTTTAGGCATTCCTAGCACTTCCATCTTCCTTTTAATTTGGAAGGTGTATTAAAGTGTTTCAAATGGCTACTGACACAACAAATTAAGATGTAAGTGCTGGAGAGGTACTTAACAAATCAAACATTTTGTAAGAAAAAATCTTTATAATATAAATAATTGCCCCTTAACCATTCTATTTTGATATGTTGAATTTTCTACCAAGAAAGCACTCTTGCACAATGTCTTTCTTTTTTAGGCTACTTTGATTCAGTTTGCTGTTAGATTCTGTGGCACTGGGAGATGTTAACATATTCTTCTGAACTGTGAAGGCTATTTGTTACACAATATATCTGACTCACAAACTCCTTGAGAGAAGAGGCAGCTCCTTACGTATCTTGTCCTGCCCCCACGTCACTCCTAGAGAATAATAAATTCTCAAGGAATATTTGTTGAATGAGAAACAACCTAAATACCGGACGTTAGGAGAATGTTAAACAAATGATGAAGCAGCCATACAATGGAATTTCATAAAGCACAGTTGTAAGACAGAATAAGAGGTTTCCTCTGATACAAACATGGGAAGATGGAAGACAGTTATTTTAGGTGAAATAAGAAAATTGCAGAGCAATATGTACAGAACAATCTTATTTTCATTATACATGCACACGCAGTGTGTGGAGATGCGTCGTATTTAGACATCAAAGTGGTTAAATGCTAAACTGCTAAAGTTATTACCTCCAGGAATGAGATTAGTAGAGGAAAGAAGAATTTTCTTTTTTTACTTGTGTTGTATGTTTTTTACAGCAATCACTTATCACTTACATAATCTAAAAATGAACACATAAAAGAAACAATGCTTTGAATGAATGAATCGTAAGTATTTGATAAACAGAAGGACAACACAAGCAACTGGGTATAAATGAATGCTTTGGACACCAGTTTAGTCAGGTACCATCCCTCATTTAATCTGGAGTGGAGAAAATGCTAGTTTCCATCTTTTTAATCACCTTCAGAGCCATTGGAATCTCTGCATTCTCAATTCTTGCCCCCAAACCCATGTTCTTGGCCGATTGCCCGGCTCTGTGTCATCGCACTTGCAGCACCATTCTTTCTTCTGCAGAGAGTTCTGTTTACAGTTCTAATGGGGAGGTAAAAACTTCTCGGCCAATATAGATCACTCAGCTTTGCATAACTGGTGTGGTTGTTTGTTGCTTTTCTAATTCTAGGTTTTTCACTGCCTAACTATGCTCCAAATAGAAATATTTTTGTGTACTGCAAACATTTAAACAATAATATAAATATTATTTCCCAGTATAAATAGCCACTACTCCCTAGTGAATCAGACCTTGCAAAGCCTGGTAAGGACTTCAAGTCCTACGACATGAGGGATCTGTTGTTTTCCATGCAGTTCAGGCCGTGTTTATTTCTTGGATCTTTTTTTGTAATTTCTCCTTGATGCTTAGAGAATGACCCAGAAAGGGAGGAGGATTCAGCATTTACCAGGAGGGCCAGAAGAATGGGTTGAAAACAAAGCTGCTCGTGGAGTTTGCTTCAGCAGTCCCATCACTCTGCCCCTCTAACATTTCCTAAGCAGTGACCAAAATAGTCTTTGTCTTTCCATGAGAGACCCATCATTCTTCATTCCTCCTTACTTGTTTATTTCCTACCCTATCCATCCCTCTCAACCTTCATTCTCAGGCCACGAATCACACATGATAAGTAAATGTGTTAAAATGACAGTACACTTATCTCGGGCATCAGACCATCCTTTGGAAATATTTAGGAAACGGAGCATGTCAAAGAGGGCTCATAAGGGCTCTGTAGAAAAAAGGATCAAAGATAGTCTCCTGAAGATTCAACTGAAGGCCAGAGAACCTCAGCTCTGAGTTAGGACGAACGTTGCTACACTAAACATTGTTACACTACACTACTGAGCAACACAAAACTCATAAAAACAACCCAAGAAATAAAAGCCAAGGAGGCTTTGAAAGAGCAAATATTTAGCAGGATGTAATGACTGTTTTCCCAGATTCTTGACACTCTTATCTTTGCTTTTCTAAAGGAAGGAAGACTTCAAGGAATGTGGCTATAAGCCATGAGCAGATTTTCCCTTCTATATAGAGAAGATCTGTGAACTTAAATGGAAACAAAAAACCTACATCTATCATCCTCTGAATAAAATTTAACATTTATTTCTACTATAAACTTAGGAAACAAACTACAGCTATTACAATTCATGAATCTGACACAAAAGAAATAACAGGTACCTTATACCACATTAGTGTCATTGCAGAGATCACAAAATAGTGTTTACATTCATTATTATTCAAAATTGCAGTAGTTAATTGACCTGCCACTGATCTTATTATTTAATGTGTTAATAAAGAATCAACATATTGCTATATCGCACATTACTCTATTTCAGTGAAATTGCTTTCCTTTATAATTCTATGTATTTTATTCTACGTCTGCAAAAGCAGCATTCATGGGAGTGAATCATAGGCTTCAGCTGACTGCAGGTGTACGAGAGAGCCAGCTCAGACCAGAAGAGCCACTCAGCTGAGCCCAGCCAAAATTGCCAACCCACAGAAGAGTAAACTAAATAAATGGATGCTATTTTGAGCCATTAATTTTTGGAGTGGTCTGTTACATAGCCATAAATAATGGATACATAATTCCTACTATTATTTATTCCACTAAAAAAAATTATTTATTTTTTTCTATTATTTATTCCATATTTTTCTCCAAAACCAGCTTTTGTATTTAAATGAAACAATTTTCCGAATACTTCTTATATCACCACTACAAATAGTAAAACCATTTTCACTTGGCAACTAAAAAAAAAAAAGGGAAACACACAAAACAGTGTTATTAAATTCTGGCTAAATGTGTTGTCTAGGAAGGCTCTGTATTTAAAAGAGATGAATAAGTGTCAGAGAGACGATAAAGACACACTACCTCCAAGCTGAGACCTTCACTTCGATGAAGGCAGAAGAACCAAAAAAGTAGTGTGTGATTCCATGCTATTTAATTCTCAGTCCCTTTCCTGTTTTTTGTTTGTTTTTTAACAACAAAACATATGCCAATTCAACAATTTCTACATGTAAAAATTAGTGACATTGATTATATTCTTCAAGTTGTACAATTCTCACTATCCTTTTTCAAATTATTCTACCATCATTAGTGTAAACTCAATGCCGCCTAAGCAAAAATTCCCCTTTTCCCCCTCCTTACCATTCCCAGTAACTACTTTGGTTTCTATATACTTGCTTATTTTATGTAAGCGAGATCATGCAGTATTTGTCCTTTTGCAACTGACTCATTTGGCTCAGAGTGATGTTTTCAAAGTTCATCCATGTTGTGGCATATATCAGAAGTTCATTTCTCCTTATGACTAATACTCCATTGTGCATACATACTTCATTTTGTTTATCCATTCATCTCTTGATGGACATTTCAGCTATTTCCACATTTTGCTATTGTGAAAAGTGCCTCAATGAATATTGGGGTGCCCCTTTCCTTTTTATGATCAGGATTCCCAGTGAGTGGTCTTGGGCCCATTTTGGAAAATACTGGTCAGGACAGTACACTCTTATTTGACGCACAAAACTGTTGAATCTTTGTACAATTGAATGTTTTATCCTATCATTGGAATGAAATAGCGTAAACCTGCGTGGGCTTGAGCCACTCTGCAGACGTACCACCCAAACTACGACTGTAAAGTATCTAGGGCATCACAGTGCAACCAGTTTACCATACAGATGGGAAAACTGAGACACAGTAAGATTATATACCTTGGCCAGGATCATACACTGAGTTCAAGGCAAATCCTGGTGATTATTTTCAATGGAGTATGAAAACAATTTTGAATATTCACTCTTGCCACCAGAGGACAGAGAACACAGGTCTGATAATTCTATTGGCATCCAGACCTTGTCTGCTAAATTAAGGAGCTAGCAGAAAGGACCTAGGATCCCTCCAAGTTATATCTTTCTATGAATCCATGAGTTTAAAATGTTGTAGCACAAGGAAGCCAAAGAATTCATTACAGAACAATAAAGGAAGGGGGCAGGGAATTACATGGCCTTAAATCACACAGTAGGAAAATCACTCCCTTTTAACTTCTCTTTTGTCCCTCTGTTTTGGTCCAGGTGAAGGTTTTAATTTGGAGGGAGTGTGTCTTTAATATCTGTCTTGCTCATCTGTCTTTTAATACAGAACCTTCCCAGGAAATCGACAAAATATTTCACACACATTTTTCCATTAGATCTTCAAAGCATGACTGTGGGTTAAGTAGGTAATACCATCCTCATTTTTAAATATGAGATCGTTGAGGCTCAGACAAGTTGTGTGACTTGGTCAAAGCCACACAGTAAACAGAAGAGTTGGGATTCAAGCCCAATGGATAAACGAAATGTAGTTATTTGCTTCCTCTCCTGTTTTTCTTTTGTCAGTTTGGCCAGAGGTTTGTGGATTTTGTTGATCTTTTCAAAGTACAAACTTTCGGTCTTGTTGATTCTTCCTGTTGTTTTTTCTGTTCTCTATTTCATTTATCTCTGTTCCAATATTTATTATTTCCTTTCTTCTGGTGCTTGCGGGCTTCTTTTGCTGTTCTCTTTCTATTTGTTCCAGTTGTAGGGCTAATGTTTTGATTTTGGTCTGTTCGTTTTTGATGTGTGCATCTATTGCTATAAATTGACCTCTCAGCACTGCCTTTGCTGTTTTCATTCTCATTTGATTCTAGGAATTTTTTTTTTATTCCCTCTTTGATTTCTTCTATTACCCAGTTGTTTTTAAGCAAGGTGTTATTCTGTTCCCATGTACTGATTTTTTCCTTGCTCTTCCTGTGATTGATTTCTACTTTTATGGAGTTGTGATCAGACCTTTATGTTATTTCAATGTTTTGGATTTTATTGAGGATTGTTTTGTGGCCTAAAACGTGGTCTATTCTGGAGAATGTTCCATGTGCGTGGGAAAGGAATGTGTGCTTTGCTGCTGTTGGGTGGTGTGCTCTGTATATGTCTATGAGATGAAGTTGGTTGATTGTGGCCTTTAGATCTTCTACATCTTTGCTGAGTTTCTTTCTAGATGTTCTGTCCATCCTCAAAAGTGGTGTGTTAAAGCCTCGTACTATTATTGTAGAAGTCTCCTACTGTTATTTGTCTTTTCAATTCTGTTAGTTTTGTTTGTTTGTTTTTTAATTTATTTTGGAGCTCTGTCATTGGGTGTGTAAATATTTATTATGGTTCTGTCCTCTTGGTGGATTGACCCTTTAATCATTATGTAATGCTCTTCTTTGTCTCTTATAATGGATTTTGACTCAAAGTCTATTTTACCAGAGATTATTACAGCCATACCTGCTCTCTTATGGTTACTGTTTGGTTGATATACTTTTCCATCCTTTGATTTTAACCTATTTATGTCTCTGTGTCTAAAGCGTGTCTTTTGTATGCAACATATTGATGGGTCATGTTTTTTTTTATCCATTCTGCCACTCTCTGTCTCTCGATTGGTGCATTTAAACCATTTACATTCTGTGTGATTATCAATACGTATGAATTTACTGCTGCCATTTCTTTGTGCTTTTTTCGTGGTGCTAACAGTATCTTTGTACTGCTTAATGGATTTTCTTTTCATATCCTTCATCGTTGATTTTGTGTTTACTGAGTCTTTTTGATTTTCTTCTTTATTTTGGTGAGTAGATTTATTACATTTTTTGTGGTTACTCTGAAATTTACCTTTATTTTCCTAAGTTTAAAACAATCTATTATATTTTGATATTGCCTTGACTTCTCCATATGGAAGCTCTATAACTACACCATTTATTCTTTGTCTTAGTTATCTTAGGTATGTCTTGTGCTATAACAGAAATACCACAAGTAGATGGCTTTAACGATCAGAAGTTTATTATCTCACAGTCTAGGTGGCTAGAAGTCTGAATTCAGGGCACCAGTTCCCTGGAAACGCTCTCTCTCTGTTGGTTCTGGGTGAGAGTCCTTGTCATCAATCTTCCCCTGGTCTAGGAGCTTCTCCAAAGGACGTGCTCCACTTTTGGCACTTCTTTCTTGGTGGTGTGAGGTCCCTCTCCTCTGCTGAATTCTCTGTTTTACATCTCAAAAGACAGTCCAATGCTTAATCATTTTCACCAACTAGACACTGAAATAAACTTTTCTTTCTAACACAAATACTCACTATGCTCTTATGTGTCAAAGGTAGAATCTTGGTATTATCCTTTGGATTCATAATATGATTGCTTCCAGGGACATATGTTCAGAGAAAACATAACTTTTTCTGTTGTTGTTGATCAACTTTACTTTGTGACATCATTTTAATTCATGCTAACCTATATGATTCACCAGTGCAAAGATTACTTACAGGGAAATTTTGACAGTGTGAAAATATTTTGGTGTTAAGATTCTACTCATTCTTAGCACACTCCCTTTCTTATTATTCAGCTCCTTTCTTCTTGTTTATATGTACTGGACACCTCTATGAAAATACGCATCTACCTATATTCTGGTTCTGGAGCATCTCTGGCATTTGAACAAGATTTATACATGGCACGCTATTATGGTAAAAATCATTTCCCAAAAACAGCATTATGAGAAAGTGAGGCCAAAAGAACTCACTTTCTCTTTCATACCAGCTCAACCTCTGCTTAACCTGCTCATAGGCTCAAGTATTCAAAACCCATGGTATATTTTTTCTCTTTTGCTTTGAATGATGTCACAAATTCAGCTGGTCACCAAGTCTGACTTAAATTAAAACGAGACATGCAAAGGGATGGTACTGTTTCTTTAGGTCCTTGTGTGACTAGATAGGTTAATGGGTTGCCATGGTGATCATTTTTAGCAATAAAATTGAATAATGATAAAGAGAACAGGTTTTTGAGTGAGATTTAAGTTAAAACTCACATCTTGTCTCTTGTTATATACTTGACTGACTTTGAGCAATTATCTTGACCTTTTTTGATACATGTCCTCATCTGTAAAATGAGCCTAATAATACCTATCTTTGAGTGGTATTATATTGATTTGTTAGCAGAGCAACTCTCTGGCATAGATATTATTAGTGCCATTTTATAGATAAGTTATATAATTTGCTCAAAGTCACACAGCTAGCAGTGGAAGAGCTAGAAGGCCAAAGTCATGGTTTCTGGAGGGAGGTTAAGTGGGCTCAGCTGTGTCATTTACACTTAGGGTCTCTTGTGCAATTGCGGTCAGACACTAGCTGGAGCAAAGCCATCTTAAAGGCTTTCTGACTCATGTGTTCCGTGGTTGATGCTGGCTGTTTGACTGGGAGCTCTGTGGTCTCACCAGGTGGCCTGGGCTTCCTCACAGCACAGTGACAGGGTCCCAAAAGCAAGCATCCCAGGAAAGATTTGGTGTAGATTATATCACCTTTCATGCCTGCCTCAAAATTTAGCAGCTTGGTTTTTATTTGTTAGAAGCAAGTTATTAAACTGGTTAATATTTAGAAGATCAGATTAACATACCATAAGCAAGATAACAAGGAGCCCTGTTGGCAAATTGTTAACTGCTTGGCTGCTACCAAAAGGTTGGTGGTTCAAACCCACCCAGTGGATCTGTGAGAGAAAAGATCTGGTGATCTGCTCCCATGAAGATTACAGCCTAGGAAACCCTATGGGGCAGTTCTACTCTGTTATATATGGTCCAAAAACCAACCACACCTATTGCCGTTGATTCGATTCTGACTTATAGCAACCCAATAAAATCTACTTGAAGACAACAACATGCAAGGTAATCGTAGATTATTACATTTTTAGACTAAAAAATGTTACCCCTTGTAGGCCTTCTATGACAGAATTACCAGAGGATGTAATACAGCAAGAAGAAAAATGAATACAGGAAGAAGAAGTGGAATATAGAATTTATGGTCAGTTGTTTTTTTTTTTTTTTTTAATATAAGCTCACAAATACTATTAAGTCTAAATAAATTGTGTATGTAGTGTGTATGTGTGTGTGTGTTTTTAAATAGTCTGGAAGCAATATTCCTGATATTATCAACATGGAGACTGATGGAATTTCAGGAAAGGGGGAATAGACTGAAGTAAAAGCATACTAAGATTTTAATTTTCTTTGAAGGTTGTGGGGAATAGGTAATGAACAACTAAAATTTCAAAAATAATGTGCATTTTAGGTACATGCATTAGAAATTTAAGGGTAAGCTTCAGAAAAAAAAATGAAATTGACTAAATGGTTCCCAAATAAGTAGAAGACTTGATTAAATTCTACAAAAGGCAGAAAAAGAATAAGATTAAGAAAAAGTAATTTTTTTTTTAAATAGTCATTGGAAGACTATAAATAATGGCCAGAACAACCTGTAGCTACCACTATTTATTACTATACTAAGTATAAGTAAGTTTAATTATCTAAAAGAAACGTGATTTTTTAATCAACTAAAACACAACAATTTTAAAATAGAATCACCTAAAAAATTACATGGGAAGGTTGGCAATTAAAAAAAAAAAAAATCAAATAGGAGGTTAGGGAAGCCAAGGATGGAATGCAGACTGTGACAGAGAATCTAACTGTATTACAAATGTATGGCATAACTTCGTTTGAAGCAGGTGGCAGACAAGAGGTGCTGACCTAAATTTAACTTTGGAAATGACCAGAAACTGTAACTCTAAAGACAGAAGGATCTGTGCATAAGCACTGTATTATAGTTCCTCACAGGGGTACAGGTTAACAATTCTGACACTTCTGTGCATGTATACTGGAGTTAAGGAAATAAGTAAATGGGAAGAGGATGCCGGGATTTGGGTCTCTCACTGTTGGAAGGAGAGGTTAAGATAACCAAGGGGAGTAATCTAGAATAAGCCATGTGGTTCTGGATTAAGTCAGAGACATCAGAATGAACTCATGCTTAACTTAATATAGATGCTGATAGATAGATGCAAAAAAACTATAGATATTATAGATATGTGTGTATACATGGGCTAGTTACATGTATTTCTTGGCTCTGACCACTGAAGAGGCCTAGAAGTGATGACATTCCAGTAGCAATAAGCACACCCAATGCCCAGACACCATTATCTAATAAAAAAGAACCAGGGCAGATTCTAAGACTAGAGTAGGGAATATACAAGATAATCCTAAAGCATTTTGTCACTGCAGAAAGTAAGAAAGTGCTCAAAAAACAAAATCATGGGGTAGGTCAATGGGAAACAGCAGCCAACTAAAAGAGCTCTCAATGGCCAAAGCTGGAACAATTTGAACAGAACAAAGTTTAAAGAGTAGTATTGGATTATAATCTGAAGTATAAAATAATTATTCATGAGTTCACATTGAGATAAACGTTTGAACAAACGAATGACTAAATAAAAAGGGAGAACAGACAAATCTCCCATAGAGATGAATTCTACAAAATTTATGTAGATATTGTTCCCTCGAGGAGGTGGAGCGTAATTCCTCACCCCTTAAGGACACCATCTTATTATCTAGTGCTGCTATAATGAAAAGCCTCAAACAGATGGCTTTAATAAAGAGAAATTTATTCTCTCACAGTTTAGGAGTTTAGATGTCCGTATTCAGGGTGCCAGCTCTAGTAGAACACTTTCTGTCTTTGTCAGTTCCGGGGGAAGATCCTTGTTATTAATCGTCCCCTGGTCTAGGAGCTTCTCAGTGCAAGAATCCGTGGTCCAAAGGATGCACTCTGCTACTGGTGGTGCTTTCTTGGTTGGTATGAGGTCCCCCTGTCTCTCTTCTCATTTCTGTCTTTTATATCTTAAAAGAGATTGAGTCAAGGTATAACCTAATCTCGTAGATTGAATCCTGCTTCATTAACATAACTACCTCTAATCCTGCCTCATTAACACCATGGAGGTAGGATTTACAACACATAGGAAAATCACATCAGATGACAAAATGGTGGACAATCATACAATATTGGAATCATGGCCTAGCCAAGTTGACACACATTTTTGGGGGGACACAATTCAATCCATAATAGATGGGCTATACTTAATGATCTGGTTTCAAGAATACAGTATGGAAAAGGTGGAAAAAATAACATTTCATAGAAAAACCTGACAAACTCTACCTTGACCAGGTGATCAAGGTTAATATCACCAGTGATAAGTCATGTTGGTAGTAACTACTCTAGATAATGAAGTAATGAAAATGTCACTTTACCTCTGTGGTTTTCCTCCTAAGAAGACATAACAGCTAAATTTAATGTGGTACCCTAAATGGCCCCCACGTGTCTGTCAGTTTGCCATACTGTGGGGGCTTGGATGTTGCTGTGATGCTGGAAGCTATGCCACCGGTATTCAGATACAAGCAGGGTCAACCATGGAGAACAGGTTTCAGCTGAGCTTCCAGACTAAGACAGACTAGGAAGAAGGACTTGGCAGTCTACTTCTGAAAAGCATTAGCCAGTGAAAACCTTATGAATAGCCGAGGAACACTGTCTGATATAGGGCTGGAAGATGAGCCCTCCAGGTTGGAAGGCACTCAAAAGATAATTGGGGAAGAGCTGCCTCCTCAAAGTAGGGTTGACCTTAATGACGTGGATGGAGTAAAGCTTTCGGAACCTTCATTTGCTGATACGGTGCAACTCAAAATGCAAAGAAACAGCTGCAAGCATCCATTAAAATCGGAACTTGGGATGTACGAAGTATGAATCTAGGAAAATTGGAAATCGTTAAAAATGAAATGGAATGCATAAAGATCGACATCCTAGGCATTAGTGAACTGAAATGGACTGGTATTGGCCATTCTGAATAGGACAATCATATACTCTACCATGCGGGGAATGAAAACGTGAAGAAGAATGGTGTTGCATTCATCGTCAAAAAGAATGAAGTACAATGCTGTCAGTGATAGGATAATATCCATACGCCTACAAGGAAGACCAGTTAATATGACTATTATTCAAATTTACCCACCAACCTCTAGGGCCAAAGATGAAGAAATAGAAGATTTTTATCAGCTGCTGCAGTATGAAATTGATCGAACATGCAGTCAAGATGCATTGATAGTTACTGGCAATTGGAACACGAAAGTTGGAAACAAAGAAGAAGGATCAGTAGTTGGAAAATATGGCCTTGGTGATAGAAACAATGCTGGAGATTGAATGATAGAATTTTGCAATACCAATGACTTCTTCATTGCAAATACTTTCTTTCACCAACATAAATGGTGACTATACACATGGACCTCGCCAGATAGAACACACAGAAATCAAATTGACTACATCTGTGGAAAGAGATGACAGAAAAGCTGTATATCATCAGTCAGAACAAGGCCAGGGGCCAACTGTGAATCAGACCATCCATTGCTCATGTGCAAGTTCAAGCTGAAACTGAAGGAAATCAGAGCAAGTCCACAAGAGCCAAAATATGACCTTGAGTATATCCCACATGAATTTAGAGACAATCTGAAGAATAGATTTGACACATTGAACACTAGTGATGGAAGACTAGATGAGTTGTGAAATGACATCAAAGACATCATACATGAAGAAAGCAAGAGGTCATTGAAAAGACAGGAAAGAAAGAAAAGACCAAGATGGATGTCAGAGGAGACTCTGAAACTTGCTATCAAACATCCAACAGCTAAAGCAAAAGGAAGAATTGATAAAGTAGAAGAACTGAACAGAAGATTTCAAAGGGCCTCTCAAGAAGACAAAGTAAAGTATTATAATGACATGTGCAAAGAGCTGGAGGTGGAAAACCAAAAGGGAAGAACACGCTCAGCGTTTCTCAAGCTGAAAGAACTGAAGAAAAAATTCAGTCCTCGAGTTGCAATAGTGAAGAATTCCATGGGGAAAATATTAAATGATGCAGGAAGCATCAAAAGAAGTTGGAAGGAATACACAGGGTCATTATACCAAAAAGAATTAGTCGATGTTCAACAATTTCAAGAGGTGGCATAGGATCAGGAACCGATGGTACTGAAGGAAGAAGTTCAAGCTGCTCTGAAACCATTGGCAAAAAACAAGGCTCTAGGAATTGATGAAGTATCAATTGAGATGTTTCAACAAACAGATGCAGTGCTGGAGATGCTCACTCATCTATGCCAGGAAATATGGAAGACAGCTTCCTGGCCAACTGACTGGAAGAGATCCATATTTATTCCTATTCCCAGGAAAGGTGATCTGACCAAATGTGGAAATTATGGAACAATATCATTAATATCACACGCAAGCAAAATTCTGCTGAAGATCATTCAAAAATGGCTGAAGCAGTATATCGACAGGAAACTGCCAGAAATTCGATTTCAGAATAGGACCTGGAACCAAGGATATCATTGCTGATGTCAGATGGATCCTGGCTGAAAGCAGAGAATACCATAAGGATGTTTACCTGTGTTTTATTGACTATGCAAAGGCATTCGACTGTGTGGATCATAACAAATTATGGATAACATTGCGAAGAATGGGAATTCCAGAACACTTAATTGTGCTCTTGAGGAACCTTTACAAAGATCAAGAGGCAGCTGTTCGGACAGAACAAGGGAATACTGATTGGTTTAAAGTCAGGAAAGGTGTGCATCTGGGTTTATTCTTTCACCATACCTATTCAATCTGTGTGCTGAGCAAATAATACAAGAAGCTGGACTATACAAAGAAAAACGGGGCATCAGGATTGGAGGAAGACTTATTAACAATTTACGTTATTCAGATGACACAACCTTGATTGCTGAAAGTGAAGAGGACTTGAAGCACTTACTAATGAAGATCAAAGACCACAGCCTTCAGTGTGGATCGCACCTCAACATAAAGAAAACAAAAATCCTCACATCTGGACCAAAGAGCAACATCATGATAAACGGGGAAAAGATTGAAGTTGTCAAGGATTTCATTTTACTTGGATCCACAATCAACAGCCATGGAAGCAGCAGTCAAGAAATCAAAAGACGCATTGCATTGGGTAAATCTGCTGCAAAGGACCTCTTTAAAGTATTGAAGAGTAAAAATGTCACCTTGAAGACTAAGGTGCGCCTGACCCAAGCCATGGTATTTTCAATCGCATCATATGCATGTGAAAGCTGGACAATGAATAAGGAAGACTGAAGAAGAATTGACGCCTTTGAATTGTGGTGTTGGCGAAGAATATTGAATATACCATGGACTGACAAAAGAACGAACAAATCTGTCTTAGAAGTACAGCCAGAATGCTCCTTAGAGGAAAGGATGGCGAGAATGTGTCTTACATACTTTGGACATGTTGTCAGGAGGGATCAGTCCCTGGAGAAGGACATCATAATTGGCAGAGTACAGGGTCAACGGAAAAGAGGAAGACCCTCAATGAGGTGGATTGACACAGTGGCTGCAACAATGAGCTCAAGCATAACAATGATCCTAAGGATGGCTCAAGACTGAGGAGTGTTTCTTCTGTTGTGCATAGGGTTGCTATGAGTCGGAACTGACTCGACAGCACCTAACAACAACAACAACAACCCTAAATGGGATCCTAACCAGAAAAAGGACATTAGGGTAAAACTAAAGACATCTGCATAAAGCATGAGGTTTAGTCAATTAAGAGAAAGGAAAAAACAGATTTGCCTAAAAAAAATGATGTAGTTTTTTTTTTTTAACCATACAGTACAAAAAATAAATATTAATAGCAGATGAAGTATAATTCAATATAAAATACATTAAAAAAAGCAAATGGTGATGTTTTACTTTGATAAAAGGAACAATGTAAGAACAGAATACAACAGTCAGGACTCTTCATATACATGACACTATGGTTTTGATAAATACAAAGCAAAAATTGACAGTTCTGCAGGAAGAAACCAACAATTCTATAATCAGAACTGTAATCCTCTCAGAAACTCATGTAATAAGTTTTCGTAAGTAATATTGGAGATTTAATGAAGAAATTTAAATGCTTGATCTAAAAACTATCTATAAAATAGTATATATAATCAAAGAGAATCCCATTCTTTTTAACATAAATAAAACAGTTAAAAGTTTAACAATGCATTGAATATAAATTAAATCTAGATAAACTCCAAGAAGTAGAATTCGGGAAAGTTAGAAGTAAACAAACAGCCGAAGCAAACGCATATGCCTGAAAATTAAAACAATAAAGTAAAATCTATATGCTGAGAGCTGGGGACCTCACCCAACAGACCGCAGCTAAGTAACTCCTATAAACAATGTCTTAACACACCAAGTCACGAGTTTTCTTTTCTACGCAGATACAATCTAATACATTTGAAATTGGCCATGTAATTTATTCATTAAAACACCAAGATCTCTCAGTTTATTGCTTTTTTATTACCAGGTTTTATAACATGCAATACTACTTGGTATGGGATATGATTTCTCAATCAACACTAGAAGATAAAACAAAGAACATCAACAACAAAGAAAGTAGAAAGAGCAAATAATAAAGATAAAAGGAAGAAATAATACAATACAAAACAAAATACAGTATAGTTGATTAATACAACTCAAACTGTGTTTTTAAGGTAATAAAATAGATAAATCTTTGGCACTTATGAGGGGAAAACTAAATATTAAAACGTGGTTAAATTCCCACAAAATAATCTATATATTTAATTCAATCTTAAATGTTCTCAGCCATAGTTGATATCAAATTTCATAATTTTTGCAATGTTATATGCAAAGAACAATTTTCACTTTCATTTTTCTGATTTTTTTAATTTGACAAACTTCTTTCAAAAATTAGTGTAGAAGAGTAAATGAAAAAGAATAAGCAAGATACATTTTAGAAAATTTTGGAAGAGAAAGACTTTCTTCCCTTTCCCACAAACAGGAAAATATAAACTAAGACAATGTTATGTTGAAGATTGCCATATTTAAAGACGAACAGAGCACCCAAGAAAAGAACCATGATTATATTGCACTTTAAAAAATAAATAACAACAACAAAAAAAAAAACCCAAACCCATTGCCATCAAGTCAGTTGTGACTCCTGGTGACCCCATGTGTTGCAGAGTAGAACTGCTCCATTGGGTTTTCTTGACTGTAATCTTTACAGAAGCAGGTCACCAGGTCTTTCCTCTGTGGTGCCACTGGGTAGGTTCAAATCACCAACCTTTAGGTGAGTAGTTGAACACAAACCGTTTGTGCCACCCAGGAACCATACTAAAACCAGTTGCTGTCAAGTCGATTCAGCTCACGGAGACCCTCATGTGTGTCAGAGTAGAACTGTGCTCCATAAGGTGTTCAGTGGCTGATTTTTCAGAAGTAGATCGACAGGCCTTTTCTCTGATGCACTTCTGGGTGTGTGCAAACCTCCAACCTTTCAGTTAGCAGCCAAGTGCACTGTTTGCACCACTCAGGGACCCCAACAGTGGTATTAGGGTCTACTAAGACAATTGGCTATGATAACTACAAAAAGATTCATTTCAAAAAATAAAATTTGATTCTTTGTACCACTTACAATAATAAATTCCAAGTAGCTTAAAGACTTAAACTGAAATATAAAGTTACAAGAACATTGAGGAGAAGATGCCTATGATCCTGGGGCTTAATATCTCTTCTTATACCATACAGGTTATGCAAGATACATAAAGGAAACTACTGACACCGTTGACTATACCAAAATTTAAATCTTACCTTACTTCAAATGACAAGCTAATAGGCAATTAAAATTCAATTCACAGACTTGGAGAAGATATTCATAAATATGTAACAAAGGATTGCTATCCAAGCTATATATTTAAAAAGACTATTAATCAATAGGAAGAAGACAAACATCCAGTAAGAAAATGTCCAAAGCATATGAACTTGCACTTCACAAAAATAGATATATAACAGCCAATAAGCATACAAAAAGATGTCTTAACTCATTTAAAAAAAAAAAAAAAAAAACCAAACCCATTGCTCTTGAGTGGATACAGAGGATACCGACTCATAGCAACCTTACAGTGCAGAGTAGAACTGCCCCACAGAGTTTCCAAGGAGAGGCTGGTGGATTCGAACTGCCGACCTTTTGGTTAGCAGCCATAGCTCTTAACCACTATGCCACCAGGGTTTCCTTTAACTGATTAGAAATCAGAAAAATGCACATGAAAACAATACAAAGCATGTTAACCCATCAGATTTGCAAAAATTATAAAACTTGGTAACACCAGGTATTGATGAGAATGTGGGAAAACATTGCTCTTGGGAACATAAATTAGTGCAGCCACTATTGACATTGTGTGGTTAGTTTTTAAATGTGCACGTTGCTAATGGCAGAAGACAAGGAACAGCTAAACAGCCAGAAGAACTAACATTTTATAAGGTAACGTATACTTTGAAGAAAACGAAGGCAGGTTGAGGGGGAGAGAGGTGCTGTTTTGCAGGGTGATTGGAGTAGGCCTCCGTGGGTAGGTGACCCTGGAGCAATGTTGGAGGATTGGGAGGAAGCCATGCAGCTATCTGGGGAAAGAGCTTTCTAGCAGAGAGAACAGTCAGTGCAAAAGCCCTGAGGAAGAGGAGCCCTTGGCATGTTTGAGAAACAGAAGGCGGCCAGTGGCAGAAGCCGCTGGGGAGGGAAACAGTGGAAGAAGATGTGATCAGAGAAATACCGTGGGGCTGTATCACAGAATTATGGGACCATATTGGACTTCAGAGTTTATTTTGAGATGAGAAGTCATTGAGGATTTGGAGCAGAGTAGACATGATCTGGCTCACATCAATCTAGAATGATGAAGAAGCTTTCATGTTGAAATAATTTGAGGAAATATAAACTGGACTCTACCATTTATCCTAGGTCTTAACAACCCGTGATTAACAGCCCCAATGCTGGCCCACCAGAAGCCCTTTCCTAGAGATGCTTTCTCAGTCCTCCAAAGCTACGGAACATTATTTCCTATCTCCTCAGCCCTTTTTCAGCCCTGGGCAAATGCCAATAGCAAATCCGACCATATCAGAAAACTTAGTGAAAGTATTTAGTCAGATAATAACTCTCATTGATTGGACACCTATGATATGTCAGACATTTTACCATGACTGTTACATTTTATATACTGCTTCAAATCCTTAAAACCGACTAAGGTGACCCTTATCATTGTCTTTTTAAACTTAGAAAACCGAGCCTAAAATAGGTAAAGAAACTCGACAAGCTGATACAACATACATAATAAAGGCTGGAGATATTTAAACTTTCTTCTGTGACATCATCTCATATCACCTTCACTCTTGCTCGAAAATTCATGGCTTCCCCTACCTTCTCCTTGTTTGTTGAACACGTCAAGGTCTTCCCCTCCAGCAAAGTCCTTAGCTCTTATTATACCCTTTCCCTGAAAGACTCATCCCCTGGGCTGGTGACTTTGCATTCGGATCTCAGCCCAGAGTCAACTCATCCCAGAACTGGAGCCTTCCCTGACCACCCACTCCAAAACTCCCCACCTTACCAGCCACTCAGGATCCCACCATCTTGCTTTATTTCCTTCAAAGTACTCATTACACCCTTAAAACACCTTGTCTTTCTTTTCCTAAGATCTTTTCTGTTTCCCTCCACTAATAACCAGTTAAAATTCAATTCATAGACTTGGAGAAGATGTTCATAAATATGTAACAAAGGATTATCCTGGTGGTAGGAGGTTAAATTTTGTTGAGAAATCATTGGAGGATTTGGGGCACAGGACACATGATCTGGCTCACGTCAATCTAGAATGATCAGCAAGGTTTCATGTATAAAGTGTTCCATAAACATTTGCTGAAAGAACAAATAAATGAGCAAGTGAACCTGGGCCTGTCTGACGTCAAACCTGCCCTTTCCCACCGTCATGGATTGAATTGTGTTCCCCAGAAATATGTGTCAACTTGGCTAGGCCACGAATCCCAGTACTGTCCACCACTCTGTCATCTGATGTGATTTTTCTGTGTCGTAAATCCTATCTCCATGATGTTAATGAGATAGGATTAGTGGTAGTTATGTTGATGAGACTCAATCTACAAGACTAGACTGTATCTTAAGCCAATCTTTTTTGAGATATAAAAGAGAAAATTGAGCAGAGAGAAAAAGAGACCTCATACCACCAAGAAAGGAGTGCCCGGTGCAGATCACGTCCTTCGGACTCAGTGTTCCTGTGCTGAGACACTTCTAGACCAGGGGAATATTGATGACAAGGACCTTCCGCCAGAACCTACAGAGAGAGGAAACCTTCTGCTAGAGCTGGCAACCTGAATTTGGACTTCTAGCCTCCTAGACTGTGAGAGAATAAATTTCTGTTTGTTAAAGTTATCCATTGTTGTATTTTTATTTTAGCAGCACTAGGTAACTAAGAAGCCCACCATATCAAGTTGCCTCTTGTTTTCCTGTCTACAGTTTCCCTTTGTCCATCATGGCTAAAAGCATTGATAACAAAAATGTTTTTTGAAGTGGTAAAATCTGAGTCAAAATGGCACTATATAGATTTATTATCTTTTAGAAAGGTCAGATACTAAAGACAAGAGCCAGAGAATATAGGAACTGAATCTTTCTCAGAGTTGGCAATACTGATTTGCTTTGGTTTCTCCAGTTGTAGGCAGCATTATTAACCTCTTACTGAAGATTCATTTAAGGGGTTCAGGTCTCCTTAACAGGTTAGTGCCCTGAGGAATAGACCGACTACATCTTTCTACAGGAAGGACACTTTCTGTGCAGTCCAGCTTGAAGTCACAAGCTACACTAGGAGACTTGGACATATCCCAGGCAGGACTCAGCCTGGCCCACAAGTTTCCCATTTCCCCTCACTGGGCTTTGTTATGGAGCTTCGTCATCCCTGACCTCAGAAGACCTCAGTCAATCTTCATTTCTTCTACTTGTTCCCATACGGTGACTCGTATATTCTCTGTTCTTCCTCCAGCTCCTCACCCTTCCCCTGCAACCTTCTTTCCTCTGTATGGCTCCTTCCTAGAGCTTTGCTGCATTATTCACCCCTTCCCCAAACCCATCCTAAGTCCCTACCCGGCCTGTGGTCTCCCTCCTCCCTGAGGGACCAGTTCTCCATCTCCCTCCCTGCTCCATGAGCAGGGAGCTCTGACAAACCACAGGGCATGGAAAAAGGCTCTGGCTGTCATACCCATACCAGAAAGGTCTTGTTTGATGTTTTATTTTTGGTGCTTTGAATGTGCTTACTGATTTGAGGGAATGAGATTTCACTGGCTGCTCTGAGCCCTACAGAAATCGTCTTTTAGCCTGGCAAGTGACTGAATTCTTTTCCTCTCTGTCATATAAAAGCTTTGGATATAAATTGGGTGTCATACACTGGGTGTGTAATGTGCTTACCAAGTGCCAAGTTCTGTGTCTATTCACTTCTCAAAGCAAGCTGGTAAAATAAGATTTATTATTCCTATTTCACTGCTAAGGAAGTGGACTGAGAAAGATTAAGCAACCCACCAAACTCATTCTAAATCTTTCTTTTTCTCCAGATCATATAAGAATGCCCAATGTAAATTCATAAAACCAATCTCCAGGTTCCTGGCCTCTCTCCTTTCCCCACTCTCTGGCCACAGAACCCCAGTTTGGTACTACCCCAAGCCAAACATCCTCATTAATAACCCGCATTTCAGATGGGTATCACCCTGTACCTTCTCTTGCATATCAAAAGCAAAGTCCGAAAGCCAAGTAGAATACAAATGAACGAGACAACCTTCTAGTTATCAAGTGGAAGTTTTTATAATATATTTTTCTAAGGTTGTAATTATGAAACATTTCAAGCATGAAGACAACCTCTTGAACATACCTCCACCACTACCACCACTGTCTGGAAAATAATATGTATGTTTCCTGTGCATGTTTTTGTGATTTCTAACATATACATACGTACACACATACACACATATATACAACACACACATATAAAAACACAAGCGCAATGTTTATATATGCATAGCAGTATATCATATTTATGCTTTAAATTTTACGTAAATTGTATCACACTGTATTTAGGTCTCCTGTTGCAACTTTGGAAACCCTGATGGCATTAGTGGGTAAGTGCTACGGCTGCTAACCAAAGGGTTGGCAGTTCGAATCTGCCAGGTGCTCCTTGGAAAATCTGTGGGGCAGTTCTACCCCGTCCTATAGGGCCGCTACCAGTCGGAATCGACTCGACGGCACTAGGTTTGGTTTTTTGTGGTTGCAACTTTCTTTTGCTGTTTCCACACATTAGGTTTTTGAGATTTTACTTTTATTGTATATAATCATTCATTTCTACTTTGGTAAGATAATAGTGATAACTAACATTTATTAAGTGTCTTTTGTGTGCCAAGCACTATTTAAGCAACTAATGTGTGTTTTCTCATTTAATCCTCACAACGCTTTGCTGGAGCCATCATTACTGCATTTTCCAGGTGGGAGAAGCTGGGGATTGAGACAGCTAAGTGACTCCTTAGAGGTCACATAGCTAAACAATTGGCTTGTCAGCAGCCTCGCTCCAGAGCCCAAGGTCTTAACCCAGAGATCACACTTTATCAACAGTTTATCTACTCACTATATAGAGACACTTGGATATTTAGGTAGAATTTCAGAGGGAGAAGAAGACATCTACTATCTCCTCCCTTGCTCCACACAAACCTAATGGACAGTGTTCCTCTTAAATAAAAAGATTAAAAACAAAAAAACCTGTTGCCATCGAGTCGATTCTGACTCACAGTGATCCTATAACACAGAGAAGAACTGCCCCGTAGGGTTCCAAGGAGCAGCTGGTGGATTCAAACTGCCGATCATTGGTTAGCAGCTGAATGAGAAGATAGGGGCAACTAAAGCTATAAAACAACAGTGGAAGGCTGACAGACATAGTTAGCTCTCAGATGTGTTTCGGTGGCTTTTTTTTTTTTTTTGGAATCATGAGCAAGACAGGGCCTGGGTTCAGGAAACAGAGCAGTTATGAAGGCAAATGGAGTCCCTGCTCTCGTGAAGCCCACATCTAGTAATGGAGTTTGTAGGAGATCAGGGTTGCACAAAGAGGGGCTGTGTAGGCTGGGGTACCTGCCTCAGAGGAGGGCAAATGGAGGGAGAAGAAGTAGAGTTATATAGACGGATTACCATTCCACCCTCATCTCCACTATCTCAGGGCTTTTACTGGGCTGTGAGCTAGCTCGATGAGGCTAGGGCTATGTCATGGATTGAATTATGTCCCCCCAAAATATGTGTATCAATTTGTCTAGGCTATGATTCCCAGCATTTTGTGATTGTCCACCATTTTTTCATCCGATGTGGTTTTTCTGTGTGCTGTAAATCCTGCCTCTATGATGTTAATGAGGGGGTATAGGAGGCAGTTAGGTTAATGAGGCAAGACTCAATCTATAAGATTGTATTGTGTCTCAAACCCATTTCTTTTGGGATATAAAAGAAAGAAACAAACGGGGGGGGGCTGATACCATCAAGAAAGCAGTGCCCACAGCAGAGGGTGTCCTTTGGACCCACAGTTCCTGAACAGAGAAGCTCCTAGTCCAGAGGAATATTGATGAGAAGGACCTTCTTCAAGATTCAATAGAGCAAGCATTCCTCTGGGGCTGATACCCGGAATTTGGACTTTTAGCCTACTTTACTATAAGGAAATAAATATATCTTTTTTAAAGCCATCCACTTGAGGCATTTCTGTTATACCAGCACCAGATAACTAATATAGGCTATATGAGCTCTTCTGTGTCACTTCAGTGACACGCATCCTTGCCAGACATACAGGGGCCACAGATAAATGCCACTAAGTTTTCATAGTGCCTTAGCACTTTTTGGTTGCAGGTGACAGAAATTCAGTTTGTAAGAAGTTCAAGGCCAAAGGGAAATTTATGAACTCATGAAATCAAGGAAAAGTTGAACAACCTGAACAGCTGGAAGGACCAAAACACAGCTGAGCCTTGGAAAAATTTGGAACCTGCATCCAAAGCCTCATATCTGCTCCTCTTTACAGTTTTCACTATTGGCCCCCACAGAAATGAGAGCTTTCTCCCAAGTGGGGTTAATCATAGAACTCACTTCCTTGAGTGGTTGTGAGAATTAAAAGCGTTCGTACATACAAAGCACTTAGCATAGTGCTTCTTGTACACAGTAAGTGCTCTCTAGATGCTCCCTATTATTGTTGTTATAATAATAGAAATAATAATAGTAATTAAAATCATGATAGTTGACCAATTCTGGTATTTACATATTCATTTGTTTATATTTATTTATTATCTAGACTCTAGACTCTAACTGCTCATCACAAAAGAACTTTTGTCAGTGATATTCAAGGCTGTAGTCTCAGGGCCTAGAACAGTGCCTGACGCAGAGTAAGTACTCAGCTTCAGAAATTAGAGCAAGGCTATCTTACCTCTCTTGGTCCCAATTCTGAAAATTCCAGAGAAGGCCTTTGATTGGCCCAGCCTGGGTCAGGTGTCCACCCTTAGATCATAATAACCATTATGAGACATCCCTTATGTCAGGTGTAAAATTATTATATATGGTTTTGGCAGAAAAAGAGGAGTATTGAGGAATGTGAACAAATTTCCAAGCACTAAAAAATGAGGATAATGCTAGTGTGTTCGGAAAATCATTGAATTGAATTAAATTATAATTCATTAGTGTGTAATGATATGCCACCTGACTATTTTGTCAACCGAGGTCCCACAAGGAAACTTCAGTGCATCAGGCCACCTACATTTTCTAGCTCTCTGCGCTCGTTGTAGCACAGTGCACATGGCATTGGCATGCTTGGTTGTCAACCACCTCTCCCACTGGCTTGTGATGACTTTAAGGGATGGCTGCGTAACTTGTTTGTTTGTTTTTTCATCTTTCCTTATCCCTCCCTCTTGCTTTCCCTCCTCCCTTCCTGCCTTTCTTTCTTCTTTTCTTCCCTCAGGTTTAAAGGACTCGGTTACTATGCTTCAATTCAATGCGTACTCTCTGTATTATCAATTCAAGGCCCCTCTCCTGTTGTCTTAATTCCTTTTTGTCCTACTTTCCCACTCTCATTTTCCTACCCTCACCATACAAGCAAATATCCTAATGGTTTGATGTCCATCCTTCTGTTTGTATGTTGTGCTGTTGTTGTTAGGTGCTGTGGAGTTGGTTCCAACTCATAGCACCCTATGTACAAGAGAACGAAACATTACCTGGCCCTGTACCATCTTCAAATCATTGCTATGTTTGAGCCAATTGTTGCAGCCACTGTGTTTGTACGTGCTCAGGTAAAATGTATATTCTTTTTGTGTTTACATAAATGGAGTTGTGCTTATAGATCTCATCCAGTTCTTCCTTTCTTTTTTCTGCAGCACTGTGGGTTTGTATTTGTAAGCCCTGTCACATTGTCATGGGCTCCTCCAGATCTTTGCTCCCAAAAGTGGGCATCAGTCATGTCTTTTATCCATCCCTAGTGATGGACACCTAGATTGCCTCTGACCGTGCCCCTAACCACAGAAAACACTGCAGGACCACCTTCCCCTTTTCCTGTAGACCTTGGGAGAGTTTCCCTGGGAACAATAACCCGAAGTAGAATTGCCGAGTCATGTGATATGTGATATGTGCATATGTTCATCTTTCCAAGTGCTGACAGATTGATCTTCAGAAAGATTGTCCTTTCAGGGCTAGTGGGAGCTGGCCTCAATAAAAATATCTCTCCCACCCCCGTTAAGTGTGTGAAATTCCACCAATAGAAATCCCTTCTAATCCAAAAGTCTTTTAGGTCTTCAAGGGTACCTCTAACTGAATTCAAAGATGCTGATGTATGAAATATGGAACTTGTTTTTTCTTCTCTCCAGATTTTATGAAGATCAAATAAATAACTCATCAAAAAGGACCCAGCCCAAGTGCCTGGCACATTCATGGGCACTCAATATATTTTAATTTCTTTCCGTTCTTAGAATACAGGAACTTTCACTCCCCAATCCCTCAAAAAATTACTCATTAACAACAACACTTGGGCAGAAGGAGAAATGAGAGGCAGTAGGGATGGTTTACCTTCCAGAGCACCTGGCAGAGAAGAAGGAGCCTGGGTAGCAGAGTCATCTTCATTTTCATAATCATTCTCTGGGACGGAACCCTTCAAGAGCTCATCCTTAACCCCATCTCACTCTGAGTAACTATGTGCATGAGAATACTCACGAAGGGCTTGTTTATTAAAACGCAGATTGCTGGGTCCCAACCCTGTGTTTCTGATTCTGGAGGTCTGGGTGGGGCCTGAAAATTTGCATTTCTCACAAGTTTCCAAGCTGCTGGTTCGGGAATACATTACACCTCCTTAGTCTCCTTCACATAGCTTAGAGATTCTGTTTAAGTTTCCTCCTGATTTTCCTCGGGAAGATCTCACTTTGCTGGAACAGACAGATGATTTCAGGCATCCAGAGTCAATCAGATGCAGACCTCGACAATATGAACAAGCCAGGAGACACCCTGAGGTTTCATGTGATATATTCTTTTAATAGGAAAACTTGGTAAATGGATTTCATTTTTAGATTATAGGCTGGATTGGCCAATTCACCTCACTTACCTCTGCTGAGTCTATAATTTCTTTTTTATGTGTATTTTCCTGCAGGAATGTTTTATGACCAGACAGCTCACTGTTTGAGGACTCACAGGTGTCAAAGTGTCTGGCCTTCCATCTGACACAGCTATTTTGGGCTGCACACTGGGGATTTTTGGCCCTCTTTGTGTCATCCCCACAGCAGGTCAGAGCTGGTAGAACATCAGTTCCAGCCTCTTCAGCTTATGCAATCCAGGTCTCTTGCCCAAGCCATTAAGAGAGACTCCACATGGCAGTATAAAAAGCCCAAGGCTGAAGTGTGGAGGGGACCTGGGCTTGAATTCAACCTCTGTCACTCGCCATTAACCTGACTACCAGACCCAGGGCATCTGCAGTCTCTGCAAAACTCATTTTCTCCTTCCGTAGAATGGGCATCAAGATACCTGCCTTACCTCTCACAGGACTGATGAGAAGCTGAAGGAAGATGATTGTGTGGGAAAGTACTTTATAACATGCCCACCAGTGGGAGGTTCAATGGGGCCATGAACCTCGATCTCCTAATTTCTAGCTTATTAGGACTCCCTGGGCACCACTCTCTTCTCCCTTCACACAGAGAAGCTCTGCCTCCCATTCTTTAACAGATTAGAATTCTGAGTAAGAATTGAACTGGAGAGGGCTCTACAACCAAACTGAGAAAGAGGGACAGAGTAAGAAAGAGAGAGACTGCCAACTCTTACATTGTATGATGCCATAAAAGATATTTGAGAGAAAATTCTTTAAGCCACACTAAGCTGGTTTTTTTTTGTTTTCTGGAAGCTGGGGGTGTAACCAGAGTGTGGTCAAATGATAAACTTATAACACCAAATTTTAGCTCTCTGGAACACCAGTGACAACCAATGCCCTCCTGGAGTTAAGGTAGGAAAGGAGAACACAAGATGCTAAGTCAGTACCCAACCTGCTGGTTTCAAACCTGGGAGTCCTGGCTGGTGCTGCCCCTGCTTTCTAGGACCAGGCCATCCACAGGCCCCAAGTAGCCCCTCTGCCATGCAGGGCAGTTCTTAGGTGCTCTCTTTATCACTTCCTGTCCCAGTTATTTCTCGGCTGGAATCTCGGGGCCCTTCAGACAACCCTTCTGCCGGCCCTCAGCATCTGTCTTTCTCATTTCTTTTTTCCTTCTCACCTCTTGACAGGAATTCCTTCTGGGAAACAAAAACACTCTATTCCCAGTATCTGTTACTCTGGCAGAGGCAGGCTTGAAATATTAATTTGAGTCATGGTAAAATAAATCAAGTTTATTTATTACACACCTGAGTTTGGAGACTAAGATACAAATTTCGTATATTCTTAAATCTGCACCTGTCACTTCTTCTGCTCTCATGGTATAACTACAGTCCTGAGGATATGCTTAAAATATGCATCCTCTCCCTGCATCTCCCCTGCATGAATGCTGAGCTGGATTCATTGTGGTATATTTTACCACCAACTGAGGCTAATAAATAAAACTTGTCATTTTCACTCCATAACCCAAAATTACTGAAATATGTCCTTGTCAAAATAATCTGTGTTGAACAAGCACTGGTAAAAATGGTTATTTTTTCCCCCTTTAATCAAGAAGAATTTCACTTCCTGGAGCATCAAATAGCGGCAATACAATCAGAACCAACTCAGAGAAGCACTTATTCAATGCGGCTCCTTGTGCTGCTCTCAAAGTCTTACTTCTGGAGCCTAATTATCTCTGTGGTCAGGTCAGAATTTTTATTTTTGACTAAAGTCTTATGAGATCCAGGGCTTAAGGAGGAACAACAAGAGGTAACCTCAAGAAGTCACAGATCGAAACACAGGTTAGAGTGAGTTTCTAGTGAACCCACCTGATGATATTTGAGAGTAAGCGTTATGATGTCATGTTGCCAATGCATCATATTCATTTTAACTGAAAATCTGAAATACATGTAACTCTAAGACCCACTGCCGTTGAGTCGATTCCAACTCATAGCGACCCTATAGGACAGAGAAGAACTGCCCGGTAGAGTTTCCAAGAAGCACCTGGTAGATTTGACCTTTTGGTTAGCAGCAGTAGTACTTAACCACTATGCCACCAGGGCATAGTTTTGTTTAATTGGACATTGAAAACAGAGCCAGTGTCAGAGTTAAGAAAGTTATATCATGGATAATATGATTTTAATGGAAAGTGGGAACAGTATTATAAGTTAAAAGTCTACATCTGTGCACATGCTCTGTAGACAAATATGTAAATATTATGTTTCTTGTCCTGATTCCATATTTCCATATACCTAGGTCTGTATAGGGTGACAGTGGTGGTTCAGTGGTAGAATTCTTACCTTCTGTGTGGGAGGCCTGGGTTCAATTCCTGGCCAATGTACCTTATATGCAGCCACCATCCAGCTGAGTGGAGCCTTGCATGTTGCTATGATGCTGAACAGGTTTCAGTGGAACTTCCAGACTAATACAGACAAGGTAGAAAGGTCTGGTGATCTACTTCTGAAAATCAGCCAATGAAAACCCCTTGGATCGCAATGGTCCAATTTACAACCGACCATGAGGATGGTACAGGACCTGGAAGTATTCCTTATGTTGTGCTCGGGGTCTCGTTGAGTCAGAGGCCGACGCGGTGGCAGCTAACAACAACAACAGACGTGTATAAAAGGGGATATGGAGGACTGTCTTTTTCTGACTTTCTCTCTTTCCCTTTTACCACTACCAAAAAAAAAAAAAAAGATCCTGGGACACGGATTTTGGTGTCTATCATATTTATCCACCAACTCCTATCTTCATTGGCTAAGGTTTGCTCCTCAGGTATTCTCTTCCTGGAGCTTCCTATCTTCCGTACCCGTGGGCTTTGAATACTCCAGCAACCAAGAAAAGCCCTCAGGCAGGAAGACTCGGGAAGTCCCACTGAGCAAGCCAAGGAGATACAGCAGAGGCACAAGTGATCTTGTCTGAGCCCAAGGTGGATCCAGTGGATCTGCCTTCACATAAAAAGGTTTGGAAATGGTGGCCATGAAAATTCAGCTAAAATTTGGAAGAAAGAGAATGGTACAGGCAGAATGAACCTTCCTTTAACACAAGAGAAAGTTTGAGTCCTGAAGACCAAGCTACTGTGACTGAAGATTCAGTCAATAATCTCAGTGCCTACTTCAGAAATGACCTGTTTATCTTGGGTAAAAGAAGCATAAAGGCCATGGGAGGCATTTGAGAATCTGATTTCATTAAGCTATGTGGAAAAAAACTTCCCACACCTGCTCCCATATTCCCAGAGATGCTAGTAACTGGAGTGATAAAGGATTAGAAACCAGGTTACATCCCACTGCTTCTGACTCATAGTGACCCTATGTACAACAGAATGAAATGCTGCCTGGTCCTGCACCACCCTCATGATCACTGTTATACTTGAGCCCGTTATTACAGCCACTGTGTCAATCCACCTCATTGAATTTTTCCTATTTTTCACTGATTCTCTTCTTTACCAGCATGATGTCCCTCTCCAGGGACTGGTCCCTCCTGATAACAAGTCCAAAGTATGTGAGATGAAGTCTACATGTCATATACATATACATACATATACATACATATACAGATACATGTATACACAAATACATATGTATGTATACTTATATACATATAATACAAATACATACATATACACATACATATACATGGACCATATATATATATATATATATATATATATATATATATATATATATATATATATATATATATATATATATATATATACACACAATTACATATACATATTTATGTATATGGAGCACTGGTTGCACAGTGGTTTAGAGAGTGGCTGCTGACCAGAACGTTGGCAGTTCCAATCCACCAGCCACTCACTGGAAACCCGATGGGCAGCTCTACTCTGTCCTGTAAGGTCACTATGAGTCAGAATTGACTCAATGGCAATGGGTTATACACACACACACACACACACACACACACACACACACACACACACACACACACACACACACTTGACTGGCTTTCCTCCTCTAGAGAACTTAGCCTAACACGTTTGGTACCAAGAGTGGCTATAGAGGAATAAAATCACAAGGATGAGTTTTCTGAATTGGTTTCCAAGTCTGGCTATTCTTAAAGGCGCTGTTGACTCTGCCTCCAGTAGTGAAGAGGGCACTGCTATCCATGGCATGAGGTGGTAATCGAAATACACAAAATATTACCACTGATGAATCAAATATTTGTGAGAAACAAGGCTCTGAGTGATTGCATATTTGATAGTTTTCTACAATTTTGCCAGAATGAGGAGAATAAGGAGACTGATCTTTCACTAGACAAAATGGTGAAAGAAAGAAATGGGGTCAGGGCTTCAGTGTCACAGTTTAAGTGCCACGTAAAGGACCTGAAAGTTGCCACTGGTGCCCTGAAAGGAAGCCTTCTTTCTTGTAGTAATAGCACTGATATTGCTATTCCAGCCTTGAATGATGTCTGAAGTTAAAGTGAGGACATTGATTGGGAAGAAATGAGATCGTGAAACTCGGAATAGGGACACATGAGCAAATAAGGAAGCTGGAGACACGGGGCCCATAAAGTCTATTGAATCAGTTCTGCCAACAAAAATAGCCTTCTTATTCCCATTGAAGAGATTACTCCATCTTTGTCTGCTAAACCACCTTCCTCCATAAAACCATTATCTCTTCCGCCCTCATCAAATGAGATTAACCCAGCTGTTCCCGAAGAGTCTTTCTCTGAGCCATTGTCTGGGACAGTGCCTGGGGCATTGCCTTGGCATTGCCTGAGGCAGACACCTTATAAGACATGTCCCTGGGACCTACCACTATCACCACCGATTTTTGCTTCTAGACCTATAACTAGACTTAAGTCCCAGCAAGCCCTAAGAGGTGAAACACAAAGTGTGACCCAGGAGGAAGTATGCTACACTCCAAAAGAACTGGTTGATTTTTCTAACAGAAAACTGGGGAATATATGTGGGAATAGCTATTAAGGTTGTGAGATAATGGTGAAAGGTACATAAAATTAGATCAGCCTGAGCTTATTAATATTGGCCCACTAAGCACAGATTCTTCATTCAATGTTTCGGCTTGAGAGGTTATCAAAGAATCTAATACTTTATTTGGTTGGTTCACTGAAGCATAGATTAAGTGGTGCCCAACACTAAATCAAATTGAAATGATGAAACTTCCTTGGTATAATGAAGAAAAAGGAATCCAAAGGCTTAGGGAATTTGGCATATTATAGTGGATTGATCAGGTTGAACCCAGACCCATCTATGGAGTGCCCAGAGGATACACCTTTTACTGAAATGGTGATGAACAAATTTATGAAGGAAACCATAGCATCCTTGAAGACTGCTGTCATCGCTATTTTATGTACATCAGATTTGACAGTGGGAACTACCCTAATTTTTTTTTTAACTATCACGGGGCTGACTGGACCCTGCGGTGGTAGGGGTCAAGTGGTGGCACTTAGCAGACAAAGACAAGGTGGGTGTGGTTACCATAATGGTCAGCAGAGTCAAAGCATTAATCAGAATAGTCTGACTCATATGGACTTACGGTGTTGGCTACTTAGTCATGGTGTTCCTAGGAGTGAAATAGATGGTAAATCTACTATTTACTTGATCTGTATAAGCAGAAGAATTCTAGGTCAGGTGAATGTCAGTCTAACTTGAATTGCCAGACTAGAGTCACGATCCCTCAATCAATTCCCAGACTTGAACAGTTTACAGACCCAGACCCTCATGGATGAAAGGGAGACCAAGTCCCCTTGAGGAAGGACCCTACTACACTTCCAAAAATTTACACTGTTAATTTTTCTCCAAGCTTTCCCCAAAGTGATCTATGGCCTTTTATGACAGTGACTGTTCATTAAAGAAAAGAGAATAATCAGGCTTTTTGTGGATTACTAGACAACGGCTCTGAGCTTACATTAATTCCAGGAGACCCAAAATGTCACTGTGGCCCACCAGTCAGAGCAGTGGCATATGGAAATCAAGTTATTAATGGAGCCTTAACTCAGGTCCATCTCACCATGGGTCCACTATGTCCCCAAACCCATCAAGTAGTGATTTCTCCAGTCCCAGAATGCATAATTGAGTTAGACATACTCAGTAACTGGCAGAATCCCCACATTGGATCCCCCCCATGTGGATAAGGGCTATTATGATATAAAAAGCCAAGTGGAAGCCATTATAACTGCCTTTACCTAGGAAAATAGTAAACCAAAAACAATACTGAACTGGAAGGATTTCAGAGATTAGTGCCACATCCATAACTTGAAGGATGCTGGGATGATGATTTCCGCCACATCTTTATGCCTTCACTCAACTCACCTATTTGGCTTGTACAAAAAAAAAAAAAAAAAAAACAGATGGATCTTGGAGAATGACAGTGGATTATAGAAAACTTAACCAGGTGGTTACTCTAATTGCAGCTGCAGTTCCAGACGTGGTTTCATTGCTTGCATAAATTAATACATCTCCTGGTAACTGGTATGCAGCTAATGCAGCTAATGATCTGGCCAAGGCATTTTTCTCAATTCCAGTTTCAAAGGAACACCAGAAGCAGTTTGCCTTCAGCTGGCAAAGCATTGCCTTCAATGTCCGACCTCAGGGATATATCAACTCTCCAACCCTATGTCATAAATTAGTCCACAGGGAATTTGATCGCTTTTCTCTTCCATAAGACATCAGTCTGGTCCATTACATTGATAATGTTATGTTGATTGGACCTAGTAAGGAAAAAGTATTAATGACTCTAGACTTATTGATAAGACATTTTTGTGCTATAACGAAACCAAACCTGTTGCCATCAAGTCGATTCTGACTCATAGCTACCCTATAGGTCAGAGTAGAACTTCCCCATAGGGGAAGATTAGATTAGATTAGAACTGCCAACCTTTTGGTTAGCAGCTGTAGTGCTTAACCACTACACCACCAGGGTTTCCATTTGTGTGCTAGAGGGTGGGAAATTAATCCAACAAAAATTCAGGCATTTTCCACCTCCGTGAAATTTTTAGGGGTCCTGTAGTGTGGGGATTGTTAAAATAATCCTTCTAAATTGAAAGATAAATTTGTTAATCTGGCCCATGGTACAACTAAAAATAGGTACAGTGCCTGGTGGGCCTCTCGGTTTTGGAGGCAACATAGCCTTCTTTTGGGTGTGTTACTCCAGCCTATTTGTCAAGTAACTCAAAAAGCTGCTAGTTTTGAGTGGAGCCCAGAACAAGAGATGGCTCTGCAACAGGTTCAGGCTGCCACACAAGCCATTATACCACTTGGGACAATATGATCTGGCTGATTTAATGGCGCTTGAAGTGTCAGTAACAGATAGAGATGCTTTTTGGACTCTTTGGCAGGCCCCTATTTTTGAATAACAACACAGACCCTTAGGATTATGGAGCAAAGCTCTGCCATCCTCTGCGAATAACTATTTTTGTTTTCAGAAACATCTTTTGGCTTGTTACTGGGCCTTAGTAGAGACAGAACACTTAACCACAGGCCATCAAGTCACTATGCAGCCTCAGCTGCCCATAATGAACTGGGTGTACTCTGACTCACATAGTCATAAAGTTGAATATGCACAGAAGCTCTTCATAAATGAAAGCTGTATAAATGAGATTAGGCTCGAGCAGAACCTGAAGGCACAAGTAAGTTACATGAGGAATTGACCCAACTGCCCATGGGTCTCACTCCTGTCACATTACCTTTCTTCTCTCAGTCTGCTCCTACGACCTCATGGGGAGTTCCTTACAATCAGTTGACTGAGGAAGGGAAAACACGTGCCTGGTTTACAGATAGTTCTGTGAAATATTCAGGCACTACTCGAATGTGGATAGCTGCAACACTACAGTCCCTTCCTGGGAGTTCCCTGAAGGACAGTGATGAACGGAAATCCTCCTAGTGGGCAGAACTTTGAGTAGTACACCTGGTTGTTCGTTTTGCTGGGAAGGAGAGATGGCCAGATGCATGACTGTATACTGATTCATGGACTGTGGCCAATGGTTTGGTTGAACAGTCAGGGACTTGGAAGGAACATGTTTGGAAAACTGGAGACGAGGTATGGGGAAGAGGCATGTAGGTAGGCCTCTATAAATGGACGAAAGAAGTGAAGATACTTGTGTCTCATGAATGCTAACCCAAGGGTGACCTCTGCAGAGGAGGATTTTAACAATCAAGTGGATAAGATGACATCTCTGTGGATACCAGTCATTCTCTTTTCCTAGCCACTCCTGTCATTGCCCGATGAGCTCATGAACAAAGTGGCCATAGTGGCATGGATGGAGACTATGCATTGCCTCAGCAACACAGGCTTCCACTCTCTGAGGCCAACTTGGCTACAGCCATTGATGAGTGCACAGTCTGCCAGCCGTAGAGATCCACACTGAGTCCCTGACACAGCACAACTTCCAGGGGCCAAAAACCAGCAACCTGTTGCCAGGTTGATTACATTGGACAACTTTCATCATGAAAAAGGCAGTGTTTTGTTCTTACTGGAATAGACACTTACTCTTGACATGGATTTGCCTTCCCTGAACACAACACTTCTGCCAAAGCTACCATCCATGGAGTTGCAAAATGCCTTATCCACTGTCATGGTATGCCACACAGCATCACCTCAGATCAAGGGGCTCACTTCACAGCAAACGAAGTGCTGCAGTGGGCCCACTCTCATGGAATTCAC
Organism: Elephas maximus indicus; assembly: GCF_024166365.1. Classification (NCBI taxonomy): domain Eukaryota; kingdom Metazoa; phylum Chordata; class Mammalia; order Proboscidea; family Elephantidae; genus Elephas; species Elephas maximus. The sequence goes on along the minus strand of NC_064843.1, from coordinate 57,170,782 downwards.
TGGTCCCACCCCGTTCCCCACCAACTTGAAGCAGCTTGCTTAATAGAACGATGAATCGGCCTTCTAAAGACACAATTACAGCCCCAGCTAGGTGGCAATACCTTGCAGGGTTGGGGCAGCGTTCTCTAGGAAGCTGTATGGGGTCTAAACCAGTGTCCAATATATGGTGCTGTTTCTCCCATAGCCAGAATTCATGGGTCTGGGAATCAAGGGGTGGAAACGGGAGTGACACCACTCAGTATTACACATAGTGACCTACTCACAAAATTTTTGCTTCCTACCCCCTGACCCTATTCTCTGTGTGTCTAAGTCTTAGTTTCAAAGAGAAGAACGCTCCCACCTGGAGATGCAACACTGATGTCATTGAACTGGAAGTTAAGAACGTCACCCAGCTGCTTTTGGCTCCTCATGCCCCTGGGTCAACAGGCAAAGAAGGGAATTGTCATCTTGGCTGGTGTGATTGATCCTGATTACCAAGGGGAAATTTCATTGGTATTACATAGTGGAGGTAAAGAAGAGTATGTCTGGAATACAGGAGATCTCTTAAGACACCTCTTGGTGTTACCATGTCCTGTGATTAATGGAAAACTACAGCAACCCAGTTCTTACATGGCCACCAATGGCCCAGAACCTTCGGAAATGAAGGTTTAAGTCACCCCACCAGGCAAAGAACCACAATCAGCTAAGGTGCTTGCTGTGGACATAGAGAATACAGAATGGATGGTAGAGGAAGGTATTTCTAAATACCAGTTATTATGAACACATGATCAGATGCAGAAATAAGCACTGTAATTGTTTTTAGTATTTCTTCCTTGTTTTGCTGTACATGAGTCATGGATTGAAGAGTGTCCCCCCCAAATATCTGTCAACTTGGCTAGGTCATGATTCCCAGTATTGTATGATTGTCTACCATTTTGTCATCTGATGTGATTTCCCCGTGTGTTGTAAATCCTTTCACTCTAATGTAAAGAGATGGACTAATGGCAGTTATATTGAGACCTACAAGATTAGATAGCGTCTTAGGCCAATGTCTTTTGAGATATAAAAGAGAGATTAGGGGACCCTTATACCACCAAGAAAGCAATGCTAGGAGCAGAGCACATTCTTTGGACCTGAGATTCCTGCACTGAGATTCTCACAGATCAAGGGAGGACTGATGACAGGGACCTTTCTCCAGAGCCGACAGGGAAAGAAAGACTTCCCCTGGAGCCAGCACCCTGAATTCAGATTTCTAGCCTACTGGACTGTGTGAGAATAAACTTCTCTTTGTTAAAGCCATTCACTTGTGGTATTTCTGTTATACTAGGACTAGGTGTCTAAGACAACAGGTTCGAATTTATTTATATACACTCATACACAAGCTTTAAAATGGGCACACTTTTTAACTATATATATATGGCAATATTGAAGGATTCTATGGGCAAAATACAGAATGAAGGAATACCCAGAGTCACTGTACCAAAAAGAATTGATTGACGTTCAAACATTTCAGAAGGTAACATATGATCAACCGATGAAACTGAAGGAAGAAATCCAGGCTACACTGAAGAACCCAAACCCGGTGCTGTCGCAAAAAAAAAAAAAAAAAAAGACTCCAGGAATTGACAAAATACCAATTGAGATGTTTCAACAAATGGATGCAGCACTGAAGTGCTCACTCATCTATGCCAAGAAATTTCGGAGACAGTTACCTGGCCAAGCGACTGGAAAAGATCCATATTTAGGCCTATTCCAAAGAAAGGTGATTCAATGGAATGTGGAAATTATCAAACAATATCATTAATATCACATACAAGTAAAATTTTGCTGAAGATGATTCAAAAGCAGCTGTAGCAGTACATTGACGGGGAACTGCCAGATGTCAGATGGATCCTGGCTGAAAGCAGAGAATACCAGAAAGATGTTTACCTCTGTTTTATTGATTATGCAAAATCATTCGACTGTGTGGATCATAACAAATTATGGATAACATTTCGAGGGATAGGAATTTCAGAACACTTAATTGTGCTTATGAGGAACCTGTACATAGACCAAGAGATAGTGGTTCAAACAGAAGAAGGGGATACCATGTAGCTTAAAGTCAGGAAAGGTGTGCGTCAGAGTTGTATCCTTTCACCATACTTATTCAATCTGTATGCTGAGCAAATAATCTGAGAGGCTGGACTATGTAAAGAAGAACAGGGCATCAGGGTTGGAGGAAGACCCATTATCAATCTGCATTATGCAGATGGCGCAACCTTGGTTCCTGAAAGTGAAGAGGACTTGAAGTACTTACTGATGAAGATCAAAGACCACAGCCTTCACTACGGATTACACCTCAACATAAACAAAACAAAAATCTCCACAACTGGATCAATAAGCAACATCATGATAAATGGAAAAAAGACTGAAGTTGTCAAGGATTTCATTTTACTTGGATCCACAATCAACACCTGTGGAAGCGGCAGTCAAGAAATCAAAAAGTGCATTGCATTGGGCAAATCTGCTGCAAAAAACCTTTTTATAGTGTTAAAAAGCAAAGATGTCACTTTGAGGACTAAGGTACGCCCAGCTCAAGCCGTGGTGTAATCAATCACCTCATATACATGCAAAAGCTGCACAAGGAATAAGGAAGGCTGAAGAAGAATTGACGCCTTTGAGTTGTGGTTTTGGTGAAGAATATTGACTATACCACGGACTGCCTAAAGAACAAACAAATCTGCCTTGGAAGAAGTACAGCCAGAATGTTCCTTAGAAGTGAGGATAACAAGACTTTGTCTCACATATTTTGTATATGTTAACAGAAGAGACCAGTCCCTGGAGAAGGACATCATCCTTGGTAAAGTGCAGAGTCAGCGAAAAAGAGGAAGACCGTCAACAAGATGGATTGACACAGTGGCTGCAACAATGGGCTCAAGCATAACAACCATCATGAGGATGGGGCAGGACCAGGCAGAGATTCCTTCTGTTGTTGAACAGCACCTAAGAATAACAACAACAACAAATATCTATATATCATCTATAATCTGTGTGTGTGTATATATATATATATATATATGGAAACTCTGGTGGTGTAGTGGTTAAGTGCTACAGCTGCTAACCAAGAGTTCGGCAGTTCGAATCTGCCAGGCGCTCCTTGGAAACTCTATGGGGCAGTTCTACTCTGTCTTATAGGGTCTCTATGAGTCAGAATCGACTTGACGGCAGTGGGTTTGGTTTTTTGGTTTTATATATATATATATATGGCAAATATCTTTGTTTTCTTCCCTCTGTTATCCCATTACTTATCATAAGATATAAGATATAAACAGGACTAGTACATTTTCAGTTGTATGGTTGTTAATTTTATCATGTTATATGTAAGTATGACTTTATCTTTATTTAGAGATTATATATGGTTTAAGGGGATGTGTACAGGTGCCAAGTTAACAAAGGAAAACTATGATGGTTAAGGTTGTGCGTCAACCTGACTAGGCCATGATTTTCGGTGGTTTGGCATATATTATATAATCATCACTTTGTGATCCAATGTGTGCAGCCAATCAGTTGAAAGTGGAGTTTCCTTGGGGGAGTGGCCCGCATCTAGTATGTATAGAGACTCTGGCAAAGCTCTCCCTCTCTGGATCCTGCATCTGACTCATCATTCTCTGACCTCTGGTTTTTGAGATGTGGGCCAGCAGCCTACCATCTGACCTGCCAGCTTTGTGTTCCTTAGCCCCTGTTGCACATGAGTTGGGCGAAGCCTCCAGCCTGATGTCTGACCAGAGGATTTTGGGCTATTCTCTCTCTCTCTGTATATATATATATTTCACTAGTTTTGCTCCTCTAGAGAACCCAGCCTAAGATAGTGGGTCTGAGCAAAACTATCAATTAACCAAAGATAAAAGTAAATTATAGTACTCAATGCTGATGAATGTCGTGTGAAACTCATTTTCATATTGATGGGAATATAAATAAGCACAACTTGTCTAGAAAGCGATTTGGCACCACAAACCTGAGCTTTAAAATGGGCGTAAGTATTTAACAAATATTTGCTGAGCATGTGCTATGTGCCAATTTTCAAAGACTAGCAAAAGAGCAAATTTTTCTTGAATCATGGCATATTCTCTGAACTTTTCTTAAAAGTATTGTCAAATAAAATAATTGCAGGTGAAGAAAGATTGACAGAAAATATGTTAATCACAGCATTATGTACACTGTCAAAAATTAGCAGCAACTTAAATATCCAAAAATGAGAAAATAGTTTAATTAAGCTATAGTGTCATATTGAAACACATTTCAGGCCTTAACTGATTTTTTTTCTTCTTCCAATGGCATGGGGAAATGTCGATGTGAGAACCTTTACTTAAGAAAAGCAAGATGCGAGTTAATTAAGATTATAGTTTATATGGAGTTTTATATTCTGCTTTTGATCTACACATTTATTAAACTGTAATTATTTCTGGGTAGTGGATAACTAGTGATTCTGAATTTCCTCATTTATATTTTCTTGATTTGTAAAAACTCTCTACATGTTATCACCTTTATAATCAGAAAAAAAAATTGCTAAGTATAGGTAGCAATTTCTTCAAGGTTTTGTAAGATGAAATTGTGTAAGATCAAATTTATGTATCCATAAATGTATGGTCCACCGCCCATCTGTCAGTTTGTCATACTGTGGTGGATTGCACGTTGCTTTGATGCTGGAAGCTCTGCCATTGGTATTTCTAATGCTGGCATTGTCACCCATGGTGGACAAGTTTCTACGGAGCTTCCGGACTAAGACAGACTAAGAAGAAAGGTCTGATGACCTACTTCCAAAATTAACCAATGAAAACCCTGTGGATCACAACAGAATATTGTCCAATATAGTGCTGGAAGGCATTCAAAATACACAGTGGCCACAGCAATGGACTCAATATGCCAACAATCATGATGATGGCCGAGCAATATTTCTGTTTTGTTATACATGGGGTCAACATGAGTCAGATCCAACCTGATGACAACTGAAAACAATAAAATATATGGTGTTGGTATGATATGCATGTGTGTGCACATACACATTTCGCCTAAAACTGACTGCAGCCAATTGTCAAACTTGTGGCAGGTGGACACATTTTAATATGGGTACTAAAATCAGAATTCAGTTCTGTGCTTCTATCTGCCTGTTCAGTTCAATTGAAAATCTGGGCAGAAAACCTGAGATAGACTTCTGAGAAATATAAATAGAACTGTTTCCTCATTAGGCCACTTCACCTGGATCCTAATAACATGTAGTAATGCTGTATTCTATGTACATGTGTTTCTTTCCCAAATGTTTCCCCAAACCAAAAACCCACTGCTGTCGAGTCGATTCCGACTCATAGCCTATAGGACAGAGTAGAACTGCCCCATAGAGTTTCCAAGGAGTGCCTGGCAGATTCGAACTGCTGACCTCTTGGTTAGCGGCTGTAGCACTTAACCAGTATGCCACCAGGGTTTCCATGTATTTCCCAAAGGCATTGAAAATTCAATGTTCTAAGTATTCTCTGGGCTCAACTATGAGAAGGCATCTCAGAAGCAGTACTTTTAAGCACTTGGTTCTAGTCGTTAGTGAATATTCTGCAAGACAGGGGATGGGGTTTAGGCTTCAAGAGGAAATTCGGTAAGAAAAACAGGGTCTTCCTTAATCAAACCTTCCAAGCTGGGTGAGTTGAGTTAGGGTCTATTTGCGGTGCTGTGCTACGTCTTTCGCTGAAATATTCAAAGCTGTAACTCAGTAATAAACTTGGCGTCCCAGGAAACTTATGAGTTGCCAGTATACAGAGCCTGGCTTTCAGAAGTGACAGAGTGTTTGGGAAATTTCCACTGCCTGGCACCACTTTTTTTTTTTTTTTAACATGTGTAAAGTTGCCAGAGCAGAACAAATGAGAGCTCTCTGTAAAGCAGACATAGAAGATACCTGGAGTCCAGGTATTTTAAGTTTTGAAAAAGAAATGACATCAGATGTCCCTTTTGCCCTACACTTGGCAACACAAGAGAGGTCTGTACCTAATGCCAGGAAATATGGCAGAAAGTTACGTGCCCATCCATTTTGATTTCCTACTGGAGCAGATAAAAGATGATTTTTCCCATGGAAGCCAACAGACAGGTGCTTTTTTGAGATACAAAACAACAACTTTAGTTTGTTTGGTCTATGCAGTCCTTAGCCAACAGCCTTTATTTTGAACCTATTAGAAACTCTGAATAAAAGAGAGGTGGAGCAAGTAGGAAGTTTCTTCTCCTGGTTTATGAAATGGGGAGTCAAAATTCAGTTGCATCTGACTAAAGAGAGAACGAGTTTAAATGGGAGTAATAGCTAAAAAGAACAATGGGGTAGGCCAAACATATTACAGTATGATCCCTCTTACGTAAACTATCTACAACAGGTAAGTGTATACATAGAGACCAAAGTTTATTAGTGGTTACCCGGGGCAGAAGGGAGGAGGAAAGAGGGAGTCTTTGCTTAGTGGTCACTGAGCATTCGGTAATGGCTATGGAAAAATCTGGAAACAGATAGTGGCGATGGTTGTACAACATGACAAACATAATTAGTATCACTGAATTAACATCGAATATATTATTCCAATAATGTATATGTAAAAAATGTTGAAATGGCAAATGTTTTGTTATATATAAATTTACCACCATAAAAAAAGAATAAGAATCCAGCTGTTTTTGCATTTTAAAGACACAAACATGAATTGCTTCCATAGACCTTATATTCTATGACATGGATTTTTAATTACACAGTAATGCATAAAAACATTTTTATTTTAAGATCCTTACACTATAGGCATGCATATATATTCAGAGCAAAACATTGAGTCCTAATTCAGTCATACCTCTATTCTCACCCCCCTCCCCAAAGATAAACGTTGCCACTTATTTGGTATGCAGTCTACTTTCAACACAAAAACATACATGTAGTTATCGAGAGCTTCCCCTCATTCGTTTTCATAGCAGCATGTGATTAAATACTATGGATATAGCATAATGTATTTAACCACTCTCCTACTGATAAACATTTTAAGTTTTTCCAATATTTTTGCCTTCATGAGCAACAAAGCAATGACCATTTTTGAGCACAATTGCAAAGGTTTATCTTCTCTTAAATTTTATTTACTTTTTATTATACAAGTAAAACATGAATATATCTTCTCAGAATGCAAAATCAAATCATAAAGCTCATCTTAATCTTAGTACTCTCTGTAAATGTGATAGTTATCTTTTTGGGGGCAATTCTTCCAGAACTCCTGGAACACATTTATAGAGAGAGAGAGAGACATGTTTTGTGTGAAAAATCATTTGCCATGTACAACAGATAACACAGTGCTCCACAACTTGCATATTTCACTGAACAGTAGATACTGCAATCTTTCTACATACAAGTATATCTAAGCCATTCTTTGTCTCTGCTGCATAGTATTTCACTGGGTTTACACCAATGTTTGCTTAACCATTTGCCTGTAAATGAACTTTTTAATTACTCACTGTTTTGGACCATCATAAATTGTTACCGTGTATGTGTGTGTATACATGCACACACACATATATGTTTCTATGCATAAGTATTCAATATATAAATATATGATATTTAATATATCATATATATACCTTCATACCAAAACCAAACTCACTGCCATCGAGTCTATTCTGACTCATAACGACCTTATAGGACAGAGTAGAATGGCCCCATAGAGTTTCCAAGGAGCACCTAGGTGGATTTGAACTGCCGACCTCTTGGTTAGCAGCTGTAGCACTTAATGACTACGCCACCAGGGTTTCCATATACCTTCATCAGGACTGTGGTTTTTAAAATTTGATTTAATTTTACTTCACTGGAGACACATTTTGTTCATTTTTTCAATATGTACTGTATGTACATGATTCAGAACTCAAAAAGAAGGTTGTTTTTTTGAGCCTCCCTCACACCGCTTTTCCCAGCCACCCAGTTGCCCCTGTGGCACAATGAAGTCTGCCAATGCAAAAGTCCCCCTTGCGGGCAGATTTGTGTTTGCTTCTGCTCTGCCTTCCACAGGGACCACAGGACTCTTGCTCTAAGGCTGGGACACTGGGCTTCGGTGGTTGCTTTGGGTTCTGGCAGTTTTGGGTTCTTTTGAAGTTTCAGAGTTTCTCCGTAGTATATCTTGAATATTCTTTTCAGTCTCATCATCTTTAATTCTTCTACCAGGATCATAATGTTATAATTTGTGATATGTTTTATTACCAAACAGGTAATTCTTTACCCAGTGCCATCAAGTCGATTCAGGGTTTCCTGGTAATTCTTTAATACCTTTAAAATTATTAAATAGTTATTGTTCTGTTCAGATTTTCTATTTGAATTAATTTTGGAAATTCATGTTCTCATAGTAAATCGTCCATTTAAATAATAGCTACACATTTATCAACATGGAGTTATACACAGCTTTCTTTAATCATTCATAAAATGTCTGCATTTCTCATTTTGTGGTTACGTATTTTACAGCCTCAAGTTTATTTAGTTTATTATAAAGACACCATTTCAAATCAGTAGAGAATGGGGAAGCTCAGTCGACAATACTGTAACAGCTATTTATAAGGGAAAGCAAATGTCTTATATAAGGTGAATATTTGCTTATGCTAGTTTTTCATTTTCAGCATGAAATATTTTTAATCCGATAGATTTTACATCATAAATTTTGTAAATTTCCATACATCAAGTTATAAGCAACATTTTAAAATAAGCAACAAGCTGGTGAAACACACATACACACAGAGAAATATTTGCAAAGGGCTAATATCCTTAATATATAAAGAATTAGTTCAAAGAATATGAAAAAAAACTAACATGTTCACTAAATAATAATAATAACAAGTAGGCAATTCATAAAAGGAGAAATTCAAATAGCCAAGAAATATATTTTTAAATGTTTGAACATGACAAAAAAAATTTTTTTTGTATATCCGAAAGATGCAACTTAAAATGAGATCTCATTTTCCATTTATTTGATTAGCCAAGATTAAAAAGAACAGTAACATCCAAGTTCAAGAGGAAATAGGCATTCTCATCCCCTGCCAACAACTAGTGCATAAATTGAGAAAATTTTTCTGTAAGAAAAAACTCAGCAATTTCAGTTTTGCAATTTATCCTAGGAAAGTCAGTTACGTGTGCAAAGATGAATGCACAGTAATGTTTCAAAATATTGTTTTTAAGGGGGAGAAAAAGAAAAAGAGAGAACAACCTAGATGTCAAACAAAAGGAAAGTAGTTAAATGAACTAGGACTTTCCATAAGAATGGAACCCTGCCGCTGTAGCCAAGTGTAATCATACCATGGGAGCACAGCCACTGCTCTCTGGGAACGGGCACTCTCCTTAGTGCCCACCTGGGGTTACTCCAAGTCAAGCCTCTACATGTAAGTCCTGTTTCAGGCTCTCTTTTAGGGAGGCCACCCAAGTTAAGACAACTGTGAGTCATTTCCCCTCCAGAATGTAGACTTGGTGGTCCTCCACAAATTATCTTGTCATTTTCAAAAAGCCCCAAGCCCCGTTAGGTAGCTTTGCCTGTAAAATCTCAGTTTGGGTGGATCCTGCTTGAATTTTTAGGGTCAAGACTAGAGGGTCCATGAACAGATGAATGGATGCACAAAATGTCATATACATGTACAACAGAGTATTATCCCACCATAAAAAGAAGTACGTGCTACTACTTGGATGAACTTTGAAAACATTAGGCTAAGTAAAATAAATCAGACACAAAAGGACAAATATTGTATGATCCTATTTACATGACATATCTAGAATAGACAAATACATAGACAGAAAGTAGATTAGTGGGGAGCAGGGGTGGGGGGAGGGGAGAATGGGGAGCCATTGACTGATGGGTACGGAGTCTCTAAGGTGATGAAAAGTTTTGAAAACAAGTAATGGTGATGGTAGCGCAACATTGTTAGTGGGATTAACGCCACTGGATTGTACACTTGAAAAAGGATAAGATGGCAAGTTTTATGTTGTGTATATTTTACCATCCACATGAAAGATTCTGGGGCCCAGTGGTGGCGAAACCAGGTTAGGGGACTCTTTTCAGGACTCCATCCTAACAAAGCTCGTTTCTGACTATTCTTACAGCATTGGTCCACCTTGTCTCCTTTGCCACGGACTTCCTCCTGTGATTTCACACGACATCTGATACTTCCCTAATTACATGATACTCAATAACCTCTCTAGCTAGCTGGGCCCATTAGCAGGAGCCAGCAGCTAAAATGTCAGAGTAAGCCTTTTAGGTGCTGTGCAGGTGGGAAATTGCCTTTGAGAAAAATAATCTACTGGGACCTGAGAGATGGGGCGGCAGGAACTCGTCAGGGAAAAGCATGAAAACCCATTCTCCCGTTGGCGGGGAAATGCATTTCACAGCATGCCAAAGCCTGAGAACATTAGAAGTGTCTGGAATTGGGTCCGTTCTGTGCAGGGAGAGCAGGCTGAAGGGGTGAGGGGTGTCATAAAAACCACCAGTTGCCACCAAGTTCATTCTGACTTACAGCGACCCTGTGTGCGTCATAGTAGAACTGTGCTCCACAGGGTTTTGGATAGCTGGTTTCTCAGAAGTAGATCACCTGGCCTTTCTTCTGAGGTGCCTCTGTGTGGACTCAAACCTCCAACCTTTCTATTAGCAGTCAAGTACATTAACTGTTTGTACCAGTCAAGGACTTCACTGTCATAGTGATGAATTATTTCATTTCTTGCCGGTTTCTCTTTTCATCAGAAGCAAAACCACACTTGAGGGAGAGAGCAAGGCTTTGAACTTCAGTGGTGACCATGAACACAATTCAACTTTTCTTAATTAGAAGTTTCCGAAAACTATGACCTTTCCCTGAATCACACCACAGTTGGGGTGCCCTTTCCTCCTCAAACTCTGGATTGTTCCAATAAAAAAAAAAAAATTAGCAACTGGTAAATTCTCTGGCCATGGAGGTGTCATCAGTGTGGCACATATTTATTTAACAATCTCTTGCAAAGTGATTCTATATGCCAAAATCAAACCAAACCTGTTACCATCGAGCGGATTCCAACTCACAGTAACCCTATAGGACAGGGTAGAACTGTCCCATTGGGTTTCCAAAGAGCACGTGGTAGATTTGAACTGCCGACCTTTATGGTTAGCAGCTGTAGCTCTTAACCACATGCCACCAGGGTTTCCTCTATACCTTTTAGTTAATGTCAACTCATTTAACCCTCTCAACTCCCCTGTGAGGTAGGTACCATTATTGTCCCTATTTTATTAGCCTCATCCCACCGGGGTTAGAGGGTGGTGTATGGTTTTTATTTCTTGTCCAGACTTCTAGTTTGTCTGCTGCTAGAAAGTTCTTTCCCCGAAACCTCCGGTGACTCCCAGCTGTCTGCCAGGCAAAGGTGTGTCTCCTTGACTTGCTTTAGGAGCCCTTCTTTCACACCTCCTGCCACTTCAGTGGCATATGTTGGTTTTCCTACACTCAGCAACAATCAGGGACTCAGCATCCCTCAGAAAAAACATGCCCTTTAACACCCATATCCTTTTGCTTTCTCTCTTAAGACACGTTTCCAAGAAACAGACTCCAAGATGGAGATTCGCAGGCAGGAAGTTTCCTGGAAAGTGCTGTAGAGGACATCTGTAATGAGTTTATTGGCCACTTACGACTATATAAAAAATTTCTCCAGGGCAGAGCATCCTATAGCAACAGACATTTATTCTGTCACGATTTCTGTGGGTCAGGAATTGGAAGTAGCTTAGCTGCGTGGTTCTGGCTCAGGGTCACTTCTGAGGACTCAGTCAAGCTGCCAGTCAGGGGAAGACTTACTTCCAAACTCAGCTCATGGTGTTGACAGCACTCACTTCCTGGCCACGTGGGCCTCTCCATAGGCTCCTACCTGGTGTCCTTCCAACATGGCAGCTGGCTTCCCCAGAACCAGGGAGAAGACAGAGGGAGGGGGGAAGGGAAGGAGGAAGGCAAGGGAGCACGCCCAAGACTGAATTCAAGCCCTGGTCTTTTTATTTTTTTTAAGTAGCTTTATTGAGTTTTTTTTTTTTTTTGAGTTATAATTCACATACAATATAATTTACCTATATACCTTACCGGTTCTCTCTCTCTAGAGAACACTGACTTAGATAATCTTGAACTGGGGAAAGCACCTTTAAGCAATAATTAAAAAAAAGAAGAAGAAGAAGGAATGCTGAGAAGGATGGAGGGACGGAGGAAGAGAGAGAAGAGGAGGAGGAAGAGAGAGAAGAGGAGGAGGAAGAGAAACAACAAGAAAAAACCTGATCTCATCATTGCAGAAACATTCTTTAAACAGTCAAAGCACAAATGATGATCTATGAAAAAAATTGTAGCACATATCACAGATGGCGCTAGTTTCCTTTGGGTATAAAGAGTTCTTATAAATCAAGTTAATAAGGGGATCTCCAGCCCATAGGGAATACAAAGCAGGGACGTGAATAAAAACTTTGTTTCACAGGAAATCACAACGTCCCTGAATCATATGAAAAGATGTTCAACCTCATTCACAATTAGAGCAATATAAGCGAGTCTGCAATGAAATTCCACTTCTCATTTGTCAGATTGGTAAAATCAGGAAGTCCGATGATACAGGTTTGGGGCCAGTGTGGAGAAATAGGACTGTTGGTAGGCACGAAGTACAGTATCTACGGAGAATACGTTGGCTATAAGTATTAAAATTAAAAAGGCATGCACCCATTGACTCAGAAAATCAGTGCTAAAACTTCATCTTAAATATTTTACTGATATGCAAAATGACATGTGTGCAAAAATATTAATTGCAGTACTACTTGTAACGTATAACAACATAAATGTTTATTGGTGGAGGTGGGTTCAATAAATGATAGTCCATTTGCATGATGAAACACTATGCTGTGTTACAAAGAATAAATAATGACACGATCGTGGTGATATGTGGTCTGTGTGCAATGAAAAGAGCCATGGTGGTGCAGTGGTTAAGCGCTCGGCTGCTAACCAAAATGTCGGCATTTTTACCACAAGCTGCTCCTGGGAGAAAGATGTGGCGGTCTGCTTCCGTAAAGATTACAGCCTTGGAAACCCTATGGGGCTATTCTATTCTGTCCTACAGGGTCACTATGAGTCGGAATCAACTCAGCCACAATGGGTTTTTGGTATATAATGATGTGATAGGACTGCCAATATATAGTGTTACTTGACAAAAGCAAGATGCATGATGGTGTATGCCACTTGAATAAAATACAAATGTGGACGGATACAACTTGGATGATAGAACAGATACGAAGTCACACAGTAGGGGTTGTCTCTCGGAAAGGAAACTAGATTGACAGAAGACAGGTGTAGGAAATAAATTTGCTTTCCACTCTATAACGTTTTGGGCTTTTGTATTGGTCCCATGCACTTATGTTACCTATTCAGAATATTTTTAATTAAAAACAGAAATAAAAAAAAAATCAAATTCAAACTGTTTCACTATGGGGTTTTCTTCTAAGTAGGAAGGTGGCTACTGGTGTCAAGTGGAGGATGCGGAGTGAGAATAAGTTAATACTGCTGTTTTCCAGGCTAGACAAATGTTTTAAAAAAGACAACTCACTTCAAGCTGAGAAGACCCTTTTGTTTACTTGCTTCAGAATTGAAAATGATGCCTTCAATTATCACTCTAACTGTAAACACCATCAGCTTCTCTAAAAATATTTTCTGCATACATGCCACTTGTACCTTCTGGCATTTACTCAAAGCGTCTTTTAAAGCAGCTGAGACTCTTGTTAGCAAGGCTCTGGATTAGGGAACAATGGAATAAAACAGTAAAGTAAGTAGAAGCTTCAATTCTGAAAAGAGCACAAAGGGTAAAATCAGCTAAGAAGAGAGGCCGTAATAAACTCCCTGCCATAGCCAACAAATTCTTACTGAGCATCAAACATGGGCAAAGCTGTTGCCATGCATTTCAGGGAATTCAAGTATGTACAGGAATATATCTGTCTTCAAGGACTATGGGGATAAGGTAAGAACAGAAGTAATGAAAATATTAGGTAGAGCAAGAGAAAATTGTATCACAGTTTTAAATATTATAAAACTTTTCAGAAAGCAAGGAAAAAGAGTTGAGATAAATAATTTTAAAGGTATACCAATCAAACAATTACCGAACCCAATTACTTCAACAGTCTGTGCCCAGTACACCAGGAAAGTGATGGTGCCCTTAAAAGAATGTTGAAGTCAGCCCTGGACTAACCAGAATTTATGGAGAAGAGGAACAGGTGAGCTGATGATATTCTCACCCTCCCCATTCAAGGGTGTGAAATTAAAGAAAAACACCTAAACTCCCTTTTACCTTAAAAATCAATGGTCACAAATTCCAATATCACAGGATCCAAGAACAATCCTAAGGATAAACATGTCACCAAAACCTTTTTCCACTATTCCAATCCAAAGTTTCTCCTTCTGGTCATACATGAGCACTCAACCAGAGTCTACATTATGTATGAATTATCATCTTTTTCGAGTTGTAAGATATTTGATGAAAGATTGTCTAACACTTTGGGTTGAATAGTTACTAAATAGATACTTAAATTCAACTTGCAGAAGATGCAAAAATCTTAAATTATGCTTTCTTTTTGAAATTTACAACACCAAAAACAAATACCACCTTTTACTGAGGACCTTATGAAAGGTGAACCTCTGAAGTTGGCTAAGGTAGATACGAGATATGAGACCTCTCGTGTGTTCCAAATTTCTCTCTTGATGAATTCATCAATCTACAGTTTCCATACATTCAAAAGCTTACAGCCTGGGGAAATGTATGGCAGTTTTACTCTGTCATATATGGTTGCTATGAGTCAGAATCGGCTCGATGGCACACAACAACAACAATTTTGATCCTAAGGAGGAGTGATTCATTTAGAAGACCTTGAATATCTTGTGTACTTTGCATTAGATCCTTTCATACTCAAAATGCCCTTGAACAGTAGGTGCTATTGGTAAATAGCTCCACTTTATATATGAGTAGACTGAAACTTGGAGAAATTTCTTCATAATATGAACATTTGTCCTTTTATTTTGCCCTCTCCCTAAGTTCAAAAAGAGACCCTGGTAGCACAGTGGTTAAAGCCTTCAGCTGCTAACCGCAAGGTCGGCAGTTTGAAATCAGGCTTGAACCCAGCTACTCCACGGGGGATAAATGTGGCAGTCAGCCTCAAGAAAGATGAGGCAATGTGCTTCCATAAAGATTACAACCTTTGAGACCCTATGGGGCAGTTCTACTCTGTCCTGTAGGGTCG
This sequence comes from Elephas maximus indicus, assembly GCF_024166365.1. Lineage (NCBI taxonomy): Eukaryota > Metazoa > Chordata > Mammalia > Proboscidea > Elephantidae > Elephas > Elephas maximus. The sequence goes on along the minus strand of NC_064843.1, from coordinate 57,155,540 downwards.
CTATGAGTCTGACTCTAAGGCAATGGATTTTTTGGGCTCTAAGTTTAGAAAAGTCCTTGTTATATAAATTCAAACGGAAGATTGACCCCAACACCCATCAAAAGGGCTGGGGAAGTAGTGACAGGGGGTCATTTCTATCATGGTACCTGGCATGATTCTGGCCACTTAGCTTCCTTAATAGAAAAAGTTGTCTTATTTCATTCTTAAACAACCACAACTCCTTTCTAACGAGATGGATGCACCCATTGGGCATACCACAACTTATAGATCCTTGGAATCGGATTGGACACTGCCATTCTTATTTCTTGTTCCATGTTGGTTTTTATGCAATAACCAAAAAAACCATACCCATTGCTGTTGAGTTGATTCCCACTCATAGTGACCCTATAAGACAGAGAAGAGCTCCCCCATATGGTTACCAATGAGAGGCTGATGGATTTGAACTGCTGACCTTTTGGTTAGCAGCCAATCTCTTAACCACTGTGCCACTAGGGCTTGTTAACTGTCAAAAACCCAGTTTTGCAAAACTATGATGTCATTGAAAGTCATGCACCATGATCTAATGTCGAAACGGAACCCCTATAAACAAGTAGTCTGTGTGGTATCCAGCAGGTGTTTCTGTATAGCCTTGACTTCTTAAAATGCTTCTCAGCACCTCTGTGAATTTGATTCACTGCCCCCAGGACTCCTTGCTACACATCTTGGGGACCCGTGGATCAGTGGTAGAGGCAACCAGTGTGAATGGCCTGAGGAGGAGCGTCTGAAGAAACTGCGAGGAAACCAATGAGGCTGGAGTTGTGATGAGTGAGGGTGAAATCAGGAGGGGCAAAGTCAGTGCAGTGATTGGGGTTTTTACACCAAGTGGAAGGATTTTGATCCAAGTAGTGAATAATCTGATTGACTTTTTTATTACTATTTTTACCAAATAAGAATTTATTTAATTTTTTTTAATTAAGGTATAATTTGAATAGAGTAAATCATTCTTTTGTGTACAATTCTGTAAGTTTTAACAAATGCATACAGTTATATAACTACCTCCACAATCAAGATATAGAAGAGTCCCATCACCCCCCAAAACTCCCACATGTCCCTTTGTACTAACATCTCACCCCAGCCCCAGTGCCTAGCAACCATTGATCTGTTTTCTGTCTTTATGGTTTTGACTTTCCCAGAATATAAAATAAATGAATTCATACAGCCTTTTGAGCATGACTTCTTTCACTTTGCATAATGCATTTGAAATTCATCCATGTCATTGCATGTTCCAGTAATTCTTTTTTTATATATCCATTGTATGGATATACCACAACCCTAGTTGAGGTACATTAGGTTGTTTCCAATTATGACAATTATGAATAAAGCTGCTATAAAAATTTGCATAACTCAAATGGATCATAGACCTAAATGTAAAATCAAAAACTAAAAACATTCAAGGAGAAAAATCTTTATGACCTTGAGACTGTCAAGTATTTCTTATATATGACACAAAAAGGATGACCCATAAAAGAACAAACTGGTAAACTGGATTTTATCAGAAATGTCTGCTCTGTGAAAGATAGTGTTAAAAGAATGAAAAGACAAACTACAGATTGGGAGACGATATTTGAAAATTATGTATATGATAAAGAACACACCCAGGTTGTATAAAGAACACTCAAAACTCAATAAAACAACCCAACGTTAAGATGGACAAAAGATTTAAACAAACACTTGATCAAAGAAGATATACAATGGCAAATATGCATGTGAAAAAATGCTCATCATGATGAATCCTAGAAAAATGCAAATTAAAACCAAAATCACACACGACTATACACTTACTAGAATGGAGCACAAAACAAGACAAAGCCTGACAGTACTGTGTGCTCGAGAGAAAGCAACTGTCACTCTCATCATGTTGTTGGTGTGAATGCAAAATGCTACAGCCACTTTGGAAAACAATTTGAAATTTTCTTATAATGTTAAGGATATTCTTGCCATACAACCCAGAAATCTCACTCCAAGTTAAATGAAAATTATATTCACATGAAACCTGACTTACATTTTAACATGATCACTCTGGCTGCTGTGTTGACAGTAGACTCAGGTGAGGTATGGTGGGGTCAAGGATAGAAACAGGAAGACTGAACAGGGGGAAGTACAGTGATCCAGATGAGAGATGATGTTGGCTCAGATCAGGATGGGAGCAATAAAGGTGGAGAGAAGTGAAGATGGAAACAGGAGAATTTCCTAAGGAATTGGAGGTGAGATGTGAGAGAAAGAATAGTGAGGAAGTGGGAGGTCGGAGTGGTCCTTAACTGAGATGAGGATGACTCGATGCCAGTTAGAGGAGGAAGGGAAGGACAGAAGTTCAGTTTTGGACATGCTGTTTTGAGTTTTCTTTTAGACATCCCAGTGGAGATGTTGAGTAGGCAATTACATATAAGAGTTTGGGGCTCAGAGAGGAGGTCTGAGCTGAGATATTTAAAGGCATGAGACCTGGCGAGATTACAAAGGGGTCGAATGTAGATGGTAAAGAGAAGAGAACCAAGGACAGAAGGAGAAGAGAACCAAGGACAGACGGAGAAGAGAACCAAGGATGGAGCCCCAGGGTTCTCTAACACCAAGATATCTGTCTCCCATTGGTCATGACATTCATGGCGGGCAATGTCCGGGAGCAGCTATGGTAGTGTCTACTGCTCAGGGCCCAGGCATAGTGACAGCAGGACTCAGATACATGGGGCAAGACCTCGGCTGTGGTTTTGGCTATCTAGTTTCCTCCAGTTCCTCTGTTTTCTTTACCTAACTTTTCAGTCTTCCCATCCACTGTATGAGTTACCCTTTAGCCTTTCAATTAATTCCCTTTCTGCCTAAGTAAGCCAGGATCTTGGACACTGCTTACAACCAAGAGCCCTAAGCAAAGCCAAGCAATCCACCCAGGTTTATGTGATTATAAATGTTGAGACTAGAACTGGAAAAAATTGTGCCTGTCATCAAAAGATAGACTTGGTTTTAGCTACTACGTGTGTATTTATCCTATCATACATAGATCCCCTTGTTGTAAGTGTCTAGATTTTAGAGTGAAATTCTCCAAATGAATGTTTATTATTGCAATATCATTCTTGTAATAAGCAAATGTCACCTTTTTAATTTTTTACTCTAGCATAAGTGTACTAATGTGGCTTTAGAGATATGATGAAATGAATTGAATATGATATGATTAAAGGTATTAGCCATATCCGCATGTCTCAAATTATTTTATAGATAGGGCTATTATCCCTAAAATAGCATGGGATTTAAAAGAAATTCATATAAAATATGTTCTTTGCTGCTTTTTACACTTGCTGCAATGTTGGAATTCGCAAGTTAATAAGATTTCTTCTCAGACTTCTTTTTCTTATCCTGATGACCTAATTATCTGCTCTATTTACAGGGTGGCAGAATAATGAAGGTAAAAGGAAAAACCCTGGCTGATTGCTAAAATAATTGAAATGCAGCTTGAAAAGTTAGTTATCTTTCCTCCTTTATATACAGGGCATCGTTTGTTCTCATGAAATGTCCTACAAAAAAATCTCAAAAGAGAAAAAACACTTCCTGTACCTCTCCTATTCTAACTCCCTTTGGTTATTAAAAAATAAATGTCCACATGTTCAGTGCAGAGGTTCAATTTCCTCTGCATCCCTCTCCTCCGGATCCAGATGAAAGAACTAGACACATTTTCAGCATCTCATTTTAGAACCAGGACAGCAGAAATTTCCTGACCATAGCACACAATGGCTCCAAATAGGACATCAAAAACACTCTTTTTCTTAGGCCAAATGTAAGATTATGAGAGGCCGTATGTTTTCTTGGTGTTGTGCACTTTCTATTGTGGTTGTTTTGCCCTGCTTCCCAAAGGAAAGCATTTATGTTCTGTAACTGAGACTCAGTTTAATGTTAGAGATCCTAGAATAATAAGTGGAATTTTGAGTTTGTTAAAAAAAGAAAGAAAGAAAGAAAATCCATCCAATCTGGGAACCCCTTCCCCCTCCTGTGGATAAGGTTTTGCTCTAGGAAACTGATGCTGTTATAGTTAGAAGCCCATCTACAGGAGTAGAGATCTTTAATCAAAACAGGGCTTTTGCTTTCTGGGGCTTTCCAATTAAAGAGAAAAAATGTGGTTCAGTTGATATTATACATTTAAATATAAGACTCTTCAATAATGTTTTCAAAATAGATTCCCAATGTTCCCTTAGCTGGAATGAAACAGGTCACCACAGGGTCACCCTGCCTTGCCAAAAGTTCCTTAGGCAAAGTCTAACTAAAGAAGGTATTTGAAGAGACTTAAAGGCCAAAGAACACCTTTTTACAAGGCTATCATGCTTGTCTTTGTAAGTTCCTTTTCATAAGTACACAAACCCTCTACGGAAATGGCTGAAATCCTTAAACCTCAGTGGAACTCTTTATTGAGTCATGAAGTGTGGAAGCCCATAGCAGGGCCTGTTTGGAACACATCGATGGCTAAACTGAGCGATCCTGCCTTCTAGGAGCTTACATCCCACAGAGGAAGCTGACAGTGAACATATTTTATAAAGCAGAATGGAATAAGTAACATATTAAGGGTAAGCGTAAATTACTCTGGAGGAAGGAGCAAGTCAATCATAAGGGCACTGCAAAAGACTGCAGGACATTGAGAGCTTTTAACCTGAGTCTTTCTGTAAGCAGAGAAATGACAGCACTGAGTATTCATTCACTCAAGAAAAATGCACTCCGTGTCTACTATGTCCCAGACGCTATTATATTCACTGGGGGTACGAGGTAAACAAGATGAAGCTTACATTCCAGTGAGAGGAGACCAAAACAATAAATAAATATGGTGTTAGCCAGTTATAAGAGCTCTCTAAAACTTGTCCAAGGCAAGGTCATGGAAGCTCCATAAAACCCCTTGCTGTTGAGTCGATTCCAACTCATAGCAACCCTATAGGACAGAGTGGAAGTGCCCTGTATAGTTTCCAAGGAATGCCTGGTGGATTTGAACTACCAACCTTTTGGTTACCAACCATAGCTCTTAACCGCTACACCACCAGGTTCTCCAGAAGCTCCATAGATACTTCTAAACTCCCTGAGGGGATGAATTACTGGGCTAAGGGCTGTGGGGACCATGATCTCGGGAAACATCTAGCTCAATTGCCATAATATAGTTTATAAAGAAAATGTTCTACATTCTACTTTGGTGAGTAGTGTCTGGGGTCTTAATAACTTGTGAGTGGCCATCTAAGATAATTCATTAGTCCTACCCCTTCGGGAGCAATGAAGAATGAAGAAAACTAAGGACACAAGGAAAGATTAGTCCAAAGGACTAATGGACCACAACTACCACTGCCTCCACAAGACTGAGTCCAGCACTACTAGATGGTACCTGGCTACCACCACTGACTACTCTGACATGGATCACAATAGAGGATCCAGGACACAGCTGGAGGAAAATGTAGAACAAAATTCTAACTCACAAAAAAGACCAGACTTACTGGGCTGACAGAGACTGAAAAAAATCCAAAGAGTATGGCCCCTGGACAGCCTTTTAAACTAGTACTGAAGTCACTCCTGAGGTTCATTAGACAGGCCTATAAAACAATACGAGCCTAAAGGGGCAAGGACAAGAAGGCAGTAGGGCACAGGAAAGCTGGTAATAGGGAACCCAAGGTCGAGAAGGGAGAGTGTTGACATATTGTGGGGTTGTCACAAAACAATATGTGAGCTAATTGGTATTCATACCAGGTATGCAGGGATCATTCAACATTAGAAAAACAATGTAATACATCATATAAATAAAGCAAAAGACAACAAAACTCTCAGCAAAATAGGAATATAAGGAAAATTCCTCAACATAATAAAGGGCATTTATACAAAGCCAACAGCCAACATCACCCTAAATGGAGAGCCTGAAAGCATTCCCCTTGAGATCAGGAACCAGACAAGGATACCCTTTAACACCGCTCTTATTCAACACTGTGCCAGAGGTCCTAGCCAGAGCAATTAGGCAAGATAAAGAAATAAAGGGAATCCAGATTGGCAAGAAAGAAGTAAAATTATCTCTATTTGCAGATGACATGATCTTATACACAAAAAACCCTAAGGAATCCTCCAGAAAACTACTGAAACTAATAGAAGAGTTCAGCAGAGTATCGGGATACAAGATAAACATACAAGAATCTGTTGGATTCCTCTACACCAACAAGAAGAACATCAAAGAGGAAATCACCAAATCAATACCATTCACAATAGCCCCCAAGAAAATAAAATACTTAGGAATAAATCTTACCAGAGATGTAAAAGACCTATACAAAGGAAATTACAATACACTTCTGCAAGAAACCAAAAGAGACCTACATAAGTGGAAAAACATACCTTGCTCATGGATAGGAAGACTTAACATTATAAAAATGTCTATTTTACCAAAAGTGATCTACAGATTTCATGCAATTCTGATCCAAATTCGGAAGACATTTTTTAATGAGATGGAGAAACAAATCACCAACTTCATATGGAAGGGGAAGAGGCCCCGGGTAAGTAAAGCATTACTGAAAAAGAAGAACAAAGTGAGAGGCCTTACTCTACCTGATTTTAGAACCTATTATACTGCCACATTAGTCAAGACAGCCTGGTACTGGTATAACAACAGATACATAGACCAATGGAACAAAATTGAGAATCCAGATATAAATCCATCAGCATATGAGCAGTTGATATTTGACAAAGACCCCAAAATAGTTAAATGGGGAAAAGACAGTCTTTTTAACAAGTGGTGATGGCATAACTAGATATCCATCTGCAAAAAAATGAAACAAGACCCATACCTCACTCCATGCACAAAAACGAGCTCAAAATAGATCAAAGGCCTAAATATAAAATCTAAAATGGTAAAGATTGTGGAAGAAAAAATAGGGACAACGTTAGGAGCCCTAATACATGCCATAAACAGTGTACAAAACATTACTAACAATGCAGAATAAAACTAGATAACTGGGAGCTCCTAAAAATCAAACACCTGTGTTCATCCAAAGACTTCACAAAAAAGAGTAAAAAGATTACCTACAGACTGGGAAAAAATTTTTAGCTATGACATTTCTGATCAGCACCTGATCTCTAAAATCCACATGATATTGCAAAAACTCAACTGCAAAAAGACAGATAACCCAATTTAAAAATGGGCAAAAGATATGAACAGACACTTCACTAAAGAAGACATTCAGGTAGCTAACAGATACATGAGGAAATGTTCACGATTATTAGCCATTCAAAAACCCATTAAACCCAAACCCAATGCCGTCGAGTCAATTCCAACTCGTAGCGACCCTATAGGCCAGAGTAGAACTGCCCCATAGAGTTTCCAAGGAGTGCCTGGGGGATTTGAACTGCCATTAGAAAAATGCAAATAAAAACTACAGTGAGATTTCATTTCACTCCAACAAGGCTGGCATTAATCCAAAAAACAAAAAATAATAAATGTTGCATAGGCTGTGGAGAGATTGGAACACTTATGCACCACTGGTGGGAATGTAAAATGGTACAACCACTTTGGAAATTGGTTTGGCACTTCCTTAAAAAACTAGAAATAGAACTACCATACTATCCAGCAATCCCACTCCTTGGACTATATCCTAGAGAAATAAGAGCCTTTACACGAACAGATATATGCACACCCATGTTCACTGCAGATCTGTTTACAATAGCAAGAAGATGGAAGCAACCAAGGTGCCCATAAACAGATGAATGGATAAACAAATTATGGTATATTCACACAATGGAATACTACACATTGATAAAGAACAGTGATGAATCTTTGAAACATTTCGTAACATGGAGGAATCTGGAAGTCATTGTGCTGAGTGAAATTAGTCAGTTGCAAAAGGACAAATATTATATAGGACCACTATTATAAGAACTCAAGAAATAGTTTAAACGGAGAAGAAAATATTCCTTGACGCTTACGAGAGTGGGGAGGGAGGGGAGGTGGAAGGGGGGTATTCACTAATTAGATAGTAGATAAGAACTAGTTTAGGTGGCAGGAAAGGAAACACACAATACAGGCGAGGTCAGCACAACTGGACTAAACCAAAAGCAAAGAAGTTTCCTGAATAAACTGAATGCTTCCAAGGCCAGCATAGCAGGGGCAGGGTTTGGGGGACCATGGTTTCAGGGGATATCTAAGTCAACTGGCATAATAAAATCTATTAAGAAATCATTCTGCGTCCCACTTTGGAGAGTAGAGTCTGGGGTCTTAAACTCTAGCAAGTGGCCAGCTAAGATGCATCAATTGATCTCAACCCACCTGGATCAAAAGAGAATGAAGAACACCAAAGGCACAAGATAATTATGAGCTCAAGAGACAGAAAGGGCCACATAAAGCAGAGACTATATCAGCCTGAGATCAGAGGAACTAGATGGTGCCCAGCTACAACCGATGACTGCCCTGACAGGGAACACAACAGAGAACCCCTGAGGGAGCAGGAGAGCAGTGGGATGCAGATCCCAAATTCTTGTAAAAAGACCAGACTTGATGGTCTGACTGAGACTAGAAGGATCCTGGTTGTCATGGCCCCCAGACCTTCTGTTGGCCCAGGACAGGAACCATTCCCAAAGGCAATTCTTCAGGCAGGGATTGGACTGGACAATGGATTGAAGAGGGATGCTGGTGAGGAGTGAGCTTCTTGGATCAGGTGGACCTTGAGACTATCTTGGCATCTCCTGCCTGGCAGGGAAATGAGAGGGTAGAGGGGGTTAGAAGCTGGTGAAATGGACACGAAAATAGAGAGTGGAGGGAAGGAGCAGGCTGTCTCATTAGAGGGAGAGCAATTGGGATGTAGCAAGGTGTATATAAGTTTTTTTGTGAGAAACTGACTTGACTTGTAAGCTTTCACTTAAAGCACAATAAAATTTTTTAAAAAATGTGTACTAATTGTTTAACGAGAAAGTAGTTTGTTCTGTAAACCTTCATCTAAAGTGCCATAAAGAGCTCTCTAGACTATGTAAGCTATGATTTATTAAGATAAATGTATCTATAACATATAATTTGCCAGGGTAAAAATTTTTAAATGTATAATTTAGGGCATTTATTACAGTCACAATTTTGTGCAACCATTGTCACTATTTATTTCCAAAACAGAAACTCTGTACTCATTAGGCAATAACTTCCCATCACTCCTCCCCTCAGCCCCTGATAACCACTATCTATTTTCTGTCTCTATGCATTTGCCTATTCTGGATATTTTCTATTAGTGATATCATACAATATCTGTCCTTTTGTGTAGGATTTATTTCATTCGGCATAATGTTTTTCGAACTTCATCCATGTCATAGGATGTATCATAGCTTCATTTCTCTTCGTGACTGCATAATATTCCATTGCATGTATGTGTCATATTTTGTTTATCTCTTAATGAACATTTGGGTTGTTTCCACCTTTAGGCTACTGTGAATGATGCTGCAACGAACATTGCTGTACAAGTATTTGAGTTCCTGCTTTCAATTATTTGGATTACATTTAACCAGGAGTAGAATTACTGCATCATATGGTGATTCTAGGTTTTAACTTTTTGAGGAACCTATGAACTGTTGTCTACAACAGCTGCACCATTTTACATTTCCACCAGCAATAGATGAGGGCTCCACTTTCTCCACATCCATACCAAGGATGTTATTTTCTGATTTTTTTTTTTAAATAATAACCTCCCTAAATAGTATCTCATTGTGGTTTTGATTTACATTTCTTTAGTGACTAATATGGAACCTTGGTGGAGAAGTGGTTAAGCATTCAGCTGTTAGCCAGAAGGTTGGCAGTTTGAATTCACTAGTCGCTCCTTGGAAACCCTGTGTGGCAGCTCTACTCTGTCCTGTAGGGTCCCTATGAGTCAAAATTGATTCAATGGCAATGGGTTTTTGGTTTAGTGCTTATTGGAAATTTGTATAACTTCTTTGGGTAATGTCTATTCAAGTGTTATTTCCTCTGAGATACTCTCTGAGCTCCTAGAAGTCACTCTTTATCTCCTTAAACAACAACAAAAAAATAGCTTTATGTCTTAAAAAAGTACATAATTAAAAAATATTGCTAAAAAATGCTAACCATTATCTGAATCTTCAGCAAGTCAATCTTTTTGCTGGTGGAGGGTCTTGTCTCGATGTTGATGGCTGCTGGTTGATCAGGGTGATGATTGCTGAAGGTTGGGGTTGCTGTGATAATTTCTTAAAATAAGAAAACAATGAAGTTTGCTTCATTGATTAACTCTTCCTTTCACAAAAGATTTCTCTGTAGCATGTGATACTGTTTAACAGCATTTTACCCACATTAGAACTTCTTTCAAAACTGGAGTCATGCCTCTCAAACCTTGTTGCTGCTTTATCAGCTAGTTTATATAATATTCTAAATCCTTTGTTGTCATTTAAAAAATGTTCACAGTGTCTTCACCAGCTATGGATTTCATCTCAAGAAACTACTTTCTTTGTTCATCCATAAGAAACAACTCTTCATCCATTAAAGTTTTATAAGATTGCAGCAATTCAGTCACATCTTCAGATTTGACTTCTAATTCTAGTTTTCTTGGTATGTCCACCACATCTGCAGTTACTTCCTCCACTGAAGTCTTGAACACTTCAGAGTCATCCATGAGGCTTGGAATCAACTTCTTCCAAACTCCTGTTAATGTTGATATTTTGACCTCCTCCCATAAATTACAAATGTTCTAAATAGCATCTAGAATGCTGAATCCTTTCCAGAAAGTTTTTAAGGTACTTTGCCCAGATCCAACAGAGGAATCACTATCTATGACAGCTATGTTGTTGTTAGGTGCCATCTAGTCAGTTCCAACTCATAGTGATCCTATGTACAAGAGAACGAAACCTGCCCAGTCCTGAGCCATCCTCACAATCATTGTTAAGTCCATTGTTGCAGCCACTGTGTCAATCCATCTCACTGAGAGTCATCCTCTTTTTCAATGGCCCTCTACTTTACCAAGCATGATGTCCTTCTCCAGGGATAGATCCTTCCTGGTAACATATCCAAAGTATATGAGATGTAGCCTTGCCATCTTTGCTTCTAAGGAGCATTCTGGTCATACTTCTTCCAAGACAGATTTGTTTGTTCATTCTCAGGCAGTCCATGGTACATTCAAAATTCTTCTCCAACACCACAATTCAAAGGCGTCAATTCTTCTTCCGTCTTCCTTATTCATCATTCAACTGTCACATGCACATGAGGCAATTGACAACTCCATAGCTTGGGTAAGGTGCACCTTAGTCTTCAAGATGAAGTCTTCGTTTTTCAACGCTTAAAGAGGTCTTTTGCAGCAGATTTGCCCAATACAATGCATCTTTTCATTTCTCTTTTGATTTCTTGACTGCTGCTTCCGTTGTTGCTGATTGCGGATCCAAGTAAAATGACAACTTCAGTCTTTTCCCTGTTAATCATGATGTTGCTCATTAGTCCAGTTGTGAGGATTTTTGTTTTCTTTATGTTGAGGTATAATCCATATTGAAGTCTGTGGCCTTTGATCTTCGTCAGTAAGTGCTTCAAGTCTTCATTTTTAGCAAGAAAGGTTGTGTTGTCTGCATAATTGAGGTTATTAATGAGTCTTCCTCCAATCCTCATTCTTCTTCACATACTCCAGCTTCTTGAATTATTTACTCAGGATACAGATTGAATAAGTATGGTGAAAGGATACAATCCTGATACACAATGTTCCTGACTTTAAATCACACAGTATCCACTCCTGCAGTCTGAAATTGATCGAACATGCAACCAGCATGCATTGACAATTACTGGTGATTGGAACGTGAAAGTTGGAAACAAAGAATAAGGATCAGTAGTTGGAAAATATGGCCTTGATGATAGAAACAATGCTGGACATCCCATGATAGAATTTTGCAAGATCAGTGACTTCTTCATGGCAAATACCTTTTTTCACCAACATAAACGCTGACTGTACATGGACCTGGCCAAATGGAATACTCAGGAATCAAATGGACTACATCTGTGGAAACAGATGATGGAAAAGCTCAATATCAGCAGTCAGAGCAAGGCCAGGGGCCAACTGTGGAACAGACCATCAATTGCTCATATGTAAGTTCAAGGTGAAACTGAAGAAAATTAGAACAAGTCCCTGAGAGCCAAAGTACAAATATGAGTATATCCCACCTGAATTTAGAGATCATCTCAAGAATAGATTTGATGCTTTGAATAATAATGACCGAAGACCAGATGAGTTGTGGAATGACATCAAGGACATCATACATGAAGAAAGCAGGAGTTCCTTAAAATAAAGAAAAGACCAAAGTGGATGTCAGAAGAGACTCTGAAACTTGCTCTTGAAAGTCGAGTAGGTAAAACAAAAGGAAGAAATGATGAAGTAAAAGAGTTGAACAGAAGATTTCAAAGGGTGGCTCTAGAAGACAAAGTATTATGATGACATCTGCAAAGATTTGGAGGTAGAAAATCAAAAGGAAAGAAAACACTTGGCATTTCTCAATCTGAAAGAACTGAAGACAGAATTCAAGCCTTGAGTTGCAATATTGAAGGATTGTACAGGAAAAATATTAAATGATGCAGGAAGCTTCAAAAGAAAATGGAAGGAATATACAGAGTCACTGTACCAAAAAGAATTGATAAATGTTCCATCATTTCAGGAGGTAGCATATGATCAGGAATTGATGGTGCTGAAGGAAGAAGTCCAAGCTGCACTAAAGACATTCGCAAAAAAACAAGGCTCCAGGAATTGACAATATACCAATTGAGATGTTTCAACAAACAGAGGCGGCACTGAAAGTGCTCACTTATCTATGCCAAGAAATTTGGAAGATAGCTACCTGGCCAACTGACTGGAAGAGGTCCATATTTATGCCTATTCCCAAGAAAGGTGATCCAACCAAACATGGAAATTATCCAATAACATCATTAATAGCACACACAAGTAAAATTTTGCTGAGGATCATTCAAAAGCAGCTGCATCAGTATTATCAACAGGGAACTGACAGAAATTCAAGCCGGATTCAGAAGGGAACATGCAATGAGGAATATCATTGATGATGTCAGACGCATCTTGGCTGAAAGCAGATAATACCAGAAAGATATTTACGTGTGTTTTATTGACTATGCAAAGGTATTCGACTGGGAAGATCATAAATTATGGATAAGAATGGGAATTCCAGAACACTTAATTATTCTCATGAGGAACCTGTCCATAGATGACAGCTACAGCCTTATGAAATATATTTCTTAAATAATAAGACTTGAAAGTCAAAATTACTCCTTGATCTATGGGCTGCAGAATGAATGTTGTGTTAGCAGGCATGAAAACACCATTAATTTCCTTGAACATCTCCATCAGAGCTCTTGGGTGAACAGGTGCGTTGTCATTGAACGGTAATATTTTGAAAGGAATCTTTTTTTTCCTGAGCAGTACTCCTCAACATTGGGCTTAAAATATTCAGTAAACCATGTTGTAAACAGATGTGCTGTCATCCAGGCTTTGTTGTTCACTGGAGTAACACATTTAATTTCCTTTGAGAATTTTTCCTTTGCATTCGCAACTTGGCTGTTCAGCACAAGAGGCCTAGCTTTCAGCCTGTCTCAGCTTTTGACATGCCTTCCTAACTAAGCTTAATCATTTCTAGCTTTTGATTTAAAGTAAGAGATGTGTGACTCTTCCTTTCACTTGGACACTGAGAGGCCATTGCAGGGTTATTAATTGGCCTAATTTCAATATTGACTTATCTCAGGAAATAGGGAAGCCTGAGGAGAGGGAGAGAGACTGGGGAACAGCTGGTCGGTGGAGCAGTCAGAATACAACATTTATCAATTAAGTTCACCGTCTTACGTGGGCACATTTCGTGGCACCCCAAAACTGTTATAATAGAAACATCAAAGATCACTGATCACAGATCACCATAACAGATACGATAATAATGAAAAAGTTTGAAATATTGTGAGAAATACCAAAACGTGACACAGAGACATGAAATGAGCATGTGCTGTTGGAAAAATGGCACCAATAGATTTGCTCAATGCAGGGTTGCCACTAATCGTCAATTTGTAAAAAATACAATATCTGCTAAGCACAATAATGCAAAGTGCAATAAAACGAGACATGCCTGCAAGTGAGTGATAGCCTTGCCATCCTCACTTCTAAGGAAACAGGTGGGGCCACATTCTTTATTACGTATTCTTTAGTAAACATATTCTACACGAAAACTAATTCAAAGAGCTCTAGTTGTACCTTCGGCCGCCAACACATAAGAGCTCAGTTACTGCCATTTGTTTTGAGAGTAGGTTCATAATGGTAAAGAAGCCTTTGCACTTCCTTTGACAATATGCAGGAGCCCTGATGGTGCAGCGGTTAAAGCGCTTGGCTGCCAACCAGAAGGTCAGCTGTTAGAACCCACCAGCAGCTCTGCAGGAGATGTGGCAGTCTGCTCCCATAAAGATTTATACCCTTGGAAACCCTAGGGGGCAGTTCTACACTGTCCTATAAGGTCACTATGAGTCAGAAACAACTTGACGGAAGTGGGTTTTGAGTATCTGTTTTCAGCATGGATCATAGTTCCTACTCCTGTACTACAAAGGTCTGCACTTAAACAAAAGATTCCAAACAAACAAGATTAGCACATGAGTGCAAAGACAAAGAGACAGAATTGAAGTAATGTAAGTTCTGTCATCTGATAGGACTACTTGGAGTTTTTATTGTGTTTGAATTTTAAAACAGTGAAGCAGAGCACAAATTAAGATGCAGTCATTTTGTTAAGGTCAAATTTTAGTTCATGCATGAGATATCTTACTGGATTTGAAGACAATTTTTCCTCTTTTAATTGTTAATTGCTTTAAAATTAAAAACAATCAATATGATAATTATTTTATTGATCACTACATGGTTATTACACCACTTGTCTGTCAGTTTATAGTACTGTGGTGGCTTGCACGTTGCTGTGATGTTGGAAGACATGCTATTGGTATTTCAAATACCAGCAGAGTCACCCATGCTGGACAGGTTTCAGTGGAGCTTCCAGACAGATAAGGAAGAAGGACCTGGCAATCTACTTCCAAAAAAAAAATTTAGTCAGTGAAAACCTTACAGATAGCAGCAGAGCATTGCCTGATGTAGTGTTAGAATACGAGCCCCACAGGTTGGAAGACACTCAAAACATGGCTGGGGAAGAGCTGCCTTTTCAAAGTTGTTACTGCTAGGTGCTGTGGAAAGGGTTACGACTCATAGCGGCCATATGTACAACAGAACCAAATGCTGCCCTGTCCTGTGCCATCCTCACAATCGTTGCTATGTTTAAGCCCATTGTTGCAGCCACTGTGTCAATCCATCTCATCAAAGGTCTTCCTCTTTTTCACTGACCCTGTACTCTACCAAGCACGATATCCTCTATCAGGGATTGGTCCCTCCTGATAACGTGTCCAAAGCACATGAGACGAAGTCTCACCATACTTGCTTCTAAGGAACACTCTGGCTATAATGGCATAGATGGAGTAAAGCTTTCGGGATCTTCATTTGTCGATGTGGCATGACTGAAAATGAAAATAAACAGCTGTATGGCAAGGATTGTGAGGATGGTGCATCATTTGTACATAGGTTGCAATGAATCAGGACCAACTCAATGGCTCCTAACAACAACACATGGTTATTATTGAGTACAGTTGTGTGGCATAGATTAAAGGAAGTGTTAAAAAAAAAAAAAAACTCTTGCTCCAGGTTAAAATACTCTAGATATGCCTTTGGTTATAAGATAAAAGTCCCTAGAAGGTGCGAATGGTTAAGGCACCGGGCTGCTGATGAAAAGGCTGGTGGTTTGAGTTCACCCACAGGCTCCTCGGAAGAAAGGCGTATTGACCTACTCCTGAAAAATCTACCACTGAGAACCTGATGGAAGACAGTTCTACTCTGACACACGTGGGGCTGCCGGGAGTCAGAATCAACTTGGCAATAACTGGTGTAGGATAAACACAACCGCGTTGTGCCCCTAGGAACAAGGCAAGTTGACAAATTATCCAGTTTAAAAAAATTAATGAATGCGGGTGAGGAGTCCTGATAGTGCGGTAGTTAAAAGCTCTGCTGCTAATCAAAAAGTCAGCAATTAGAATCCACCAGCTGCTCCTTGGAAACGCTATGGGGCAGTTCTACTCTGTCATATAAAAACAAAACCAAAAAACCCACTGCCGTCGAGTCGATTCTGACTCATAGCAACCCTATAGGACAGAGTAGAATTGCCCCACAGAGTTTCCAAGGAGGGCCTGGTGGATTTGAACTGCCGACCTTTTGGTTAGCAGCGGTAGCTCTTAACCACTAAGCCACCAGTGTCGTATAGGGTGGCTATAAGTCAGAAACAACCCGACCGCAACAGGTTTGGTTTGTTTATGAGACGATCTTTCGTTTTATAGCTTTAGAATATACGTCTAACCTTAATCAGTGAACTGACCAAAGCTACTTACTGGTGGCAAGTTCATGTGTGTGTGCGTGTGTGTGTACAAATGCACCCAGCCATGCCTGTATACACGTGGACAGGATTAAAAGCTAAAGTAACCAGAGATAGGAACAGTGACTCGGGAGTCCGAAAACCCAGAGTTTGAGTCCTGGCACTTTGCCACCTCCTGGCCATGTGGCTTTGAGCAAGTCACTTCAGAAAAAGCAAGGCTCAGTTTAATCATCATCAAGTCAACAACCTTTTAAATTATGGATGATGTAATTGGGTCCTGAAGAAATGAAGTATCTTCCGCAAGTTGCATTCAAATATAGAACCATCAGTCTATAAGCATCATCTCTTAGTCTGGGTTCTTCCAGAAGCAAAAACAGTAAAAAGCAATTTATTTGGAAAAAGATTCCAGGAAGCAGTGGTAGGTGCATTGGAAAGTAAAATGGGGAAAAAAGAAAGAAATGCAGGATAGGTTGATGAACTGTTTATTGCTGTGGGCAACTGGTCCTCAATCATGCCAGAGACTTCTGGGCAATTCTGTAGCACACACTCTAGGGTTGTCCTACATGAGAGCCAAAAAAGATGGAATTTTTATCCTTCAACACCTGTCCTTCATTGGCTAAGGGCCACTTAGGTGAGTATTAAGCACCCAGGTCTTTTAGACTGCCCCTTGAGTGGGCTAAGAGCAACCCTGTGGCCAGAGAAAGCCCTCAGGTAGAGAGTGACAGGTGATGGCAGTAAAAAGCCCTCAGAGTGCACAGAAGTGCTTATCCAGAGCTAGGTAAACAACAGCATATAACAAGAAACATGAGTTTGATACACCCATTGCATATGACCCAGTTGTAAGACATTCTCAACCCTACCAGTACCACAACGTGAGTCTGTAATGGATTAAAGATAGTCACAAACTCTTTGCTTCTCTTCTCGTTAAGAGGTCAACTCTAATTCCTCTGTCTGAATCCTTACTGACATTAGTGACTTACCCGGCCAATAAAATGTGATAGAATTGATGTTCTAGGGCTGATGGGCTAAGTCATAAGAAACCCCACAGCTTCTACCCATGCTATAGGGATGCTCACTCTGGCGGCTTCGAACCACCACAGAAAAAATCCGACTACCCTGAGAACACTTTTCAGGAGATGCCATATATAGGCGCTCCATTTTAGGATCTTAGCTGAGCTCAGCCTTCCAGACACCCCAGCCAAGATGCCAGATGTATGAGTGAAGCCATCTTGGACTGTCCAGACTAAGCCCTTCTGCTAGATGAATACCAGCAAGTGACTTCAGCCAATACCCCGTGGGACAGTAAAATCTCCCAGCTGAGCTTTACCTGAGTGCCTAACCTAAAGAAATCATGAGATATGGTAGTTGCTTTAAGCCATTAAGTTTGAGGATTTTTTTTCTTCCTATATAGCAGTAAGCAATCATAGCCGTCTAAACCACGAATCTGACGGCACGCTGATCTTTGGCATTTGGGGCTGCACAGTACCATGGCATTCATTTAGGGTCAATTGACATGGGAAAGCTTCCTTTGTAACCCAAATTCCATTTTCTGTTATCTAAGAGTAAGGAGAGGTTGTAGCTAAATTTTTCTTTCTTTTGAAAATGACTGTTAACTCCAAATATCTTTGGGCTCTCATCTGAGATAGTAACATGTAGTTTTGCTTTGTTTTTTCTTATTAAGCTTTGGGCTGGGTTTTTTTATTTAACAGACTGGCCTCAGAAGAGCCAGTTTCTTCTTTGCTTTTGTGACTCACTTAATAGAAAAATAGAAAGGAGGTACATAGAAATATTTTGTCTGACTCATAATTACTCACTTTACTTGCTTTTCCTGAGATGCACAAATGTAATAAAAACTTTCTATTAGGCAGCATTAGGGTGCTTGAATATAAGGCAAACAGCCCTTCCGTCTCCAAGCCACTTGAAAAATGTAAAAATTCTTTTTCTTTTCACTTTCTTAGATTTCAGGTAATTTTCAGTTTGTAGACAAAAGCTCATCCTTCAGAGTTAAGAGAGTTTACCATTGTTTTTCACTCCTCTTATTACACCTAAAATAAAGGGACTGGAAATAATAGCAACAACAAAAAAGAAAGTTATACATTCTTACACAGAGATTCATCTCCACCTTAGAATCCTGGTGGCACAGTGATTAAAAGCTACGACTGCTAACCAAAAGGTCAGCAGTTCAAATCTACCAGGCTCTCCTTGAAACCCTATGTGTCAGTTCTACCCTGTCCTATAGGGTTGCTATGAGTCCAAATTGACTCGATGGCAATGAGTTTTTAGAATCACAGTGGGAGGTATTATTATTCCCACATGGCAGCCCTGAGTTCCAGGAAGGTTTAATAACTTGCCCCAGGTAGCATGTAAGTGACAAGACTAGGCTTTAAATCCAGATCTTTATCACTACACTATGCTGTCTCTCTAATCCTGCAGAAAGATTGAGCATCAGGATTTGAAGGGAATTTTTACCACGAGACCATTGGATATCGGTGTCTCCATACTGATTTTCATATAAAGCCCAACCTGCGTGTTCGCTCTCTCTCCTCCAGGTAAGTGGATGAGAGGCAACCTTGCCCATTCTTGTCCCAGGGGTAATGCTTATCCCACTGTGCCGTAAATCTTGGCCTGTTTCCATGCCTGCCTCTCTTACACTCTTGTAAGCATCTTATGGGTTCATTGTTATATTAATTTTTCTATCCTCAGTGCATTGGTACAGAAATGGTCTTTGAATGCACCAATGAATGCATGAATCTATTAGTAACCCATTGTTTCCTGGAGAAGCCATTGGTGGGAAAGACATGGCTCAGGGACCAGCAACCTGGAAAAGGATACTTCTGGGAGAGTAGCCTTCCCACTAAACTACTCTCTACCCCTCCTCCAGGCTGCCCGATCAGGACCCTGGGCCTGGAACATCTTCTGACAGTGAGATAGCAAACTTTGTACTAGGAGCTCTGTCTCGTTAAGTATATGTCCCTGTTATAGGCTGGATGGGTATTACTTCTGTATTCTGCTTTTGTGCACATCAGATGGTACCTGGCAAACCCCACTTATATATCTGTACCTGGGGGGAAGGGAAGGAGGTCCTTCACCTTCAACCCAAGAGTGGTATGTGCAGTCCGCCATTTGGCACCAGCTATAGGGAGTGACCCACTGCCATGAAAGAGTGTTAACTGAAAGAAGAGGTAAGAAAAACATAGCATATAAGATGGACTTCTCAGTTTTGATCCTTGATCACTAGACGTGTGGTGAAGCCCCTACTCAAGACATGGGTAACAAGGTGCACTTGAAAAGGAATGCTATATCAGAGATTGCACTTCACAATTACCATTTTTGTTTTTATTTTTTCTCATGAGGAACATTGCCAGCTGTATCTTAATATAGGCTGTGGCAGAAAATCTTGAAACTGAGCTTCTCTGTTACATTTATGGACACACATAGTTATAAAATTATTCCATTACGTAATCTTAAAGGTCTAGGGGAGGTAGAAGAACTTCATGATCTTTTGCAAATTTTCAGAAAAAATTAACTTCACCTCTTGGTCTGCAGAGCTGCTCAAGAGGGTGAAGGTTAGAGCTCATAAAAGGAGTGCAGGAGCACAGGGATAGAAGGAACTTATGCTTCCTAAAATTTCAAACTGGGAGACCAGTCAGAGCAAACTAGAATTTCTGACCAAAATCCATGGACAAAGAAGTGTAACAGAGACAGAAAATAAAGGCCAAAGCAAGACAGGACTGATGGGTAAAGCCTAGCAGTGAATACAAAGGAATATGGGGATAGTTGTTCTGGGTTCCAAAGTGACACCCACAGTCCTCCTGGGACCTACTTGTGCCCCTGGAAGTGCTCCCGGGTAGGAACTAAAAGAGCAGACAACCAAGAACTCTATCAGCCCTATTGGGCTTAATACTTTCTCACGGTGGTGTAACCCAGAGACATCACCTCTTAAAGGGTTCCTGGGACTTTGGAAAGATTTGTACCCAGCACCTATTCACTGTGGCACGTGGAAATATAGACAGAAGTATGCGGACAGTTTCATTGACACCGGAAGCATTTCCCCTCCCTGGGCCAGTGCTTTCCAGCAGAGATTCTACTCTGTTTCTGAATCCTTCAACCTCTGGGGTGGTTCTCTGCCATTGGTGGTCTCCAGGTAGCTCGATGGATTTTTCTCACCAGAGATACCCAAGCACCACTAAGTCTTTGATGTAAAGTAAACTAAGGCAGACGAAGATCCATCATTTTCAGAGAATCTAGGATGCAGATATTTCTCAATACACAAGGGGAGGAGCATGGAGAATTGTGGGGGAGGGGAAAAGCAGGACTTCTGGACTTCTGTTACCCTCTATACAGGTAGAGCACAGTCATGCAGTTTTCCCAAGTTTTGGCTAAAAAATTTAATAAATCACAGGAATGGGATGCAAGTCCTGGCTTGTCTAATTACCGTATTATATTGCCTTGTTCTTCTGTCTTCTGTCTCTTTGTCCTCTAGCACCTAGCACATATCCTAATACAAGGTAGATAACATCGTAAAAGGTTACAAATGAACAAAAGAAAGAAAATAAATCAAATGTCTTCTTGCTTTCTTACTTAATGGAGTTCTGCTATGTGAGTCGACAGCAAAATCAAGAATAAGGTCTTTAAATGTTCTGAGTTATGCTTTATCAACTGCTCCGAGCGGCTTCAAAAAGAGACCCGAGAGTATATGCAATAAAACTTTAAACATAATGATGCAGCAGGAGAAAGAGGGTTGGATAATGAATCATAACTCTGTTTTCAAGCTAAATCCTAATCCTTGAATGAATCTCATGACTCTTCTGGGCTTCAAATCCCTCACCTAGATGATCATCACAGTCTTTGCAAGTTCTGAAGTTCTGTGACTCTTAAGTCCTAACGTTCTCAGTTAACTGAAATTTTTGTGGTAATGTGATGAAAGAGAGCAAATGGACAACCTCAGATACTCATATTTGGAATTTTAAGACATTAATACATGCATAAGAATGCCATAGATAATTCTAAGTTTCACCATAGTGGGCCAATTTTACTCCAACTGCATTGACAATGTCACATCACCAAAGCATTGAGATGACCCTCGGCAAGACTGCAAGGCAACCTTTTCAAAGGGATGAACTTACCCTCCCCATTGTGGGAGATGCTGTGTGGCATTGCCAAGACCCAGAGAGAAATAAACATTTCACACACATTATTGGGAACCAGGATAAAGAAGAACCAAGTTTTTTTAACCAATTCCAAGAGTCAAGATATAAAACATTATATCATAAAAATTGCTTTCTAAATTCTATATAAATATGAGCTAATAATAACAGCAGTAGCAAATATCAGGAAATTCAATTAACTTGAACACTTTCCACTCAGATGTTCTACTTATTCAAGGTGTTTTTGGACTTTCTTAAACTGTCTTTTATTGTGATCATATATATAAAGGACACTAACAAACATCTTCACCACTGGGGATGTCTGTAAATAACCCATTGAGTCAAATGATAGTTTGGGTCTTTATTAAAATGTAAAGAGAGCTTGTTTTCACATCATTACCTGTGATAGTATGAAATATAAATTACCTCAATGTTAAAAAGGAAATAATGATACATTATACCTTATGATATATAATAGAGCAATTACAAACAACTGTTATAAATGTAAAAAGTGTGTAAGACACAAAGTTAACAGAAAATGACAGAATATAAAACCATCAACATTTAGATTATGGTACAAGCACAAAATACGTACACATGTGTATAAGAACCAGAAGGAAACATAACAAAAGTAACTGATGCTCTATGGTAGTACCATATTTCTTTGTTTAAAAAAGGCTTTCTTCCTTTGTGTTGTGGTGCTGTCTGTGCAATACATTGCATACAGAGAGAACAATGAAAAAAGCAGCTGTAAACTAACCGTATGCAAAAACATAAACCCCCCAAAAAACCAAACCTACTGCCATGGAGTCAGTTCTGACCCATGGCAACCCATGCGTTACAGCGTAGAACTGCTCCATAAGGTTGTCTTGGCTGTGATCTTTACAGAAACAGATCACGAGGACTTTTATCTGCGGCACTTTGGGGCAGGTTCAAATTGCCAACCCTTTTTAGATTAAGAGTTGAGTGCAAACAACTTATGCCACCTAGGGACCATTTGAAAAGACATGCTGTTGTTGGGTGCTGTCGAGTTGATTCCGACTCCTAGCCTCCCCATGGAACAGACTAGAACTGCCCCGTAAGGTTTTATCGGCTGTAATCTATATGGAACCAGATTACCAGGTCTTCCTCCTGCGGAGCCGGTGGACGGGTTCAAACCACCAACCTTTCAGTTAGTAGCCAAATGTTTACCTGCTGCATCATCAGAGCTCCGTTACACAGACATAGACACTCTGGAAGGCTGCACCTTGAGTTTAGAACTTTGGTCTGAAGAGAATCAATGAACCTAGTTAAAGTGGTTGTGGCCTTTGAAGCCTAATTGTCCCATTCAGTTGAAAAGCCCCATGTCAAAACTAGACAGAGATGCCAACAAAATATCCTGTAATTATTTGACAAAAACTGTGACATACTCTCCTCTCCTAAAGATACCAAAAGAAAAAAAAAAAAGGTGAAGTGGGTTATGATGCAAAAAACCTCTCTCATTTGTTGAACTTCATTTTTTTTTTTCTTATGAAATTTTCCCTGAATAAGTGTGGGGTTATTTAAGGAGAGAGACCTTCTGCCAGCTTCTGCTCAGCAGTGACGCTGGCCTCTTCATTATTTTTGATGGATTACTCAGAACAAGCAGAGAACTGCCCAACATCTAAAGACACTGCTGTCGGGAGCCAACGCTTCAGGGCCGATTGCCCTAACAAATTGTCTAAGACAGATATTTAATAGGAGGAATGTGGAGGAAATGTGCTCAGGGTTTTATGTATTCTCTTTCGTTTATAGTGCTTTATGAGCTGGTTTCTATTCACAGGATTCATTTCATTTCACGATATAATCCATGCGATATTTTCGAAGCTCTCAGATCTCTCGGTCATGTTTGGCCTGATGAGGACTCCTTGTTCTGGTCCTCTACATATAGTCAAACCAGTTGCCGTGGTGTTTTTGACTTCGGCTCTTGGTGCCCCATGTGTGTCAGAGAAGAACTGTATTCCATAGGGTTTTCATTTTTTTTGGACGTAGATCGCCTGGCCTTTCTTACAAAGCACCTCTGGGTGGACTTGAACTTCCAACTTTCTTATCAGCAGCCAAGCACATTAACTCTTTGCACCACTCAGGAACTCCTCCTCTAAATAGCATTTCTCATTTCGATAGCAAAGCAAGCTGTGTTTTCAGCCATAGTGGCCAGATTGAAGTTGCTGCTTCGCTCTAATGGCTCCCCATGGACAAGCTCTGTTCCATTTCTTTTTTAAATCCGGCTGGATAGGAAGATCATTGTCACTCAAAAGGTGTTCAGGAATTCAAAAAGATAGACTGTACCTTCTTAGGAAAATCTAGGTTACCCGTTATTTGCCAATTATTTTACTGACTTTATAGAAAGGAGAGTTAGCAATCTGTCATCAAGAGGCCCCGCTGCTAACTTGACGTGACTTCAGGGATGATGGAATGCGGCTACAGAAAGCAGGCAGGTCTCTGTGGAGACTCAGAGTTACTATGCAACCAGCAGAGCTTCCACAAAAAAACTCTGTACCCTTTTCACTTTGCTCTTTAGGAAAAAAATACATGTCAATGATATTTATAACACTGGTTAAAAATGTCCTAGGACTTTATGTTAAGTAAACAGGAGCCAGGATTATCAGATTATTTATCGTTGGCTTTGAAAAATATAGCCTGTATGAGAAGAATTCCAAGTTACAGAATTTTAGGATCCGGCTGGGAACTAAATCTGTCTTCTCCCATTGACAACTAAATGGAAGATTCTCCTTCTATGAGATTTCTGTCAATTAACCTGCCAACTTCTCCTTCTTACCTCTGGTGATGGGTGGTTTATTGCTTTATGAACTGCCCCACCTTTGAACAGCTCTGATTGTTAGCAAGTTCTTTTCCCTTTTCCACATTATTATTTTTACAACACAGGCAATACAGACTTCGTGGATAAATATCAGAAAACACAGATAAGTAAAAAGAAAGAAGGACACACTATTGCCTATAAAAAAAAAAATACGATGTTTTTATATCTAAACACAATCTTATCAAACATTTTACTGTGCAAATGGACTTTTTTTTTTCCTTTTTATAAAAGATGGTGTCATACCACACAGACTGCTCTGGAAACTGGAAATTTTAAAACCTATCGGTCTATCATGAATATGTAGTTATATTATCTTTTTAAGAAAGTTCTTTCACATACCAAGCTGAAGTTGGCCTCCTAGAGTAACTTCTCATTAGCCTGCCTGCTGGACTAATAAAGAATTATTTACTCCTTCTTCTACACAACAAATTCCAAGACTCAGTGCAAAACGTCTCAGGAGTTTTATTCAGAAAGGCTAGTGAAAGACTCTGAGCAAATCTTTTCACCATTTGGATGACTGGAAGTTTGTTTGTTTTGATATATATACATGTACATACAAACACACCTATTATATATACACGCCTATACACCTATGGGGCAGTTCTCTTCTGTCCTATAGCGTCACTATGAGTCAGAATCAACTTGACAGCAACGGGTTTGGTTTTTGGTTTGTACATATGTGTGTATATATACATGTACGTATGTGTTATTACATATATTATACAAATGTGTGTATATATATATATTTATATATGGAGCTCTGGTGGCACAGTGGTTAAGAGCTATGACAAGCTACAGCTGCTAACCAAAATTACCTGAACGTCAGCAATTTGAATCCACCAGCTGCTCCTTGGAAATCCTACAAGGCAGCTCTACTCTGTCCTATAGGGTCATTACGAGTCGGAATCGACTACCGCAACAGGTTTGGTTTGCATTTATACGTAAATATAAGCCTTGGTGGCATAGTGGTTAAGAGCTAACCAAAAAATATATATGTATTTTAAGAATTAACATTCTCCAGTGCAGTGTTACATCTTACTGTACCTTAGTTAAAGCGTACATGTATTGTCAAACTTATTTTTTATTCACTGTCGTTCTTCATAACAAAGCTTGAATGGACTTCTGGTACCATCATTCACCATCCCCAACCCATACTCAAGGACCCAGCTATTCCAATCTAATTTAGATCCCATACAAATCTGTTCTTTGTTCTTGGAATGTTTCTCCATACCTTTTGGGTTTTGTTTTTGTTATCCCGGAAAAAATCCAAAATTTCCCTAAAGAATCAATTCAGATACTGCTTCCTCTGGGGAGCCATCCCTGTGCCCTCACTTAGAGTTAGGTGCTTCTTCTTTGAGGTCCACAGGACTCTTTGCTTATTTCTGTCAGAGTCCTTATTACACTGTATTGAAATAAACCTGTTGACTTTAAAAAAAAAAAAAAAAAAAACAACTACTTTATCTCTTCATAAAAAGATAGACTTGCATTAGAACTTTCTGGTGAAATAGTGAAGTCACAGATATTGAAGAAACATTAGCTACCGTTCTCATCCGCCACTCCTCTGTCCGTTTGCCATACTGTGGTGGCTTGCATGTCACTGTGATGCTGCAAGCTATACCACCAGTATTTCACATAGAAGCAGGGTCAGCCATAATGGACAGGTTTCAGTGGAGCCTCCAGACTAAGACAGACTAGGAAGAAGACCCTGGTGATCTACTTCTAAAAAAATTGGCCAGTGAAAACCTTATGAATAACAGTAGAATATTGTCTGATATAGGGCTGAAAGATGATCACCTCAGGTTGGAAAGCACTCAAATTACAACTGGGAAGAGCTGCCTCCTCAAAATAGAGTCAACCTTAATGACATGGATGGAGTAAAGCTTTCAGGACCTTCATTTGTTGATGGGCCACGACTCAAAATGAGAAGAAACAGCTGTAAGCAACCATTAATAATTGGAAAGTGGAATGTATGAAGTATGAATCCAGGAAAATTAGAAGTTTTCAAAAATGAAATGGAACACTTGAAGATAGATATTGTTAGCATTAGTGAGCTGAAATGGACTGGTATTGGCCATTTTGAATCAGATAATCATATGGTCTACTATGCTGGGAATGACAAATTGAAGAAGAATGACGTCAAATTCATTGTCAAAAAGAACATTTCAAGATCTTTCCTGATGTACGACACTGTCAATGATAGGATAACATCCACACACCTACAAATTTATGCACTAATGACTAATGCCAAAGATGAAGAAAATAAAGATTTTTACCAACTTCTGCAGTCTGAAATTGGTCAAACATTCAACCAAGATGAATTGGTAATTACTGGTGATTGGAATATGAACACTGGAAACAAAGAAGAAGGATCTGTAGTAGGAAAATACGGCCTTGGTGATAGAAATGACGTGGAGATCGTGTGATAGAATTTTGCAAGACCAATGATCTATTCATTAGAAATACCTTTTTGCAACAACATAAATGGTGACTACACACATGGACCTCACCAGATCGAATATACAGGAATCAGATTGACTACATCTGTAGAAAGAGTTGATGGAGAAACTCAATATCATCACTCAAAATAAGGCCCACGGCTGATTGTGGTACAGACCATCAACTACTAACATGCAAGTTCAAGTTGAAGCTGAAGAAAATTAAAACGAGTCCACAAGAGCCAAAGTACAGCCTTGAGTGTATGTCATCTGAATTTAGAGACCATTTCAAGAATAGATTCGATGCACTGAACACTAATGCAGAACACCAGAAGGGCTGTGGGATGACATCAAGGACGTCATACAGGAAGAAAGCAAAAGGTCATTAAAAAGACAGAAAAAAAAGAAAAGGCCTAAATGGATGTCAAAAGAGACCCTGAAACCTGCTTTTGAACATAGAATAGCTAAAGCAGACTGACGAAATGATCATGTGAAGGAACTGAACAGAAGGTTTCAAAGGGCAGTTCAAGAAGAGAAAGTATTATAATGAAATGTGTGAATAAGTAGAGTTAGCCAGAAGGGAAGAATACACTCAGCATTTCTCAAGCTGAAAGAAGTGGAAAAAAAAAAAAAAAATTCAAGCCTCAAGTTGCAATATTGAAGGATTTTATGAGCAAAATATTTAATGCCATATTGTTGTTGTTGCTAGGTGCCATCAAGTGAGTTCTGACTCATAGAGACCCTACCTATGCACAATATAACGAAACACTGGCCAAGCCTGCACTGTCCACATAATCATTGTTATACCTAAGCCCATTGTTTCAGCCACTGTGTCAATCCATCTCATTGAGGGTCTTCCTCTTTTTCACTGACCCTCTACTTTACCAACATGATGTCCTTCTCCAGGGACTGATCCCTACTGACAGCGTGTCGGAAATCTGTGTGTGAGACATAGTCTCGCCATCCTTATTTCTGAGGAGCATTCTGATCGTAGTTCTTCTGAGACAGATTTGTTCATTCTTTTGGCAGTCCAAGGCATATTCAATATTCTTTTCCAACACCACAATTCAAAGGTGTCAATTCTTCTTCAGTCTTCCTTATCTATCGTCCAGCTTTCATACACTTATGAGGTGACTGAAAACACCATAGCTCAGGTAATGGCACACGTTAGTCTTCAAGGTGACACCCTTGCTTTTCAACACTTTAAAGAGGTCTTTTGCAGCAGGTTTGCCCAATTCAATGCGTCCTTTGATTTCTTGACTGCTGCTTCCATGGATGTTGATTGTGGACCCAAGTAAAATGAAATCCTTGACAACTTCAATCTTTTCTCCTTTTATCATGATAGTTGTGAGGATTTTTGTTTTCTTTATGTTGAGGTGTAATCCATATTGAAGGCTGCAGCCTTTGATCTTCATCAGTAAGTGCTTCAAGTCCTCTTCACTTTCAGCAAGGAGCATTGTGTCATTTGCATAATGCAGGTTGTTAAGGGGTTTTCGTCCAATACTGACACCATATTGAACACCATAGGAAGCATCAAAGAAGATGGAAGGAGTACACAGAGCCACTGTACCAAAAAAGTATTGGTTAACTTTCAATCATTTCAAAGGGTAATGTATGATGAAGAACCAATAGAACTGAAGGAGGAAGTCCAAGTTGCACTGAAGGCATTGGTGAAAAACAAGTCTTCAGGGATTGACATAATATCCATTGAGATATTTCAACAGATAGATGCAACACTGGAAACACTCACTCATCTCTGCCAAGAAATTTGGAAGACAGCTACCCGGTCAAACAACTGGAAGAGATCCATATATTTGCCCATTCCAAAGAAAGGGGATCCAACAGAATGCAGAAATTATCAAACAATATCATCAACATCACACACAAGTAAAATTTTCCTGAAAACAATTCGAAAATGGTTGTAGCAGTACATCAACAGGGAACTACCAGAAATTCCAACCAGATTCAGAAAAGGACATGGAATGAGGGATATTATTTCTGATGTCAGATGGATCCCACCTGAAAGCAGACAATACCAGAAAGATGTTTATCTGTGTCTTATTGACTATGCAAAGGCATTTGACTGGGTGGGTCATAACAAATTATGGATAATACTCTGGTCCTTCACATGACCTTCCACTCTAGCCTGGAAACGTTGACATTTTAAAAAATAACAGGAGCAAAAACAAACAAAAAACACTTCATTTAACCATTAAAGAAAAATCATGAATTGTACATGTGAAAAATATTTAATTGGTAAATGTCTTTATTTTTACAACAATAAAAAAAAGAAAGGAAAAATTATGTATTTGACATGTTGTTCTACAACAGAGGTTCTTAACCTGGGGATACATGGACCCCCCCATCACCAGGGGTTTCTGGATAGAATTAAGAGGATTCATGAACACCCGGGGGAGGGGGGGCATCAGGGATACATGTTTATTTTCACTAAACTCTACTGCAGTTTACCATTTTATTCAGTTATGAATGTAGTTCAATAAATCAAAGCAGACTTTGTCACCAATAAAATCACATATATGTTCGTACTGCTTTAGAGTTATCGAAAGTATCACCATTTTCAATCTTGTTATTTAAGGTGTTAATGAAGAAGTACATGTATAAGAAAGAGGGAGGAGCAGAGGGGAAGGTATGGACAGCCTAGAGCCAAAAGAGACAGAGAAGGAGGAAAAAGAGGAGGAGAAGGAAGATTCAGGTTAAAGGAATGAGGTTCAAAGACAGTCACGTTCATGTGCAAGTAACTACTGAACATGGATGGAAAAATCTCGGTCAGCAGTCTCATGTCAAGGGCCTGCTCTGTACCAGGCAGGGTGCTAACCCCTAGGGAGAAAATGGTAAGCTCATCAATTATTTATTAATATAATTAAATTACAAGTTAAAAGTAATTTATAATTATTTAAAATTAAATAATGAGCTTAATTATTTAAGCTCATTAATTATAACAAATATTTTCATCAAGCAAACATAAACCAGCCATCTACATACAAGAACTACCAGTAGTTATTAAATTAAAGCTGTGGTCCCAGGACTCAAAATGAATATAATCTAGTTGATCAGATAAAGAATAAAACATGTGAGAATTCCAGGATGTATGTGATAACCTAGGGCAATTTACAGCAAGTTCCTAACAAGATGCGTTACAAGCTCTGAGGAGAGAGTGTCCTTGAGGACTGAATCAACCAGAGGGCACGCACAGGGGAGACAAGGCTCACAGGCAGGAGGAAGCAAGGCATCACATTTGGAAAAGGGGCCATCAGACCTGTGTTGGCTCAAACAAAGGGTACATGCAGGGGTGCGGAAGAGATTCCTTAGAAGGTTAATCTAGGGCCAAGTTTTAT
The DNA here is from genome assembly GCF_024166365.1 of Elephas maximus indicus. Lineage (NCBI taxonomy): Eukaryota > Metazoa > Chordata > Mammalia > Proboscidea > Elephantidae > Elephas > Elephas maximus. Next base: position 57,125,338 of record NC_064843.1, on the reverse strand, counting down.
AAGGTTTTCCAAATGCCAGGCTCAGCCTAAAGTTCTACTAGTCATCAAGATCATTGCAGAATTTGTAAGTAATAAATGTGATTTTTTCATACCAGCAATCAAACACCAATAAAGGTGTTTCCAATCCTTAAAAAAAAAAAAGTTGCTGGCAAGTCAGTCCAACTCATAGCAATCCTATACGACAGAGTAGAACTGCCCCGTAGGGTTTCCAAGGGGTGGCTGGTGGTTTTGAACTGCCAACCTTTTGATTAGCTGTGTGTTAAATACTTCATGTGTTTTTTAAAAAAGAAGTAGAACCAATGGTTGTGACCCTTAGTGTTATATTTGTTATTCTTCTCTCTTTTCCCCACACTATCTGATTATCTGAAGAAAACTGGGCTTCAGCAAGTTCGGTGACCATCTGTTTGGATGTGAGTACAATTCTCCTGTCAGTACTAAGTCTATGAGGCCCTCTAGAGGTTTGATGAAATATGTCAACACGAGAATCTTCTGAGATAGTGGTTCCCAACGTTGGCTACACATGGGGCCCGGGGGGGGGTTGAGGACGTCTCAAAAAATGCTGATGCCTGGATCTTACTCCCAGAGGTTGTAACTTAATCAGCCTCAAGTGTGGCCTGAACAGCAGAACTTTTAAAAGGTTTCCCAGATTTATAACAATTCTTGAAATCAGGCGGTTAGCCCTCCAACTTTGTTCTTTTTCAAAGTTCTTTCGGCTATTCTAGGTCTTTGCATTTCAATATGAATTTTAGAATCAGTTTATCAATTTCTACCAAAAAAAAAATGCCTGCTAGAATTTTAATTGAGATTGTATTGAATCTGTAGATCCATTTAAAGATCAATTAACACCCTAACAATATTGAGTCTTCTGGCCCATGAACACGGTATGTCTCTCCTTTCATTTAGATCTTCTTTAATTTCTTTCAGTGATGTTTCGTACTGTTCAGTGCACAGGTCTTGGATAAATTGGATCCCTCACACACTGCTGCTGCAGATGGGAAATGTTAGATACTTTGGAAAAGTTTGGCAGCTTCTTTAAAAGTTAAACACACCCCTATCATATGATCCAGCCGTTCCACTCCTAGGCATTCACCCAAAAGAAAGGAAAACATATCTCTACACAGACTTGCACGTGAATGTTCATAGCACCTCTATTTGTAAGCGTCCCACTTGCCCAGTTACACCCTTTCTTGTCTTTCCTCCCTTTACTGTAGCCTCCCAAATAAACCTCTCTCATGGAAATTTTTTACTTAAGGGCGGCATGTGAAGGAACTCAATTTAAGAAAAATTACAAGCGAAAATAATGAGGTTGGGAAAAAGTCATTGTTTAGTAGCCAACAAAGAGTTTCTCTTGTTTTGCAGAAATAGCTGGATTGGATGGTGAGACCTTAAAGTCAAGGTGTCCACCAGTGCCAAGGTGCAGAAAAACCAAAAAACCAAACCTATTGCCATCAAGCCAATTCTGACTCATAGCAGCCCTGTAGGGCAGAGTAGACCTGCCCCATAGTGTTTCCAAGGAGCAACTGACGGATTCGATTTGCTGGACCTTTTGGTTTTTTTTTTTTTTTCAGCCATAGCACTAAGCCACTACGCCAACAGGGTTTCCAAGCTGCAGAAGGGAGGGCAAAAGTAGTGTCTCTTCCTAAGGAAAGAGAAGTATTTATTGATCCAGAAAGAAAAGGGTAAGATGAGAGATGAGGCGACAGCAAACAGGGGGTGAGCAAAGGACTGAGGCAATGCTTGCTGTTCCATTGCAAAATTGTTTCTGTCAATGTTCTCCTCTGAATCCCCTGAAATGTCCACAAAGTACACCCAGCTCACTAGCACTTTGGGTGGGTGGGCTTTTGGTAAAATTCAAAGAAGGTGTTGAGTTTCATTTGCAAGACAAATGCTGCCTATAAATGAGCTATACAAGGGCCTTAAGACTTTCTTCTCCCATACTCACAAAGTCTATATGAGGTTCCTCTTTGGGAGACGAAGGAATAACCACTGTCTTTTATCTTCTGGCAGTGGGTGGGAGGGGAGTGAGCGTGAGTCATCAGATCAAGGCTGGGGATATTAAATCAGAACAAGGCACAAGGATTCCCTCGAGGAAGGCAGACGAATGATAATCAGGAGGCAAAAATAGTGAGCAGAAAATCAGCACAGCAAGAGGCTGTGACATGCAAACAGGAAATAAAGAACAAAAGGTTAGAAAAAGAAATGGCTCTGCCCCAGAACTCAGTTTTGGTACAGCGATATTACCTTTCATATAGCATAGCAGCTGTGAGTTAGCAGAAGTGGGATATCTCCGTGTGCACTGGTATCAAGACACTGAGGGGAAATATAAATGTTCTAGAGCACTGGTAATGCAACTGGGTGATTTGTATGGAGACAATGCAAATTTAGCTACAATAATCATAATAATGTTCAAGGTGACTGGGCACCGCTATGGAACGATATGCTTTCTTAGAAAAAATTTCCCAAGGAACAAACTACATGAATATGTATCACATAATTGTTCATGATATTGAGGAACTGACATTTCTATGGAATTCCTGGGTGGTGCCAATGGTTGAGGTACTCGACTACTGAATGGAAGGCTGGTCGTTCAAATCTACCCAGGGGTACCTCTGAAGAAAGCCTGGAGATTTGCTTCCAAAAGATCGCAGCCTTGAAAACCCTACGGGGTGCAGTTCTACTCTGACACACACGGAGTCACTGTGGGTCAGGACTGACTTGATGGCAACTGATATGTGTGACATAGCTGCAGGACTGTGAAATATTACACAGAGAACGACTTCTGTGAATTGAGTGAGAAAGATCAAGTTTGTGGACAATGGAGGTGTATGATTGACAAGGAATCAGGAACCAAGTCACACAATAACTTGAAGGTCATGGTAAGGGATTTTTCTCTTCATGTTAAGAGCACACAGAAGCAGTGGGAGGGTTTCCATCAGGGAAAAGCCTGAAATGACTTAGCCACTGATAATGCAGGGACGCTACCTGTCTTAGTCATCTAGTGCTGCTGTAACAGAAACACCACAAGTGGATGGCCTAAACAAAGAAAAGCTTATTCTCTCACAGTCCGGGAGGCTAGAAGTCCAAACTGAGGGTGTCAGCTCCAGGGGAAGGCTTTCTCTGTCGGCTCTGGAGGAAGGTCCTTGTCATCAATCTTCCTCGGTCAAGGAGCTTCTCAAAGGACACGCGCACTATTAGCCTGGCTCTTGTTTCTTGGTGGTATGAGGTTCCCGTGTCTCTCTGCTCACTTCCCTCTTTTATATCTCAAAAGAGATTGGCTGAAGACACAATCCAATCTTGTAGATTGAGTCCTGCCTCATTAACATAACTGCCACTAATCCTATCTCATCAACATCATGGAGATAGAATTTACAACACATAGGAAAATCACATCAGGTGACAAAATGGAAGACGGTCAGACAACACTGGGAATCATGGCCCAGCAAAGTTGACAGATGTTTTGAGGGAACACAGTTGAATCCATGACACTCCCAACCTAGATGTTGGATGCAGAGGGGCCAGCATTCACTGATGTAGGTGGTGCCAAAGAATGGTGCTTGTTTCCTCTGCAGCTTTGGGGCCATTTATCATCTTTTTTGTTTTTCTTCTTTCCCTCCTGAGGTCTGATCACAAGTTTTTCTAAGGCTTTCAGCAGGACTTAGACTTAGTCTTATCTCCTTCCCCATCATCAACTCGTACACAAAAGTCTGAACTCATTACATTGATGGTGTAAGCCCTTTGTGTGTGCTGCATAAACTGAAGCCTCAAATTTAAGCCGCGTCAGGGGAGTGTGCAACGTGTGTTCGTGGCGACACCTCCTGGTTAAGCATAGTATTGAAATGTTCATGCCTTAATATAATAGTGCTCGAACTTTTTGCTCATAAGGATTCCTTTACACTCTTAAAAATTATTGAGGAGCCTAAAGAAATTTTGTGTATGTGGGCCTTATCTATCACTATTTATCATAATATAAATTGAAACTAATAAACTGTTGGTATTTATTTATTAAAATGACAATAATTTCATTACAAATGAACAAAGCTATAACATATATTTGTAAAAAGTAACATCGTTGCCCAAACAAATAATCAGTGAGAATAATGGCATTGTTTTAAATTTTTGCATATCTCTATACAGAACAACACGTACGAGGGACCACACCATAACTGTAAGACAACACTCCAAATCTGCATGGTACTCACAGGTTGTAAATGATTTCTAGATACCCAGGAGGCCATTAAAAAAAGGGCATCAATAATTAATATAGATTGCTCCATGAACATCACATCCTTCCCGATCAGAGCCTGAACACACATTAGCACATGGGAAGTAGCTTTTATTACTTACGAGAATCAGATTGCATGTAAAAGGAAAAGTTCCATCATAAGCAGTCCCCTTCAAAAGCTGTCTGGGCAGAGATGACAACTCTTGCTTGCATACTTTGTGTCATGGGGGAGGGGCTTAAATGTGACCCACCCACTGCTGGTGGCCCCCCAGCCAGGGAGGTCCACTTAGGTGGGCTGTAAGCTTATGCTATGTGTGCCCCACTTGCACTGTTGCTGAGGAGACTAAGTGACTGATTGTAACTTTTCAATTGGGCTAACGAACACTCTACTGCATCATGCCCCCTGACTTCCTGAGGAGGAGTGGGCTGGTTAACCCAGAGTGTATCTAAGGATTTCATTTCGCTTGGATCTACAATCAACACCCATGGAAAGCAGCAGTCAAGAAATCAAATGACATATTGCATTGAGCGAATCTGCTGCAAAAGATCTCTTTAAAGTGTTAAAAAGCAAAGCTGTCGCCTTGAAGACCAAGCTGTACCTGATCCAAGTGATGGTATTTTCAATTGCTTCACATGCATGCAAAAGCTAGACAATGGATAAGGAAGACTGAAAAATTGGTGCATTTGAATTATGGTGTTGGCAAAGAATATTGAATATACCATGGACTGCCAGAAGAACGAACAAATCTCTTGGAAGCAGTATAGCCCAAATGCTTCTTAGAAGCAAGGATGGTGAAATTGCCTCACGCATTTTAGACATGTTATTAGGAGCGAAGAGTCCCTGGAGAAGGACATCTTCCTTGGCAAAATTGATGGCCAGCAAAAAAGAGGAAGGCCTTCAATGAGATGAATAGTAACAGAGGTTGCAGAGATGGGCTCAAGTGTAACAATGACTGTGAGGATAGCACAGGACCGGGCAGTGTTTTGTTCTGTTGTACACAGTTTCACTGAGTTAGAAATGACTTGTTTGCACCTATCAACAACGGCGAGATCCATGTGTATAGTCACCGTTTATGTTGGTGAAAGAACGTATTTGCAATGAAGAAGTCGTTGCTCTTGCAAAATTCTATCATTCGATCTCCAGCATTGTTTCTATCACCAAGGCCATATTTTCCAACTACCTATCCTTCTTTGTTTCCATATTTTGCGTTCCAATCACCAGTAATTACCAATGCATCCTGATTGCACGTTTGATCAATTTCAGATTCCAGCAGCTAATAAAAATCTTCTATTCATTTTTGGTCTTACTGGTTGGTGAGTAAATTTGAATAATAGTAGCATTAACTGGTCTTCCTAGTAGGCGTATGGATATTATACTATCACTGACAGCGTTGTACTTCAGGATAGATCTTGAAATGTTCTTTTTGACAATGAATGCAACACTATTCTTCTTCATGTTCTCATTCCCAGCACAGTAGACTATATGATTTTCCAATTCAAAATGACCAATACCAGTCCATTTCAGCTCACTAATGCCTAGGATATCGATGTTTATGCGTTCCATTTCATTTTTAACAATTTCCATTTTTCCTTGATTCATACTTCATACATTCCAGGTTCTGATTATTAATGGATGTTTACAGCTGTTTCTCCTCATTTTGAGTCTTGCCACATCAGCAAATGAAGGTCCCAAAGCTTGACTCCATTCACGTCATTAAGGTCAACCCTACTTTGAGGAGGCAGCTCTTCCCCAGACCTCTTTTGAGTGCCTTCCAACCTGGGGAGCACATCTTCCAGCACTATATCAGACAATGTTCTGCTGCTATTCATAAGGTTTTCACCAGCTAATGCTTTTCAGAAGTAGACTGCCAGGTCCTTCTTCCTAGTCGGTCTTAGTCAGGAAGCTCAGCTGAAACCTGACCTCCATGGTTGACCCTGGTATCTGATACCTGCTGGTATCTAAATACCAGTGGCATAGCTTCCAGCATCACAGCAACACACAACTCCCAATAGTACAACAAACTGACAGACATATGGGTCTTGCCAAATGGAATACACAGGAATCAAGTTGACTACATCTGTGGAAAGAGACAATGGAAAAGCTCCATATCAGCAGTCAGAACAAGGCCAGGGGCCGACTGTGGAACAGACCATCAATTGTTCATATGCAAGTTCAAGCTGAAACTGAAGAAAATCAGAGCAAGTCCACGAGAGCCAAAATATGACCTTGAGTATATCCCACCTGAATTTAGAGACCATCTCAAGAATAGATTTGATGTATTGAACACTAGTGACTGAAGACCAGATGAGTTGTGGAATGACATCAAGGAAATCATATGTAAAGAAAGCAAGAGGTCACTGAAAAGACAGGAAAGAAAGAAAAGACCAAGATGGATGTCAGAGGAGACTCTGAAACTTGCTCTCAAACATCCAGCAGCTAAAGCAAAAGGAAGAAGTGATGAAGTAAAAGAGCTGAACAGAAGATTTCAAAGGGCAGCTCAAGAAGACAAAGTATTATAATGACATGTGCAAAGAGCTGGAGACAGAAAACCAAAAGGGAAGAACACAATCGGCGTTTCTCAAGCTGAAAGAACTGAGGAAAAAATTCAAGCCTCGAGTTGCAATAGTGAAGGATTCTGTGGGGAAAATATTAAACGACACAGGAAACATCAAAAGAAGATGGAAGGAATGCGCAGAGTCATTATACAGAAAAGAATTAGTCAATTTTCAACCATTTCAACAGGTAGCATATGATCAGGAACCAATGGTACTGAAGGAAGAAGTCCAAGCTGCTCTGAAGGCATTGGCAAAAAACAAGGCTTCAGGAATTGACGGAATAGCAACTGAGATGTTTCAACAAACGGATACAGTGCTGGAAGTGTTCACTCATCTATGCCAAGAAATATGGAAGACAGCTTCCTGGCCAACTGACTGGAAGAGATCCATATTTATGCCATTCCCAAGAAAGGTGATCCAACCACATGTGGAAATTACAGAACAATATCATTAATGTCACACACAAGCAAAATTTTGCTGAAGATCACTCGAAATCGGCTGCAGCAGTGTATTGACAGGGAACTGCCAGAAATTTAGGCTGGTTTCAGAAGAGGACGTGGAACCAGGGATATCATTGCTGATGTCAGATGGATCCTGGCTGAAAGCAGAGAATACCAGAAGGATGTTTACCTGTGTTTTATTGACTATGCAAAGGCATTCAACTGTGTGGATCATAATAAATTATGGATAACATTGAGAAAAATGGGAATTCCAGAACACTTAATTGTGCCCATGACGAACCTTTACATAGATCAGGAGGCTGTTGTTCAGACAGAACAAGGGGATACTGATTGGTTTAAAGTCAGGAAAGGTGTGCATCAGGGTTGTGTCCTTTCACCATACCTATTCAATCTGTATGCTGAGCAAATAATTCGAGAAGCTGGACTATATGATGAAGAACGAGGCATCGGGATTGGAGAAAGACTCATTAACAGCCTGTGTTATGCAGATGACACAACCTTCTTGCTGAAAGTGAAGAGAACTTGAAGCACTTACTAATGAAGATCAAAGACCACAGCCTTCAGTATGGACTGCACCTCAACATAAAGAAAACAAAAATCCTCACAACTGGACCAATAAGCAACATCATAATAAATGGAGAAAAGATTGAAGTTGTCAAGGATTTCATTTTACTTGGATCCACAATCAACAGCCATGGAAGCAGCAGTCAAGAAATCAAAAGACGCATTGCACTGGGTAAATCTGCTGCAAAGGACCTCTTCAAAGTGTTGAAGAGCAAAGATGTCACCTTGAAGATTAAGGTGCACCTGCCCCAAGCCATGGTATTTTCGATCACATCATCTGCATATAAAAGCTGGGACAATGAATAAGGAAGACCGAAGAAGAATTGACAGCCTTTGAATAGTGGTGTTGGCAAAGAATATTGAATATACTATGGACTGCCAAAAGAATGAAAAAATCTGTCTTAGAAGAAGTGCAACCAGAATGCTCCTTAGAAGCGAGGTTGGTGAGACTGTGCCTTATATACTTTGGACATGTTGTCAGGAGGGATCAGTCCCTGGAGAAGGACATCATGCTTGGCAAAGTACAGGGTCAGCAGAAAAGAGGAAGACCCTCAATGAGGTGGATTGACACAGTGGCTGAAACAATGAGCTCAAGCATAACAACGATTTTAAGGATGGCGCAGGACCAGGCAGTGTTTCGTTCTGTTGTGCATAGGGTCACCATGAGTCGGAACCAACTTGACGGAGCCTAACAACAACAACAATCTTGCTAACAAATATCAGGCCTCAGTGGAAGTGGTGGCTTATTCTGAGGCCTGAAGATGCCTGCAGGGAGAGGAATGGAGAAAACCATGGCTGCCTGGCTCGTGGAAAGGATTGCTCCTCAAAATCTAATGTTGGATTAAAAAAAGACATCTGGATTCCGATACCTGTTTCAACATTCAATCTCTTTCCATATGTTGTTTTGGTTGAAGTATTTGAAGAAAGTTCAGCCTCATGCAGCTATATAGTGTTTTCAAGTAAGTATGTATGGATATTCTTAATTCATATTACATCAAAATTTTGACAAATTATAGTTTCTTGAAATTTGGTTGCACTGTGGAACCTCTAAGCATATTGCTAAATTTTATTTCTCTGTTACATTAAAATCCATTGGTCTGCCCTGCATTTTGAATGGATCTTTTGCCCAGATATGATTTTGTAACATTATCCCTTGGCCACTGGAACATACTGACTCACTGAGCTATGTAGACCTTACAATTGTCTACAAATTGCATTACATTAAGTAATAGGAAAAAATGCATTTAAAAATGTCACCACCAATCCCTGATGGAGTGGGGTTACAGTGGGATGCAGATCTCAAATTCTCATAGAAAGACCAGACTGAAGGGCCTGACTGAGACTAGTGAGCCTCTGGAGGTCATGGTTCCCAGACATTCTGTTAGCCCAAGGCTGGAACCATTTCCAAAGCCAACTCTACAGCCAGGGATTGGACTGGACTGTAAGATAGAAAAATGATACTGATGAGGAGTGAGCTTCTTGGCTCAAGTAGACACATGAGACTATGTGGGCAGCTCCTGTCGGGAGGTGAGATGAGAAGGCAGAGAGCGACAGGAGCTGGTTGAATGGTCACGGGAAATACAGGGTGGAGAGGAGGAGGGTGCTGTCTTCTTAGGGGGAGAGCAGCTAGGAGTACATAGCAAGGTGTGTATAAGTTTTTCTATGAAAGACTGACTTGATTTGTAAACTTTCACTTTTAAAAAAAGATTGCTACTCAGATTAAATTAGGTAATAATTCATAAGTGTTCATTAGTTCACTTAGTTTATAAGTGCTGCATATGTGTCTGTCAAATAAATTTTTATATTCTACAGAGAAAAAATACTTCACCACCTATTCCATCAGAAAAGTCTTTAAGTATTGAAAAAATTTCAAGCTTACTGTGATGAAGGCAAGCTTTTTAAAATTCTAATTTTTGCTTAAATCTCAGTTTTTATCACTGACAACAAATACCAAGTTATTTTCCTTGAAATGAGAGATTCATTTTGCTTCTTTCTGAGAAGATATCTGCCTAATATACAAGTTTGAATAACCTCATTTTATCTGTCAATTGTTCTTTCAAGCAAAAACGGTGTTCCATCAGTAAGTGGCCAGTTCAGTTTAAACTCAACCTTACAAGTGCTTTCCCTCGAGACAAGACTTGTCCTTTGGTATGAAGCATGTGTCATGATTTCATCACATAGAATATTAAAATGACATATACTCAATGGCCAATATTTAATAAAATTAATAACTTCAATGAAACTCGTGCTTTGTTTTGTTTTCTAACCCCATCAAGACATTCACAGTTTTGATTCTTATTGTATCTTTAGAGTGTATTGTAAGAACAAAACCACTCTGCACATTTTAAGCAGGAAAGGATTTAATGGGGGGGGCGGGTATTAGGAGTCCCTAGGGGATAAAAATGGTTATTGTACTTGACTGCTAACTGAAAGGTTTGCTGTTCAAGTCCACACAGATACTTCTCAGAAGAAAGGCCTGGCAATCTACTACCAAAAATCAGCCACTGAGAACCTGTCTTGGATTGAATTATGTCCACCAAAAAATATGTGTATCAATTGGGCTGGGTCCTGATTCCTGGTATTATGTGACCTTCCTATATGTTGTAAATCCTGCCTCTATGATGTTAATGAGGGAGGGTGGGCAGCAGCTGTGTTAGTGAGGCAGGACTCATTCTACAAGATTGGATTGTGTCTTGAGGCAATCTCTTGAGATATGAAAGAGAGAAGGGAGCAGAGAGACAGGCAGACCTCATACTGTCAAGAAAGCAGTGCTGGGAGGAGAGCACGTCCTTTGACCTGGGGTCCCTGGGCAAAGAAGCTCCTAGTCTGGGGGAACATTTATAAGGCCCATGGAGAGAGAAAGCCTTCCCCTGGAACTGACACCCCGAATTTGGACTTTTAGCCTACTTTACTGTGAAGAAATAAATTTCTCTTTGTTACAGCCATCCACTTGTGGTGTTTCTGTTACAGCAGCCCTGGATGACTAAGACAGGACCCTATGCAGCACAGTTGACTCTGACACACAAGGAGTCGCCATGAGTCAGATCGACTCCAGGCAACTGACGGTGGTGGTGGATTAGTTGCTTACAAAATCGCTGCAGAACCTAAAGGAGCAAGTTCTAGGCTGGGCTTCCAGAATCACCCACCACTGGAACATTGCAGAACTGACTCACCTGACTGCAGAGACCACTTCTGTAAAAAAGCCTGCCAAAATCAAGACGCCACCACTGTCTATGCTACCAGGGAACTGGTATACTGGAAAATGCTGCAGAAACCTCACATTTCCAGACCCTTGCTTACCAACAGAGGCAGCCAAAAAGGGTGCAGGAAGATAGTCTTCACCCCATTTCTGTGATCCAAATATCATGTGAGTCCATCCAACTGGCAGAACTTAATTTGCACCCAGAACTCTAACAGCAAAGAAATCTGGAAAATGCAACCTTCGTGTTTCTAATCTCTCAAACCAGAAGGAAGGTGAGATGAAGATTGCGTGAGCCAATTCATCGTCCCAGTCATAGCCAACAGAAATGTGTTCACAAAAGTCAGGGGTAGTAAATGGCAGATTTTTTACTGCATTTTCTCCAAACGATGGAAAATCCTCCAAGATAAAAAAGAGAGAGAGAGAGAGAGAGATTTCTCTTTTACACCTTTAGCCATTGATTTTGAGCGATTCATTCCAGCTGCATGCTGTAAGCCCAGACAGAGTGGCATGGGATATGAGGGTTGGTGTGGGGATGTCACATTTAGAGAGAACCTGGCTTCCCCATGATAAGAAACTGGAACTCTGTCTCAGTCAGAGGATTCTCTAGAGAAACAAAATCAGTGAAATAGGTACACACACACACACATTTATGATGGCACAGTGGTTAAGAGCTCAGCTGCTAACCAAAAAGTCAGCAGTTCGAATCCACCAGCTGCTCTTTGGAAACCCTATGGGGCAGTTCTATTCTGTCCTATAGGGTTGCTATGAGCAGAAATAGACTCAACAGCAATGGGTTTGGTTTGCTTTTGGCATATATGTATACACACACACATGCACTTGAAGTGTACAAGTTTACTCCTAGGAATTGGCTCATGCAATTGTGGGGCTGGCAAGTCCAAGATCCACAGGTCAGGTAACAGACTTGCATTCCAAAATCTGTAGGTCAGGCCATGAGAAGAGTGAATAGTGTAGGCGTTCTGGCAAGACATCTATTAGTAGTCTAGAAGCAGAACACACCCTAGAGAAAACTTCCTTTTTGCTCTTCTTAAGGCCTTCAACTGGTTGCATGAGGCCCACCCACATTATGGAGGTAATCTGCTTTGCTTTAGGCCAGTTGATTTATTCACATGTAGCTACATCATACCAGAGTCTAGACTAGTGGTTGACCAAACAACCGGGCAACCATAGCTCAGCCACGTTGACACATAAAATTAACCATCACAACCTACCTCTGGTGTCCTTGATATGGCAGAGCAGAGATATTACAATCATATTCTAGTACCTCTATTAAAACTCCCTCCTCCTAGCTTGCTTAATGATGCTTCTTCTACACCAATAATTTTCAAAACTTACTCTTGTGTTAAAAATGCATGTTAAAACATGCAAAGTCCTAGTTGAAATGACAAATGTTTTGTTGTATGTATTTACCAGGATTAAAAAAAAAAAAAAAGCAAAAAAATTGCAATGTCCTGAGCTGCCTTGCCAGAGATTTTGATTCTGTATATCAAAGATAGAATCAAGAAGCTTTTTATAATTTATTAGCTTTTTTGTTTTCATTTGCCTTTTTTTTCCCCAAGTTTAACAGTTTACCTCAGAAGATTCTGATGCAGCTTATCCCACTGATTACGCCTTGAGAAGGACTATTTTAAGCCATCCGGTCTCGATCCTGCCAATGCAGACCTGCCTAGAAGACAATTCCTTAAGATGGAAGAAAGTCTTCTATGATCAGTTGGCTCCAGTGTGGGTACAATGACACAGTGAGGCTGAAAGTTGTGATTTCTTCCATTTCTTTTTAAGCCAAGAAAGCCTTTCCCCACCTAAATTTATCTATAATTTTCCTAGTTTATTTTTAAGATATTACTTCTTTTCTTTGTTTTGTTTCCATAATTCATTTTGGCTGGACTTTATTTTGGTGTATAATGTGAAGCAAGGATCTAGATTTTTTTCCCCTACATTATTTCATCATTGATTTGTGATGTTTCCTTTGTCATATCTTGAGCAATTTTTGAATCTCTTTCAGGACTCATTACTCATTTTATTGATCTGTTTGTACGTTTTTCAACCAGTGCAACACTATTTTAATTTTTGTGGATGTTTGATATATATTTTTACATTAAAAGAAGCATGTTCTTCTTACTGTTCTTTTTGTTTAAATATCTGGGGGCAATTTTCACTAGTGAATTTTTTTCTAGATGAATCTTAAGAGTAAATCTACCTTGATTTATCCCTCATAGCTTTTAAATTGGGGCAGACATTTCAGACTCTTAACTTATTCCTTCTTAACTTTGAGTAGTCTTTCCTTCCTTCCCTGTACTTAAAATAACTACTCATGACATATCTAATAAACCAACTTCTTCTTTTGTCTTTAAAGATCATTTTTAATGGTTACGTTTCATCAAAAAGCATTTACTTTCTATCATGCCTCACAACCTCTCTAAAATTTTCTGTCTCCTTGATCTTGAAATTATGACCATGGAAATAAAAGCTCAATCCTTAGAGTTAAAAAAAAGAACTTTTTTTGAAAACTGTATCTATTCATTATCCTCTAAAAGTAAAATTTACTAATTTTGTCTTCAGTACAACAAAGTAAGCCAAAATTATTTTCATAACACCATTTAGATCATGGCTTTCTTTGTCCCATATTGACCATGGCTTAAAATATTCAAACATAGCTTTGATACTGTCACCACAAATGACCAGAAACTTTTCTCATCACTCCACAACCTGTAGCTCACCCAAGCAAGCTGCAAGAAAACAAATTGAAAAAAGCACAGCTGGAGAATGAGTATTAACATCGTCTGTATATACACCTAAATATCATACAGAAATCCAGCAGATGTCTTTTGTAATGTTTGTCTAGTTCCCAAACTTATTCTCTATTTGTAACAGGCAAAGCTACCACCACCAACGCTGCCACCATCCTAACTACCCAGAGATATTTGGGTCCAAGTTTACTTACTACTGGAGCCAAAGTGGACCACTTATACGGTCTCTCTTGTAAGAATTTAGAACTGGAAATTCAGAGATGCCATGAATCCCTACAGACGATTTGATCATAGTGGCAGGGCAATGGTTTTCTCTTTTTGTGTGACCTTTCCGGCCATGGTCTAGTAACTCCAACAAAATGATTGGGTGGGGCCATGCAAATAGGGTGTGTAAAACTCTACTGGGATTGGCTGGGATATGCAAATAAGGTGCCTGTGCACCTCCCCCAAGGGAATTGGTCAATTTTACCATACCAGTAGGCTTAAAAAGAGCCAATCCCAGAAGTTGAGGGGGGTGGAAATCTCACTACCTCAAGAAGAAGAGCCAGGAGGAAACCTTGTTCTTTAGACCCAGGGCCCCTGTGCTGAGAACCTCCTAGACACAGGAAACAGAGAGCTGTAACACTGAAGAGCTGTAACTCTGAAGGTGGCAGAAGCACGAGATAGCAGCGACGGTAGACTGGCAGACAGCTGCAGTGGGTTTGCTGAGCCACAGAGCAATAGAGCTGAGCACTTTCAGACAGGTTTCCTGGTGAAGTGGGGTGACTCTGGACACTTATCAGCCAGTAAAAGAGCTGTAACATTTGCCCAGTCAGGGGAAAGGCCAGGCTCAAGCAGGGTCCAGCAATAGAGGACTGACTGTGAGTATGGCAGAGAAGCTGTCCTGATCAAAAAACTGTATCCTGAGTTGTTCCTGTTACTTCCAAGTTGGTTCTGATCCTGAATTGTAGCTTGTTACTTCCCTAATCAACCCCATAATCATGAGTGTGGTCTGTGAGTTCTGTGTGGCCATTGCAATGAATTATCACACCCAGCAAAAAAGTAGAAAATGCCGTGGGGAGGATGGATGCGGTCAGAACTGGTAAAAAGGTTCGACAGTGGAAGTATGTCTTCCATACCCAAAATGTGTCCAAATTATTTTAGATTAATGACAGTAAAGATTTCTCAAAACTTAAAAATGTGCTTAAGAGAATGTGCTAGTGCATTTCTCCTGTGACTAAATAGTAATCCAAGAATTAAAAGCCAAAAGAGAATCAGCAGATACTAATCTGTCAAGTTTTCAATAACCCACATTTGGGGAAGTGCTCATAAGAGAGGATTTATTTTTCTCTCTCTGCTACCTCCTGTCCTCTCTCCACCCACCATCTCTCTCCAGTTCCTGTTGCCTGCTCACATGGGCCCAGGGAAGATCAGTAGATCTGAAGCATAAACGACATGCAAATTGGAAGAAAACAACGACGATGCAGGAGAGTATGGGAATACTACAGTACTCTCCCCCAGTCTGAGGTCCTCCTACTCTAACAAACTCTCCACCAATTCTCCCAGACCAGCACTGTCCAATAGAACTTCTAGCAATGTTGGAAACAATTATTATTTTTTTATGCTGTCCAGTGCATGGCTACTGAGCATTTGAAGTGTAGTTAGTGCAACTGAGGAACTAAAATTTTTAACTTTTATTAATTTTCATTTAATAGCTTCTTGCATCTTGTAGCTACTGTATTGGGTGGATACCGTATTGGATAACATAGTCCCCAGGTAGGGGTGGGATGACGGCTGTGTTACAAAAATGTGGAGTATGTCTAATGGCTCTTGTTAAATGACCTCCAGATTTAGAGTTTTCACTGAAATTCAGAGACAAGAAGAAAACTTCCAGTCAACATACTGATACCCAGCAGTTGAACAGTCCATTCTTCAACCTCAGGCAATTGTCCACTCGTGAGCTAGATTCCCTTCCCTCTTACCTGTTCCCTATTTCTTGTCAACTTTTGCCTCTCCACTGAAGTACCTTTAGCATACTAAATACTGAATGAACTTTCACCTTTATTAGTATCGTCCCTTTGTATCTTTCTCTACTTAAAGCCCCATTTCTCTGTTCTCTTTTACAGTAAAACTAACCAAAGAGCCACCTAATTCTCTTCACTTCCTCAGCTTCTATTTTCACTTGAACCCACATTAATTGGGCTTTTAGCTCCAGAATCCCACTAAATCTCCATGTTACAAAACCCAATGATCCACATTACCAAATACAGTCATCAACTCTGAATTCTCACTTTTCTTGTCTTCAAAGCAACACGTAACACAGTTGATCACACTCTTCTTTTTGAAATATGTTCTTCCTTTGCTTCTGGTTTATTTATTCACTAAACAAATATTTATTGAGTGTTACTTGGAAAAAATGTGAAAGATGTTGAAATGGAAACAATAAGACTACTGAGTGTCCTTTCCAGAACCCCTGTCTGGGTTTTCACACACTTTTATTGACTTCCGGCTATCTTACAACTCTGTAAGCTCTAAAAAACTCATAACAAGGCAAATGATTCTTACCCATAAATATGCAACTTAATTATGTTCTATAGAAGGCGATAGATTATTTCCCTAAGGACAAATAAATTTTGCATCTATCTGTAAACTTATTTCAGCATTCATCATTGCTTTTATACATAGGGTTCTTGGAATTCTTTTTTGAATTTGTTGCAGTAGTTTATTGGTTTCCTCACTAATAAATGAGTTAAATAAAATCTGAGACCCATTTTAATTTTATATTTGTATGATAGTCATGATTTTAAGTTCAAAAAGTTATCCTTTAACAGTTATCCTTTGACACTTTGAGCCCTATATTCTCCACCATCATATCTGTGAGCCTAGAAGGGTGCTTGGCACAAGGTAGGTATTCAATAAATATTTATTGAATAAGGTAATAATCTTGGAACCACAATGGGTCACTTCCCTACTATTCTCTATGTATGGATTTCTTATGGAATATCAAATAAATAATATCCAGCTCCCAATATTAAAATAAAAAAAGAAGATACATAAAAAAGGTTTTACCTATTATCAAAAAATACTTTGTGTTACAAGCATAGGAATGTTCCCTATGCTTTCTCTGAATGAGAAAACAATGTATACTTTCTCCCATTCAAGTACATAAAGTCAAAAGAGTTTTACATGTTTTAAAAGTACTATTTGTGTTACAAGAATGTGAGAGTTCCCAATACATTCTGTGAATGAGAAAACAATGTAGAGGTTCTCCCATTCAAGCACATGAGGTCAAAAGAGTTTTACTTGTTTTCAAAGTACACTTTGAGTTACAAGGACATGAAGTTCCCAATGCATTGAGTGAATGAAAAACCAATATACATTTCCCTCATTCAAGAAGATAAAATCAAAAGAATTTTACCTGTTATCAAAACACACTTTGCGTTACAAGCACAGGAATTTTCCCTACGCGTTCTATGAATAACAAAACAATGTACAGTTTCTTCCATTTAACTACATAAAGTCAAACTGTTTTACATTTTTTCAATTTACGTTTTGTCTTAAAAGGAAGGAAAAGTACCCAATACATTTTTTGAATGAGAAAATAATGTAGAGTTTCTCCCATACAAGTACATGAAATCAACAAAATTTTATGTTTTCAAAGTACACTTTGTATTATGAGGACACAATTACGAGGACATCGTGTGAGTGAGAAACCAATATACAGCTTCTCTCATTCAAGTAAATGAAGTCAAAAAGTTGTAGCTGTTATTTAAAAAAAAATCTTTGTGTTTTAGCTGCAGGAATATTCCCTACACATTCTGTAAATGAGAAAGCAATGTACACCTTCTCCCATTCAAGCACATAAACTCAAAAGTGTTTTACCTGTTTTCAGATTACACTTTATGTTGCAATGACAGGAAAGTTTCCATTACGTTCTGTGAGTGAGAAAACAATGTAGAGTTTCTCCCATTCAAGTACAAGAAGTCAACAGAATTTTGAATGTTTTCAAAGTAAACTTTGTATTACAACAATGGAAAATTTCCCAATATACTGTGTAAATGGGAAAACAATACACAGTTTCTCTCATTCTAGCAGATGAAGTCAAAAGAGTTTTACCTGTTATCAAAAACGGTTTGTGTTACAAACATGGAAATGTTCCCCATACATTCTGTAAATAATGAACAATGTATACTTTCTCCCATTCAAATACATAAAATCAAAAGAGTTTTACATGTTTTCAAAGTACACTTTGTGTTACAAGTACATGAAAGTTTCCAATACCTTCTGTGAATGAGAAAACACGATAGAGCGTAGAGCGTATCCCAACATGTACATGTAGTCAACAGACTTTTACACGTTTTCAAAGTAAACTTTGTACTACAAGGTTGCAAAAGTTCCCAATACGTAGTGTGAATGAGAAAACAATAAACGTTTTCTCTCATACAAGTAGATGAAGTCAAAAGAGTTTTATCTGTTATCAAAAAACATTTTGTGTTACAAGCACAGGAATATTCTCAATACATTGTGTGAATGAGAAAACAATGTACAGATTCTCCCACTTAAGTACGTAAAGTCAAAAGAGTTTTATATGTTTTCAAAGTACACTTTGTGTTACAAGGATGGGTAAGTTCCCAATACGTTCTGTGAATGAGAAAACAATGTAGAGTTTCTCCTATTGAAGTATATGAAGTCAACAGAATTTTACATGTTTTCAAATTGCACTTTGTGTTACAACTATTGGAAAGTTCCCAATACATTGTGTAAATGACAAACCAATATACAGTTTCTCTCATTCAAGTTTATGAAATCAAAATAGCTTTGCTTGTCATCAAAAACACTCTGTGTAATAAGCACAGCAATGTTCCCTATACTTTCTCTGAATGAGAAAACAATGTATACTTTCTCCCATTCAAGTATATGAAGTAAAAAGGGTTTTAGATGTTTTCAAAGTACACTTTGTGTTACAAGGACAAAAAAGTTCCCAATACCTTCTGTGAATGAGAAAACAATGTCGAATTTCTCCCATTCAATTACATGGAATTGGGATAGTTTTACATGTTTTCAAAGTACTCTTTGTGTTACTAGGGCACATAAGTTCCTAATACATTGTGTGAATGAGAAACCAGTATACATTTTCCCTCATTCAAGAAGATGAAATCAAAAGAATTTTACCTGTTATCAAAAAACACTTTGTGTTACAACACCACAGTATTCTGTACACATTATGTGAATGAGGAAACAATGCACAGTTTCTCCCATTCAAGTAAGTAAAATCAAAAATATTTTACATGTTTTCCATGTACACTCTATTACAAGGGCAGGAAAGTTACCAATAAATTCTTCGAATGAGAAAATAGTGTAGGGTTTCTCCCATTCAAGTACATAAAGTCAAAAGAGTTTTACAGGTTTTCAAAGTACTCTTTGTGTTAAAAAGACTAAAATTCCCAAAACTTTGTGTGAATGAGAAACCAATACACACTTTTTCTTATTCAAATAGATGAAGTCAAAGCACTTTTACTGTTACCAGAAAATACTTCCTGTAATAAGTACGGGAATGTTCCTGATATATTGTGTGAATGAGAAAACAATGTGCAGTTTCTCCCACTCAAGTATATGAAGTCAAAAGAATTTCATATATTTTCAAAGTACATGTGAATGAGAAACCACTATACAGTTTCTCCCACTCAAGAACATGAAGCCAAAGAAGTTTTACATGTTTTCAAAGTACACTCTGTGTTACAAGCATGGGAATGTCCCCAGTACATTCTGTGAGTGAGAAAATGTTTTACCGTTTCTCCAGTTCAACTACGTGAAGCCAAAAGAGCTTTGCGTATTTTCTCATTCAAAGAATGTATTGGGAATTTTCCCGTCCTTGTGTACTTTGAAAACGTGAAAATTTTTTACTTTACGTACTTGAATGAATGAAACTGCACATTGTTTTCACATTCATGGAATGTATTGGGAACTTTCTCGAGCTTGTAACACAAAGTGTTTTTCATTAACAGGTAAAACTCTTTTGACTTCATCTACTTGAATTAGAGAAACTGTGTATTGGTTTTTCATTCATACAATTTAGTGGGAACTTTCCTATCCTTGTATCACAAAGTCTACTTTGAAAACATGTAAAACTCTTTGGAATTCGTGTACTTGAGTGGGACAAGCTGTGCATTGTACTCTCATTTACAGAATACATTGGGAACATCCCCCTGCTTCTAACACAAAGTTTTTGTTTTTGTTTTTTTTTTAGTAATACTCTATTTTGTCTTCTACTTGAGTGAGACACACTGTATATTGGTTTCTCATTTACACAATGCATTGGGAACATTCCTCTTCTTATAACACAAAATGTACTTTGATTAAATGTAAAACTCTTTTGAATTCATATGCTTGAATGGAAGAAACTGTATACTGTTTTCTCATTCACAAAAAGTATTGGTAACTTTTTTGTCTTTGTGGTACAAAGTGTACTTTGAAAGCGTTCAAATTTCTTTTGACTTTATATACTTGAATGGGAGAAACGGTACACTGTTTCCTCACTCACAGAATGTACTGGGGACATTCCCATGTTTGTAACACAAAGTGTACCTTGAAAAGACGTAAAACTCTTTTGACTTCAGGTACTTAAGTGAGAGAAATTGTATATTATTTTCTCATTCACGGAATGCATTAGAAGCTTTCCCATCCTTGTAGTACAAACTGTATTTTGTGAACATGTAAAACTCTTTTGAATTCGTGTACCCAAATGGTACATGCTCTCATTTACAGAATGCATTGGGAACACTCCCATAATTATAACATAATGTGTTTTTTGGTAATGATTAATACTCTTTTTTCTTCTACTACTTGAATGAGAGAAACTGTATTTTATTTCTCATTCACACAATATATTGGGAATATTCCCATCCTTGTAACACAAAGTGTACTTTGAAAATACATGAAGCTCTTTTGACTTCCTGTACTTGAATGGGTGAAACTACATTGTTTTCTCATTCACAGAATGTGTTTGTAACATTCCTATGCTTGTGTTACATGGTTATAGGGTTAGTGTTAGACATGGGCTAGGTTAGAGTTTGTGTTGAGGGGCTAGGGTTAGGGTTTGAGTTTCATTTATCACTAGATACAGGGTCAGGTTTAGGGTTAGATCATGGGTTAGGGTAAGGGTAAAGGTAAGGGTAAGGATTATATTTGCAGGATTCAGAGCAAGCAAAAGCCCACAAGCCTTGCCAGAATGTTCACTTATATTCAATCCAGGCCACACACCCAAGGAAACTCCCTTTCAACTGATTGGTTACTCACAGCAGATCCCATCATTGAGGTGATCACATTATATCAGACCTCATCATGGAAGTGATCACAACATCATAGGACTACCAAACCACTGAGAATCATGTCCCAGCCAAGTTGTCACACAACCTGAGCCAGCACACGGTTAAAATTAGGGTTATGGTTAAGGTTAGATCTATGGGTAGTGTTAGGGACAAAGTTAGTGTTGGAGTTGGGTTTAGATCTAGGATTAGAGTTAGGTTGAGGGTTAGGGTTAAGGTTAGGTTTAGCATTAGATCTAGGGTAAGGTTTACACTCAGGTTAGGGGTAGGGTTCAATCTAAGGTTAGGGTTGGGTTTAGGCTTACTGTTAGGGTTGGATCTAGAGTTAGGGTTAGATTTAAGGTTAAGATTAGGGCTAGATCTAGGGTTAAGATTAATATTTGGTTTAGACCTAGGGTCACAGTTATAAAAAAAAAAAGGGTTAGAGTTATAGTTAGTGCTTAAAATTTAGGTTAGATCTATGGTTAGATTTAGTATTAAGGTTAGGGTTAGTGTTAGATCTAGGGATATGTTTAGGATTAGGGATAAGGTTAAGGTTAGTTTTAGTTTTAGGGGTTAGAATTAAGGTTAGATCAAGGGTTAGGGTTTGAGTTAGGGTTAGGCCTAAGGTTAGGGTATTTTTAGGGTTAAATTTAGAGTTAGGCCTAAGGTTATGGTAGGTTTAGGGTTAAATTTAGAGTTAGGGTTAGTGTTAGGGCTAGGTGTAGATCTAGTTTTTAGGTTAGGTTTAGTGTTAGAGTTAGATCTAGGTGTTATGTTAAGGTTGGTGTTAGGGGCTAGGGTTAGGGTTAGACCTCAGGTTAAGGTTAGGGTTAGAGTTAGGGTTACAGCTACTGTTAGGGCTAGGGCTAGGGCTAGAACTAGGGGTAGGGTTAGGTATAGAGTTAGTGCTAGAGCTGGGGCTATGGCTAGCCATAGAAATAGTTCTTTGTTTAGGTTTAAAGTTAAAATTAGAAGTAGTGCTAGGATTAATGTTAGAATAAGGGTTAGAGTTAGAGATAGTTTTAGGGGTATAAATAGCACTAGAGTAGGGCTAGTGTTAGCTTTATGGATAGGTCTAGGGTTTAGTGTGTGCGTTAGGGTAAAATTTAGGGCTGGGGGTAGGGCTAGGGTAGGGTTAGGGTAGGCCTAAGTGCACGACAGAGTTTGGGTATCATTTAGTGTCAGGGTTAGGTTTAGGGTTAAGGCTAACATTAGGGACCAAGTAGTTTAGAGATATATTTATGGCTAAAGATAGGGAGTCAGAATTGACCCCACAGCAGTGGGTTAAAGATAGGGTTGGGGTTAGTGATATGCTTGATCTAGGGTCTGAGTTAAGATTATGCTTACGGTTTGATCTAGTGACAGGGGTTAAGGTGAGGGTGAGGGTGAGTGTGAGGCTGAGTACTGAGGTTTCTGGTTCTTATTTGGGTAAGGTTATGGTTGGGGTTCAGGTTTGGTGGCCCTGCTACTGCCAAGAAGAAGATCTAGGAGTGGAGCACATCCTTGGGGCCCAGGATTCCTGCACTCTGAAACTCCTAGACCCAGGAAACAGACAGCTCTAACACCTGAGACGGAGAAAGATGGCAAGAAGCGGTAGCAAGGGCGGCAGGAAACCGGCAGCTGCAGAACCTGGAGACTGGTGTAAGACAGCGGGGTAGGCTTCCCAGCCCAGGTAGTGAGGTGGCTACAGTGGTTGTGCCAAGCCAGGGAGCAAGGGAGCCGAGTGTCTTCCGCAGAAGGCATCCTGGCAGAGTGGGGTATCCCCAGCACTTATTAGCAGAGCTAAAGAGACTTTTAACAGTTAGTCCAGTCAGGCAGAGGCCAGGAGGAGGGGCCAGGGGACCAAGGGCCAAAGACAGAGGTCTGTCTGTGGGCAAGGCTGAGAAAAGGCTGTGCTGACCTAAAAACAGTATCATGGGTCGTTTCTGATCCTGAATTGTAACCTTATACTTGCCTAATAAACCCCATAACCATGAGTATTGTTTGTGAGTTAGTTCTGTGGGGCTATTGCAACGAACTGTCAAACCCAGCAGAGAAGTAGAGAGTGCCTTGGGGACTGCTGATGTCAGAATTGCTAAAATGCTTGGAGAGAGGAGGTGTGTCTGACTCCTGCTTCATAGAAATCAGCCTTGGGCTGTTGGTACTGATAATGATTTTATCTCTTTGTACTTTAATTTTAATATTTAAGTTTTTATATTTTATATTGAATTGAATTATTTAATTTAGTTTAGGTTTGTTTTGTTGTATTGTCTTGTATTCATTTATTTACCAGTCACAGGCAGGCCTTGCAAAAGACAGTTCTATAAGCTGAAGTTAATTAAAAATTATTTGAGACAGTCACTGAGTCATGAGAAAATGTCAAACATGGCAATAGCCTCATTTGAAAATGAAATCAGCTAAGAAGTGTATTTATAAAATATTATGGAAAATAAAATGATAATAAATTCTGGTTTGGGAATACGAAATTAACGTACGACAATGCGACTCTGAAGATGCCTCCTCTGAAAGCTGACATGGAAACAGTAGAAGATGCAGGGTTCTGTGCTCGCTTTTGAAGAAAACCGCCTGGGGAAAGCCTCAGCCGAGCTCCCTCCTCTGCAGCCTGGGCCCTGAAGAGCCCACGTTGCCCTCACTGCTGACTCGGCGCCTGGTTTGGCCCCGGAGCGGCCGCAGCTCCCTCCCTGGGGCAGTGGGTCCCGCGGGAAGCAAAGCCCACCTGCTCTCCCCCTGGGAGCGGCGCCCGGTCCCTCCGACCCGGCACCAGGCGGCTCCCACGCTGCGCGGCCTGGGGGACAGAACCAGCGGTTCGGGCGCCCTCTCGTGGCTGTCCGCCAAATCGCTAGAATTCAGTGTCAGGATTCTAAGCCGTGGGCTCCAAGTTGAAGCTGACGTGGGGTGCACAGCCCGTGCCTTGATGGCAACGGCGGAGACAACTGGAAGTAACGCATGAGCTCAATATTCAAAAGGCCATTGAGTGTTAGAACGATCTGGAGGGAGAAAATAGGTAGAAAGCGGAGGGGCCCAAAGATGGAGATGGTAGTGTAACTCCTCCAACTTTCTTCTACGAGATTGCCTGAGTGGTCTCCGTATATTTTTAAATCACCTGCCAGTTTCCACAAGAAGAGATCTGCTGATATTTTGTATTGTGATTGTACTGAAGCTGTAGGTCAATTTGGAGAGAACTACCTTAACAATGCAAGCCAAATAAAATCACCATAAAAAATTTTAATGATAAATAGGCAGCAATTATTTCCAACTCAATCACAAAGGGGCTAACTTCCTCAATATATAAGGCTCTCCCAGGAACCAATCAGAAAAAGATCAGTCACGTGCTAGAAAAATGTGCAAAAAAAAAATTAATGAAAAATTCACAGAAAAAGAAATATAAATTGCCTTTAACACAGGAAAATATGGGAGAAGGGGCATAGAACATTCAGCAGCAGGGCGGCAAACGGGGGACCTGCCACAGGACCCAGGCTGTTGCTGCACGGCACGGGCGCGCGACAAGGCCCGGCTCACGTGCACGCGCTTTCCACGACCCCCGGCCCCTGTGTGTGCACAGCTGCGGATACAGACCTGGCTGCCCGAGCGGTGCCCGCCAGCCTCTGCCTGCTTGGAGGAAAGCCGGCGCCTTGCACCCCTTGATGCTGAGCCACACGACCACGCCCAGCCCTGCGCTGTGTGGGGGGCCTGGCCCCGTGTTCCCGCTGAGCACGGGCTTACACAGTTCTGTGTCCAACCACGCACTGCTCAGTTGGGCCTAGAGAGGGACAGGGACCAAAAGGGAACAGACATGGCTGGTGGAATCCAGAGGCTCAAATCCCTCCCGTGGAGTTTGCTTGGGGAATGAGAGCCACTAAGACGGGGAGACTCCTGAGTCCCCCCTCCACACATGGGGCTACTTTCCTCTCAGCATCCTCACATGTGCACATGGGCATGCTGACAGTCACGGACTTCACAGGTGGGGACTATGCCGGTGGGGTCAGAAGAGAAGAGGGCTCCAAGGAGGCTACAAGGGGGAAAGAAGGAAGAGGGTAGAGGCAGCTCCGCCATGGGGCATCCAGTCTCCTAGCCACATGCCCACCAAGCACAGCATGAGGATGGGGAGATGCCAGGGTGAAGGGCAGAGGATCCCTAAAGTTCCCAGGGGTCTGGCTGGGCCCCGCCATTCCCAGGGCAACCCAGAGATGACAGGGCCTGCAGTCACTGCTCTGGGCCCTTGGAGCTAAGAGGAGCCCCTCCCAAGTGAAGGGGGCTAAAGGAGAGAAGGCCTCAGTTGCCTCCTCTATAAATTGGGGTGCTCGGAGTGCATGACTCCAACTGTTCCACAGGCTCAGAGAAGTGTCTGCCGGCCTTGGTTCTCCACATGCACTGTGCCCAGAGGCTTTTTTTGTGTGTTCAAGTCAATTCCAACTCACAGTGACCCTATAGGACAGAGTAGAAGTGCCCCATAGGGTTTCCAAGACTGTAAGTCTTTACAGAACTGCTCCAGGTCCACATCAAGTGTCACCTCCAGAACCTGCTCTAGATTCACGTCAAGCATCAGTTCCAGAACCCTCTGCAGATCCATGTTGAGTGTCAACTCCAGAACCAGCTCTCCAGCCAGACTCAACCTCAGCACCTCCTCCAGCATCAGGTCCTGAGCCCAAATGGACATTAGCTCTGCTCCAGAGCCTTCCTACCTCGTAACTAAGAGGGCATCTCTTTTGTTTTGGGGCAGTGGTTATTTTTTTTTCCTCATTCAACATTTACTTTATCATTTAGTTAATTTTAAGCTTTAGGTTTGACCAAAAATAAAGTATCACATTTTGACCATTTTAAAGTGTATAATTCACTGGCTTTACGTGCTTTCACAATGCTGCTCAACCATAGCCACTATCTACTTCCAGGATGTTTTCATTGCCCCAAACAGAAACCCTGCAACCGTGAAGCAGTCAATCTCCAGCATCCTCTCCCCCTAGCCGCTGACATTCACAAATTTGCTTCCTGTGTCTATGGATTTACCAACCCTGAATTTTTCAGATGGAAAAATGGAATACGTGGCCTTTCGTTCTCAATGTTTTCAAGTTTCCTCCTAGGCGTACCATGTGTCGGTATCTGCATGGTAATGCTATTTAGCTATGTGCATCCCCTCCCTAATGGAGTCAGCTTTGCTCTTCCCTGAAGCATGCTGGGGATGAATTCGGGATGGACTCAGGCTAAGGTACAAGGCCGGGAGTGGCATGACTGGGCCAGTGGCCAAGGCCGAAGAATCCCTTAGCAACAAGAAGGAAAACATCTGGGCCTGGACGTGAAGTCCCTGGGAACACTGACTGCCCAAGGACCTGGGAGTAAACAATAAGCCTTGGTCCCAGCTGGAATGGTATACAAGCTTGGGTCCCTTGCTAGGTGGTTGCGGAAAATACTCCAGCCTGCTGCCACTGCCACCGGAGAGCAGCTGCTTGCCGGTGTCAGTAAGTTTCCCCGAATAAACTCATGAATCTGGAAAGGGCTGTGTGTCAGTTCTTCCAATTATCTGCCAGGAGGCACAGTGAGGGTCTTTCCTTGCTGGGGCTGTTCCCCGACAGACACTTTCAGGAAAAAAAAAAAAGAAGAACAGTTGCTCCCAAGTGAATTCCGGCTCATGGTGACCCCATGTGTTACAGAGTAGAGCTGTGCTCCATAGGGTTTTCTAGGCTATAATCTTTAAGGAAGCAGATCTCCAGGCCTTTCTTCCCGCGCCTGGTGCATTCCAAACGCCATCCTGGCACCTAGCACGACCTCCGACCCTGCCCAGCCCTCACCAATGCAAGACCTGTGACCCCCACAGACCCACACCGACACACGACCTCCGACCTTGCGGACCCCGCGCCCCGCTCGCCACCTGCACTTCCTATGCAGAGGCCCGCGAAGTTGCTGGCCTCCTGGGTGACCTGCGGGCAGAGCTCCACACCTGGGCGCGGGGCCGGAGGGCCAATGACCGCCCTACTCCCGAAAGGGGCTTCGGGGGGCGTTCTGTGAGGCCTTGCGAGATGCGTCAATGTGCCAAAAAGGGCCCCAAGCTCAAGGGGGCCCCTTTTGCGCCCTCTCTGTGAAAACTCCACCATCCGGCAGAGGCGAGGGGCGCCGCCCAGCGTCACCAGCCCTCGGTGCAGAGCCCGGCCCTGGAGACCCCCACAGGGCAGTCCCTCGGGCCACCGCCCTCCCAGGTGGGTTCCGCGACCCCAGGTGGGTGCCACGCACGGGCGGGGGGAGGAAGGGGTCGGATCTGGTGGAGGCAGGGCTGGCGGATGGGTGCAGCCACCCATCCAGGTGGGGGGATGGTCCCTGGGGAGTCAGCACACGTGGCTGGAGGGACTGGGGACCTGGAGACGCTGGCGTGGGCGCCCGACCTGCCCAGTTCATTGATGTCTTTGTTGGCAACCTGAGCTCCCTGGCCACACTCCCCCGCGTCCCCAAACGCCCCAGGGCTGCAGCTCCACTTCCGCCCCTTGATTTGCACGCTGATTCTGTATCTCGCAGCTCCTGCCCCAACTCTGTCGTCTTGTTTGCCCTGCTTTCATTATTTGCATAAACAAAACAAACAAAAAATCCAAACCCACAGCCATTGAGTCCGTTCCAGATGGAGTGACCCTATAGGACAGAGTTTCCCTGATGGCATAGTGGTTAAGTGCTACACTGGTAATCAAAAGGCCGGCGGTTGGAATTCACCAGGCACTCCTTGGAAACTCAATGGAGCAGTGAGTCAGAATCAACTGGACGGCAATTGGTTTGCTTTTTGGTTTATAGGACAGAGTAGAACTGCACCATAAGGTATCCAAGGCTGAATTCTTTATGGAAGCTGACTGCCACATTTTTCTCGGAGGAGCAGTTGGTGGGCTTGAACTACCAGCCTTTTGGTTACCAGCCAAGAGTTTAATTAACCATTGCTACCCCAGGGCTCCTTTGCATGCACCAGCTTCCCTGAAACCCTACACCTGGCTCAGCCGGCACCCTTTCCTGCCTTGCCTTTGTGCCCAGCGTGTGAGCTTATGCAGACAGTTCTGCTGCCAATGATATTAAAGAGCAAGTTGGTATCCTGGCACTAACGGGCACACGTAATTTTCAGGCTTTCTTTATCCTTTTCTTCCTATGTCAGATTCAGTATGGAACTCTAGTATAACCGCCTTTGCCGGAGATGCTGACCTTAGCAGAGGAGGAAGGTGGGAATGGGAAGGGAGACATTTTACCTTTTGAGTTATGGATATTAACATGGCCTCCCTCCCACCCTCCTTGACAGTGTCTCATCTACAACTCCAGTATCTCTGGTTTATGCCTCCTCATCCTGTCCCACCCGCCTCGGGTGATTCCCAGGGAGGTGGAGGGAACCGCAACCTGGAGCTCAGGGGTGACTTGCCCCAAGGACCCCTCCCCTCAGAAATCAGCATCCCCAGTGGGCTCCAAGAGGGAGCCTCTAACCCTAGACACAGAGCAGATTGGTGGGATTCACACCCCCAGAGTGGGGGGGAGGCCCAGCCACCGACTTCCGTCAGTCCTGAGAGCTTGAAGGGCTTGAGGAGAAAGGCCGATCCCAGGGTTGCAGGGTACAGGGGTCTTGGTGGAGCCACAGCCTCAAACATCTTGGGCAGGTCTGTGGACCGGGCTAGGGGAGGGGGTGGCCTGAGGTCCCTCCTTCCAGCTCTTCTGCCAGACTGGGAACAAAGGCTTAAGGCAATAGCCCCAGTTCCAGCCCCTTGGGAAGGAGCTCTGGCCCCTAATTTGCTGCCTCCATCCCCACCTGGACCATAGGGTCCACTAGGGATGAGCGGAGGGAGGGGTCAACCCATCAGATGGTGGAGGAGACCCACTGTGGGGTGGACTGGGTGGCAGCAGGGATGGAACCCCCCCTGAAGGCCCTGGGAACTATGCACTGGGTGCTGATGTTGTTTGTGTTGTTTAAACGTTTATGTGGTGCTTACTGTGTGCCAGGTACCATGGATTTTTTTTTTTTTTAGTCCATGGTACCTGGCACACAGTAAGCACTACATAAACGTTTAAACAACACAAACAACATCCAAATAATTAAAAAGTTTACGCAAAACAGCGTGTGTGTGTGTGTGTGTGTGTGTGTGTGTGTGTGTTGCCTCGTCCCCTGTGGGCCAGGCCTGCAGCATCATGGTAAGTTCTGGGAGAGGAGACAGCTCCACACACACACTTAGCACTGTGCGGTTCTGGATGGGTTAAGGTTGGGATTTGGTTTATGTTAGGACTATAGGTTTTAGGGTCGGAGTCTAGGATCAGAGTTCAAGGAACAGGGTCAAAGGGCAAGGTTAGAGGCTAATAGGGGTTAAAGGTCAGGGGCTAGGGGTCAGGATCCAGGGTTTTAGGTTTATTGGTGTGCCAGTCCATCGTCTCTGACACCAGTCACTCCTTCTCCCCTCAGCACTCTTCTTTCCTATGTTGGGTTTGTTAACTCACTGCAGCATCTCACAGAACTCATGAACTATACTTACGGTTAAGTGGTTTATTGAGATACAACTCGGTAGACAACTCAGATTAGAATGCAATTTGGAAGTAACAGAATACAACTCAGGATGCAATTGGTCAATCAGGATAGATTTTTCACAGGATAACCTTTGGATTAAAATGCTCCCCACTAGTGCAGTTTTCAGTCAGGACCTTGGACATTTCTCTGCTGTCCTGTCCCTTGTCAGGCTCTCCGCAGCTAACTGTCCCAGCTCACAGCCAGTGTAGCAGCTTGCTCAGCTCTCTTAGCTGCTCTCTGCTGTCAGGCCTTTCTTCTACCAGGCCTCTCTGCCGATAATCTCCCAAGCTATTTTTCCAAAGAACCAAGGCAAAAGACACATAAAGGAACTCACCAAACCACAGACCATGCTCTGACATTTTGGCCATGGTTCTTTTACACCCTTAACATTTGGAGGGTTACTTCTCCCTCCCCCATACATTTGACCAGCAGTATGACAATCTTAGTCCAAATCAGTCACTAACAATTAGTCCATCTGCTATAGATTGAATTGTGTCCCCCAAAAATTATATATGTCAACTTTGCTAGTTCATGGTTCCCAGTATTGTGTGATTTTCCACCCATTTTGTCATCTGATGTTATTTTCCTGTGTGTTGCAAATCCTACCTCTATGATGTTAATGAGGTAGGATTATCGGCAGTTATGTTAATGAGGCAGGACTCAATCTACAAGATCAGGCAGTATCTTAAGTCAATCTCTTTTGAGGTATAAAAGAGAGAAGTGAGCAGAGACACAGGGGGCCTCATACTACCAAGAAAAAAGAACCAAGAGAATAACACATCCTCTGGACCCGGGGTCCCTGGGTTGAGAAGATCCTCGACCATGGAAGATAGATAACAAGGACCTTCCCTCAGAGCTGACAGAGAAAGGCTTACTCTGGAGCTGGCATCTTGAATTCAGACTTCTAGCCTGCTAGACGGTGAAAGAATAACTTTCTCTTTGTTAAAGCCATCCACTTGTGGTATTTCTGTTACAGCAGCACAAAATAGCTAAGACACCATCCATAGGACAAAACCCTCATGATGAGGTAAGCCAGGTACCAGCCATGCAGCTCTGCTGCAGGTGTCCATCTGATCTGGGTAGAGTCTAGAAAAGGCTGTCCTGACTTCACCCTTTCTGGCATCTGATAAAATTTAACTGAGAGAATATTATTCCTTTGCTCTAAAAAAAAATAAGCCTCTCTTAAACTATTAGTAAATGTAATGTTAGACATCCCCCACTGAATGACCCATTTATTAATTCCTTTACCTTCAGCTATTATTTTTTCTTCCTTCCATTTGTTACTTATTTTCACCCAAACTTTTCCACCTTGGGAAGGGACAACAGGTTCAGTTGCTGTGCCAGTCCAGATCACTGGTAGCAGTACCAGTCTAACGAGTGTTTCCTTCTCAAGCCACCCCCATTCATATGGAGGCAGTGTGACATATTTTTCCAATTTTTCCAGATAGGGGAAAGATACAGTCCATCCCATCAGGCCCTTGGAATTCTGGCATACAGTTTTAGGGGTACAGTTACAGTCTTTTGCTTAGGAATCACCCCTGCTTTTGGCATCCACAGCTGCATCCCTGGTCCTGGGACTGCAACATCCACAGAGAAAAAGCAATTTTAGGTGATGTGTGGAAGAAATTGTATAGCTGTACCAGCATCCTCCCCCAAACCTTCTTCCCCAGATCCCCCAGAGAAGCATAGGAATCTGTCCAGTGACAATTCTCACTTTACCCCCCTCATGTTAAGTGTGAGCACACACATCATGAAGGCATGTAAGCCATCCCTTCATGTCTTTATCTCCCCCATTCTAGATAATTGCTTCAATTGCCCATTTAAATTTTCTATCAAACCATTACTCTGAGGGTGCTCTTCAACATGACACATCCATTTAATACGATGTCTGTTTGCCCATTGCTGCACACTGGGCTGTAAAGTGTGCTCTTTGGTCTGATGAAACATAACTCAGTGGCCCAAATTGGCACAGTATATTTTGTTCCAATATCTTAATGGTGTTTTTGGCCTTTGCGTCTACCATTGGATATGCAAAACCCAGACCAGAGTGTCTATTTCTGTCAGGACCTATTTGTAGCCCTCTGGAGGCACTGGCATCTTAGGTCGAATGCAACTGACTTAACAACTGTGTGCAGAGTTTCCCCCTGTGGGAATCTGCCCCCTAGCCATCTGCAACCTCTGTCTTTCTTGCTGGCAGACAGAGCAATCCTTATCGGCATTTTGTGCCTCAGAGAGTGCAATAAGGATATGTCTATATTCAACCCATCTCTGCAGTTCTGTAGCCACCACCCCCATGTCTTCTCATTTCAGGTGGCCACCTCAATTGAGTGTACCAACAGGTCCACTTGCTGATTCCAATTGCCTTCCCAATCTGGGAAGGAAGGTCTTCTGATGGGCATTGACATGTCCGACTTTAATGCACCCTCTAAATTCCCAGAGTGCCTTCCATTGGACTATGCCCCGCATGGGCATCCCCTTAATAGTACAATTTTCCATTGCCCATTTGCCTGACTTTACAGCCAGGTTGTTGGCCACTGCCCATGAATCAGTAAAAATCCAAACATGCAGGCTCTCACAATTGTTCAATTCTTCCATCACAGCAAGGAAAATAGCATGCAGTTCAGCTTACTGAGGTGACCTGTTTCTACCATCTTCAATAAGGTTCTTTCCATCTTCTGGTCTTAATGCAGCAGGTTTTTACATCATATGTCATCCATGTACCCTGTAACTGTCATTTGGAAACCAAGCAGCTTCCCACTGATCAGTAGAAAGCTGTCCAAAGGGCACTGTCCACGTAAAAATGGGCTCTGACAACTTTTCATGTAGTTCCAGGGTAGGACCTATGGGAAAAGAGGCTGCCTGCTTGTGGATACGTCAGGTGCCTCCCTGCATTGCCCCATGTAAAAATAGCATGGCAGCATCAGACCTCGTCTTCCTTCACAAAGGGGAGGATAGAGAAGATTATCGGCTCAAGACTAAACCCTGTGAGGTGGACGTCAAACATACCTCCACCCTTTCCCAGTCCTTTTACTAATTATGGCACCAGCCATCCCTCTCATAGCACTCTCTACATCTCTGCTTGGTTTGATAATTCATTGTAATGGCCAAACAGAACTCACAGACCATACTCACCGTTATGGGGTTTAATAGAGAAGTAACAGGTTGTAATTCAGGATCAGGAACAACTCAGGGTACAGTACTTCAATCAGGACAGCTTCTTGTCAGCTATTTCCACAGGGAATCCCCTCTCTAGGCCCTCAGGCCCTAGGCCTATTCTACCTACTCTGGCAAGTGTTACAAAGCTCTTTAACTCTGCCAATAAGTGCCCAGAGGCACACCACTCCACCAGTAAGCCTCAGGTCAAAGGTGCTCAGCTCTGTCTCCGCATGCCTAAGTGCCTGGAGGCACCCTACTCCTCCAGCAAGTCACCTGCCTGAAGGCGCTCAGATCCCTTTTTCCATGAGTCAGCGCACCCACTGTGGTTGCCTGGCTCCGTGGGCCAAGAAGTCCTGTGCTGTCTTGCACCAGTCTCCTGGTTCTGCTGCTGCCATTTCTCCCCTGCTAGACTCTGCAGTGGTTGCTGCCCCTTCTCACCATCTCCATTGTTACATCTCTCCATTTCCTGGGTCTTGGAGGTTCTCAGCACAGGGACCCTGGGTCCAAAGGACACACTCCGATCCTGGCTCTTCGTCTTGATGGTAGTGAGGTTCCCTCTCACCTCTGAGATTGGCTCCCTTTAAGCCTAGTGGGATGACATAACTGACCAATGCCCTCCGTAGGGTTCCATATACCTTATTTGCATGGTCCCACCCCTGCAAGTGTTCCACGCACTTTATTTACATTATTACCAAGCTGTCTAATCTCCTTGGTGGGCCACAAGCACCTTATTTGCATGGTCCCACCCAATTATTTTGTAGGAGTTTCAAAGACCATGCCTGTAAGTGCCATAGTGAAGTAATTCATTACACCATGCCCCGGTAGCTTTTTCTTGTATAAATTACTCCCACATCTCACTTATCGACTATCCCATTATTCAACATTTTGCATTTATGGCAATAGTAAGAAATCTACTATTGGAATATTATATGCATTAATGAGGCAACAGGCATGGCTACAACAGCTGTGGAGCATCCCCTCCCTCAAGGAGGGCCTCCAGGCAGCTACTAGGAAGCTGAACCATGCCGCTGCACGCCCTCCACTCCCTCCTGCTGGTAGGGCCACTGTGTTCAGCTGCTGTGTGGGGCGGCTTCTGCATGGTGATGGCCTCCAGGCAGACATGCAGGCACACTGAGACAGCAGACATCTGTTCTGATTTCCCAGCACCTATGTGGCCAAATTGTTGTGCGGTAGGAAGGGAGGAAGGAAAGAGGCATTGGAGAGGGTGTTTGGAAGTAATGCATGCAAGTTTAAGGACATCTCAAAGTGAGACCAACTTTGCCTAAAGCCTCTGCCTTGGTGGGGCCAGGTGCACAGCCAGGCTCCCAGTGCTTTCACAGGAAGCCCCAAGCCTTGGTGACTCATCAGGTATAGAGGGCAGAGCAGGCTCCGGGATCATGAACACAGGGCTTGCAGGGGTGGAGTGGAGCCCTGGAGGCAGCTCCACGAGGGAAGCTCTGACCAAGCACAGGAGGAAGGTGAAGTCACACCTTCCAGCCACACAGCCTGGTTTTAATTACCTTTGTCTCCTCCGAGCCTCCTGTGCAGGGGAATAATCCATATTTGGACTTGTCACAGTGATGAGCACATCAGCAAATTTTAGCTGTTATTATTTCTATGATCATATTTTCTAAATAAAAATTTCATACAAATGGATGGTCTGAATAGAGGAAAAAAATAATCCATTTTCACATAACCCCAATTTTTGCCTAATGACCTGGTCTTTGGAATCTAACTATGTCAATAAGTTTATAATTGGAAACCAACTATTTTGGTTACTGCCTTATTAGAGTGTTTCTCTGATATCACCTAGGGCATTATGGGTATTTCAGGTCTCATGATGATTTTATGTCCTGTCATCAAGGTAATCTCCATCAATGCCCAATAGCAGGCTAGTAATTGCCTTTCAAATGGTGTGTATCTTGCTGCAGCATCTTGAAATTTTCTAGTTCAGAATCCCAGTGGTCTCCATAGGGTGGTGTTCTTGGGTTTTTGCCATAAGCCCCAGTCTGCATAAGTATGTGTGATGCTTACTAGTGCTGCTATTAACAGAAATGCCACAAGTGGATGGCTTCAACAAAGAGAAATGTATTCTCTCACAGTTTAGCAGGCTAGAAGTCTGAATCCAGGGTGCCAGCTCCAGGGGAAGTCTTTCTTTCTCTGTTGGCTTTGGGGTAAGGTCCTTGTCATCAGTATTCCCCTGGGTCTAGGAGTTTCTCAGCACAGGGATCCTGGGTCCAAAGGATGTACTTGACTCCCAGCTCTTCTTTCTTGGTGGCAGGTGGTCCCTCTCCTCCCTGCTCTGTTCTCTCTTTTATATCTCAAAAGAGATTGACTGAAGATACAACCTAATCCTATAGATTGAGTTCTACCTCATTAACATAACTGCCTCTAATCCTGCCTCATTAACGTCATAGAGGTTATGATTTACAACACATAGGATAATCATATCAGATCACAAAATGGTGAACAACCACACAATACTGGGGATCATGGCCTAGCCAAACTGACACATTTTGGGGGTTACAGTTCAATATATAACATTTTACTCTTTGGTCCCCCAAAACTCATGCCCTGCCACATGTAAAACTCATTCATCCTGTCATATTATTCCAAAAGCCTTAAATCAACATGAAGTCCAAAATCTCCTGGGGCAAAATTCCTCTTCACCTATGCAATCTAGAATACAAGTTATTTACTTCCATAGTACAATGATGGAATAGATGTAAGGTAGACATTTCTATTACAAATGGGAGATACTGAAGGGAAAGAAGAGATAGCAGACACCAAGGAAGTCCAAAACCCAGCAGAACACATTACATTATCTCTCAAGACTTGAAAATAACTCCCTGTTCTCTGAGACCATTTATGCAATGGCCCTGCCCTGCAGATTCTAAGCGTTGGCCACACGCTCTGGGTTCTGGGTGAAGCCCCTCAGCCCTGGGCTTCAATTTCACCTTCTAGGCCCACTGGAATGGCAACTCTATTCCTTGGGTTTGGGCAGCCACATTCTCCTAGGCCATCTGAGTGGCAACCCTATTCCCTCGGCCCCAGGAGGCCCCGTTCTTCTGCTCCTTGGACATGGCAGCCCTTCCCCCTTAGCTCTGGGCAGCAGATCTCACCCAGTCCTGTTGGAACTCATGAAAGGCAGGTAACTTGTATTCTGGATATCACATGTGAAGAGGAATTTTGGCCCAGGAGATTTTTTATCCGAAGTTGATTTAAAACTTTCACTATGATATGATGGGGCGAATGAGTTTTACGTGTGGTAAGGACATAAATTTGGGGGGCCAAAGTGTGGAATATTATGGATTGAATTGTGTGCCCCAAAAATGTGTGTCAACTTGGCTAAGCCATGATTCCCAGTATTGTGTGATTTCCCACCATTTTGTGATCTGAGGCTATTATTCTATGTGTTGTAAATCCTAACATCTATGATATTAATAAGGCAGGATTAGAGGCAGCAATGTTAATGAGGGGAAACTCTGGTGGTGTAATGGTTAAGTGCTGTGGCTGCTAACCAAAGTTTGAATCCACCAGGTGCTCCTTGGAAACTCTATGGGGCTGTTCTACTCTGTCCTATTGGATCGCTATGAGTTGCAATCAACTCGACGGCACTGGGTTTGGTTTTTTGAGTTTTGGTATGTTAATGAGGCAGGACTAAATCTACAGGATTAGGTTGTATCTTGAGTAGATCTCTTTTGAGGTATAAAAGAAGCAAACAGAGAGGAAAAGGACTCATTACCACCAAGCAAGAAGAGAAAAAAAAAAAAAAGAAGAGCTAGGAGCAAATGTGTCGTTTGGTCCCAGGGTTCCTGCACTGAGAAGCTCCTAGATCAAGGCAAGATTGATGACAAGGACCTTCCTCCAGAGCCAACAGAAAGAGAAAGTTTTTCTGTGTAGCTAGTGCCCTGAATTTGGACTTCTAGCCTCCTAAACTGTGAAAGAATAAATTTCTCTTTGTTAAAGCCATCCACTTGTGGTATTTCTGTTGCAGAAGCATTAGATAACTGAGACATAAGTGTTACATCCCTTGACCCATATTACAGAACTTTTAACTCCACTGGCAATCTTGCCTAAAGGCAGTCAGCTCTCTCCCTGCTTCTTCTGTCTTGTGTCCTTGCCTCTTCTCTTTGTCTCTGACCATCTCCGTGGTCTTGGCTCCTTATATAGGCAAGTGTCTCAATCCTATTGGGCAGATTTTCAAGCCACTATTTTCATAATAACTGACCAATCCCTCACTGGACTCAGCTGACCAATCCCCTGGCTGGACCACAGGTGGCTCCATCTAATTGCATCATAACTGACATTTTATGACGGCAGAGTCTGTCTTCTTCCCTGGGCAAAAGTAACAAGCTTTTTCAAAGAGCTAGGGCGACTGTAACAACTCCTCAGGTCTTAGGGGAAAAGTCTCCCAAGCTTTTTTTTTTTCCCCCCACACATAACCAAGGCAAAGTCCACATAAAGGAACCCATTTCACCACATCATCTGCTTCCTCTGGAATGTTCCATTTAGGATTCACAGGGAAAAGGGTTAGCCTCCCTTCTCAGGGCAAACAAACTTCACCACGGATATATCCGGTCCACAAGGCTGGCTGTTCCTTTTGAGATAACCTGCTGTGTAACTCGATCTTGTATTGACATTCATGACAGTTCCGTAATGAACTGTCGATCTTTCATCAACCCAAGCATACTTTTCCATTCTGCAAGACTGCAAAGTAAAGATACTGCCCCTAAGTTATTCACTCTCACAATCCATTTAGTAACAGTTCCTCAGGAAGCTGATGGTACCAATCTACAAACTGAAATAACTCCTTTACATGATACCACCTGGTTTCAATTGTATGTTGGTTTCGCCCATCTCCTCCTGGGCTACCTTCTTGGTGACCAGCAGTGCCAGGGGTACTTCCTGTTGTCCCAACACAATTTCCCCTTTTCAGGTCAGCCCTGAGACAATTGGTCATAGCTCTGACCAGACAGGATATGGGCTTGGCCTGTGACCAGCCATCTAGGATGCTCCACTGGTCTCACCCCTTTGGGATCAAGGAATAATGAAGAAAACTAAAGATACAAGGGAAAGATTAGTCCAAAGGACTAATGGACCACATCTACCATGGCCTCCACCAGAATGAGTCCAGTACAACTAGATGGTGCCTGGCTACCACCATTGACTGCTCTGACAGGGATCACAATAGAGGGTCCCAGACAGAGCTGGAGAAAAATATAGAACAAAATTCTAACTCAAAAAAGAAAGACCAGACTTGCTGACCTTACAGAGCCTGGAGAAACCCTGAGCGTATGGCCCCCGGACACCCTTTCAGCTCAGTAATGAAGTCACTCTTCAGCCAAAGATTGGATAGGCCTGTAAAGCAAAATGAGACTAAAGGGGCACACCAGCCCTGGGGCAAAGACTAAAAGGCAGGAGGGGACAGGAAAGCTGGTAATAGGAAACCCAAGCTGGAAAAGGGAGAGCGTTGACATGTTGTGGGGTTGTTAACCAATGTCATAAAACAATATGTGTACTAACTGTGTAATTGGAAATTAGCTTGTTCTGTAAAACTTCATCTAAGGTACTATTAAAAAGAAAAAAAAAAAAAGATATGGGCTTGGTTTGGCACCACAATCTACCCTTACATTTTTGTCCCTGACATTTTGGCTGTTACTGGTGACAGTAACCTAGGAATTGTTTATCTCACACTTTCCCTATTACTCTGTATTTTCTTATGCATCCAACAAGCCAATTCCCCAGGAGTTGGGTCCACCACTCTTATATTCCATGAATAGCTTTTGCCTTGGGTAACTGATTGCAGTACAACAGCTGCTTCAAACCATGGGTGTTTTTTCATCCCATCCAAAAGCCAAAGTTTTGTTGTCCTCCTACTGTTTGTCCCCTTTTTATCCAAAACTACACATTCCTGTAAGTCTGAGACATTGTAGCAAATCCCACCATTCTGACACCAACTTAATGAATAACTTTATGAATAAGAATCAGCACCAAGCTGGTTCATGTGAGGCAGAGGCTAAATATAACCTATATTTTTAATTTCTCCCAGCTGCTGTGCTAGTCCATCATCTCTGACACCAGCCATTTTCCCTCCACTCAGCGCTTTTCTTTCCCACATTGTGTTTGGTAGTTTGCTATAGTGTCTCACAAAACTCAAACTGCACTTACAGTTAAGTGGTTTATTGGGATACAACTCAGGAGACAACTCAGAATAGGATGTGACTTGGAAGTAACAGAATACAACGCAGGATGCAATTGGTCAATCAGGACAGCTTTCTCACAGGGTAACCCTTGGGTCAAATATGCTCCCTGCTGGTGCAGTTCTCAGTAAGGACCTTGGACAGTTCTCTGCTGTTGGGGCCTCTCTGTGTTGGGCATCTCAGATGCTAGCCTTCTGCTGGTCACCCTGTCCACCAGTAATTGGCCCACTTAGCAGCCAGTGTACCAATTTGCTCAGTTTTCTTAGCTGCTCTCTGCCATCAGCCCTCTCTACCACCAAAGCTCTCCACTATAAGCTCTCCATGGTCAACCTCTCCACTGCTAACTGGCCCAGTTCACAGCCAGTGTAGCAGCTTGCTCAGCTCTCTTAACTGCTCTCTGCTGTCAGACCTTTCAGCTGTCAGGCTTCTCTACTATCAGGCCTCTCTGTCGTCGGTCTCGCTGTTGTTACCTGGCCCAGCTGATGTAGCAGCTGTAGCAGCTTCAGGACCACTTGGCTCACACATGGCTCTGCTTCTCTGCCAGCCCAGCTCTTAGCCAGCCTCTCTCTCTCAAACAGGAGGCCTCCAAAACGCTTGTGCTTCAGCCATTTATACATCCGAATCCTCATCAGTTACAAGGTGGGGCCCCTTCACCAGAGCAGAATTCAGCCATTCCTCTATTACCCATAACATGTCAATCAACTTAGGTCATGTTAATTACCAGATTAAAGTATCAAACCATCAAGTTGTTTACAGCTTACTCAGGAAATGTCGGTCAACCTGGGGAACCACCCAGGAAAAGAAACCAACACTCTGGGGTAAAGAATAACCAGGGAGTCCCCCTCCCCCAAGTTGCTTCTCCAGAGAACTAAGGCAAAGTTAACAACTCCCCAGGGCTTAAAGGAAATAAAAATCTCCCAAGCTGTTTTCCAAATAACCGAGGAAAAAAGACACATAAAGGAACTTCAGTGAAGTGAATTGCTTTTATATGGCCCTTTATAACGCCCACAAAATGACAAAATGATTGAGTGGGACTATGCAGATAACATGCTTGTGGCCCATCAAGGGCACTGGAAAATTTGCTAATGCAAATAAGGTTCATGGAACCCTTTTAGGGGATTGGTTAGTTTTGTCATCCCACTAGGTTTAAAATGAGCCAATCCCAGAGGCTAACGGGTAATCATCATGAAGAAAGGCCAAGAACAGAGAAAGTGTCCCTGCACTGAGAACCTCCTAGACCCAAGAGACTGAAAGCTGTAACACAGTAGGCAGCAGATGCATGAGAGAGTAGGAACCAGGAGACCAGTGCTAGACAGTAC
Organism: Elephas maximus indicus; assembly: GCF_024166365.1. NCBI lineage: Eukaryota > Metazoa > Chordata > Mammalia > Proboscidea > Elephantidae > Elephas > Elephas maximus. The sequence goes on along the minus strand of NC_064843.1, from coordinate 57,085,101 downwards.
GGGGGGCTTTCTGGCCCATGGAGTGAGAGAGTTGACAGCCTTCGAGCAGGAGGCTTGCTGGTGAAGTCGGGTGCCTCTGGACACTTGGTGAAGCTAGGCTCACTGATCCATGGAGTAAGAGATCTGCATGCCTTTGGGCAGGAGTCCTCTTGGCAGAGTGAGGTGCCTCTGGACATTTATCGGAGGAGTTAAAGAGCTTTGTAACGCTTGCCCAAGCAGGACAGAGGCCAGGCCTGAGCAGGGGCCAAGAGATGGGGCCAAGAGTGAGGGCCCAAGCCAAGACTGAGGGCCAGGTAGCAGCAGCCTAGAAGAAGCTGTCCTGATTGAAGAATGTATTCGGACTTGTTCCTGTTACTTCCAAGCTGTGTTCCTGGTCCTGAACTGCAGTGTGCTACTTCTAATAAACTCCATAATCATGAGTATGGTCTCTGAGTTCTGTGCAGCCATTGCAACAAATTATTGAACCCAGCAGAGTAGAGTGCCATGGAGGGACAGCAGGTGTCAGAATTGGTAAAAGGTTGGAAAATGGAGGTATGTCTGACTTTCACCTCAAGAATCAGTTTTGGGTAGATGAGGATAATGTTGATTATCTCTCCCCATGAAGTCACAGGACCTCTGATGCCATGCCATTTTATTAGGAACTCATTTCACCATAAGGACCTTGGGGTTAAGGTATTATGATTGGGTTTGGTATAGGGTTTGAGTTTAAGAGTTAAGGTATTAAAATTAAAGGTTTGGTGTTTGGTGTTAGGGTTAGGGATACTGCTAGGGTTAGAGCTTAAGGCTTGGATTAGGGTTAGGGTTTAGGGCTTAGGGCTAGAGTTTAGGGTTAAGGTTAGGGGTTGGGGTTGGGGTTGGGTTTAGTGTTAGGGTTGTTAGAGTTGTTGATAGGGTTAGGGTTGTTGTTAGAGCTAGGGTTGCTGTTAAGGTGAGGGTAAGAATAGGTGGTAGGGAGTGGGGATAACGGTAGTGTTTAGGGTTATGGTTTAGGGTTTGGGTTAGATTTAGGGTCAAGGCTAGGGTTGAGTTTAGTTGTTATGGTTACATTTATTTTATGGTTAGGGTCAGTGTATAGGATTAGGGTTTAGGGTTAGTTTTATGGTTAGGGTTTATCTGTTTCTTTTTTAGACACGTAAATTATAACATCAAAATTTGTCATCATATTCATTGTTTCCCTTCTCTCTCACCTCTTCATGAGAATCGCCAGTTCACCTAATAATCAGCTATTTGACTGCTGTCTGCAACCCTGTGGGATGACCCCTTTCCACTGCTCTCACCTGTGGCGATACCATCCTAATCTACTGCCCACCTCTTTGAAGTCTTCCTACTTTCTCTTCTCCTTTAGCAGCCAGGTAACCGAAATAGTAGGTCTTTGTTCCAGACTCCATTATGTAATTTTTATCTCATGTACTCTGAGATCCCTTAGCTCTCCAGTCATCCACTCGCCAAAACAAAGCTATTTACATATACGTGTGTGTGTGTATATATGTGTGTGTGTGTGTGTGTGTGTGTGTGTGTATTGTTTCTGGAAATTATCCTAAGGGCATTCAACAAATAAAGCCACACATATTCAAGAAAATCTACTAAAACTCAGTAAGAATAGCAATGTCTGTGAGTTTTGAACCACGATCTGCCCCCTCCTCTACCAGCTCAGCTTGATGGAAGCTCCACTCCAGGCAAATGCAGCCAAAAAATAGCTCTCTCTCTCTCCCCTCAGCTCCCAATATAGGTTATAGTACCTCACCAGGAAGGGCAAGCCACCAGCATTTTTCATATATCTGATAAGGGTCTAGAATTCGAAAGACACAAAAACTCGTACAACTCAACAACAAAAAGCCAAACAACCCAATTAAAATATGGACAAAGGACTTGAATAGATGTTTCACCAGAGAAGAAAGACAAATGATAAACAAGCACATGAAAAGATGCCCACCATCTTTAGTCATTAGGGAAATGAAAATCAAAAGCATAATGTGATGCCACTTCACACCTACTGGAGTGGCTACAGGGAACCCCTCGGTGGTACAAGCGGTTAAGCACTTGCCCACTAACAGAAAGGTTGGTGCTTCCAACCCACCTAGAGATGCCTTGGAAGAAGGGCCTGGTGATCTGCTTCCGAAAGGTCACAGCCTTGAAAATCCTACATAGTACATTTCTACTCTATACACATGGGTAGCCATGAGTCAGAACTGACTTCACAGCAACTGGTTTGGTTTTGGGTTTTAGGATGACTGTAATAAGGCCTCTAGGCCGTGCAAACAATTTGCACTCGACTGCTAACCTAAAGATTGGTTGTTCAAACCCAGCCAGCAGTACTGCACAAGAAAAGGCCTGGGTATCTGCTTCTACTAAGATTACAGCCAAGAAAACCCTATGGAACAGTTCTAGTCTCTAACACATGGGGTCACCATGAATTGGAATCGACTTAGTGGCAAATTAGCAGCAACTAACAACAACACAATACAAAAATAGAAAATAACTAATATTGGAGAAGATGTGGAGAAACTGAAACATTCATGGCTGGTGGAAATATAAAATGGAACAGCTGTTATGAAAAATGGTTTGATAGTTCCTAAAAAAGAAGCCCTGGTTGCACAGTGGTTAAGCACTCGGCTGTTAACTAGAAGGTTGGTGGTTTGAGCCTGCCAGCCTGGTATTGGTTCAATGATAGATACATAGACCAGTGGAATAGAACTGAGAACTCAGAAGTAAATCCATCTATTTATGGACAACCGATTTTTGTCAAGGGGTCACAGTCCATTCGATGGGGGAGAAACAGTCTATTTAATAATTGATGCTGTAAAACTGGATATCCACTTGAAGAAAATTGGGACAGGGCCCATACCGCATACCATACACAAAAACTAACTCAAAAGGGATCAAAGATCTAAATGTTAAACCTAAAATTATAATGTTCCTAGAAAAAAAAAATTGGGAGAAAACTATGCAGCCTAATCTTTTGTAAAAAATGGGATAACAAACATGTCTTAGTTATCTAGTGCTGCTACAACAAAAATACCACAAGTGGATGGCTTCAAGAATCAGGAGTTTATTCTCTCACAGTCTAGTAGACTAGAAATCCAAATTCAGGGCGTCAGCTCCAGGGGAAGGCTTTCTCTCTGTATTGGCTCTGGAGGAAGGTCCTTGTCATCAATCCTCCCCTGGTCTAGGAGTGTCTCAGGTGTGGGGACCCTGGGTCCAAAGGAGGCACTCTGCTCCCAGCGCTGCTTTCTTAATGGTATGAAGTCTCCCTGTCTCTCTACTTGCTTTTCTCTTTTCTGTATCTAAAGAGATTGGCTTAAAACACAATCCAATCTTGTAGATTGAGTCCTGCCTCATTAACATAACTGCTGCTAATCCCATCTCATCAACATCATAGAGGCAGGATTTACAACACATAGGAAAATCACATCGGATAACAAAATGGGCAATCACACAATACTGGGAATCATGGCCTAGCCAAATTGATACTCATATTTTTGGGTGACACAGTTCAATCCATGAGAAAAAATAGCCAAAAATGCACAAATAGCAGAAGATGAATTATATAAATAGAACCTCATAAAAATTTTAAAAACTTATGCTCATCAAAAGACTTCATCAAAAGAGTAAAAAGACAATTTACAGACTGGGGAAAAAAACCTTTGGAAATGACATCTAAAAAGGGTCTAATCTTTAAATTGTATAGAAAACTTCAACAAAACAGCAAAAAGACAAACAACCCAATTATAAAATGGGCAAAGCATATGAACAGAACTTTCACCAAAGATGACGTGCAAGTGGCCAATGGGCACATGAAAAGATGATCATAATCAGCAGGCATTAAAAGGCATTAGAGACATGCAAATCCAAACTACAGTGAGATACGGTCTCACCTCACCTAAATGACACTGATTAAAAAAATAATAATAATAACATGTCAGCGAGGATGTGGCAAGATTGGAACCCTTATCCACTGTTGGTGGGACTACTACGGAAAACAGTATGACACGCCTTCAAAAATCTATAAATAGAACTTCGTTGTGATTGAGCAATCCCACTCCTAGGTATATGCCCTAAAGACCTAATATTAGTGACACAAACAGACATATGCACACCTATGTCCACTGCAACTTTATTCACACTAGCAAAAAAATGGGAACAACCTAAGTGCCCATCAGCAAATGAATGGAAAAGCAAAATATGGCACATACATACAATGGAATACCAAGCAACCGTAAAGAACAATGATGAGGCCATGCAACATAACAGGGATGTACCTGAAGGACATAATGCTAAGTGAAATAAGTCAATCACATAAGGACAAATATTTTATGATCCCACTTTTATAAGAAGACAGGAACAGATATACATAGAGAGGCCAGTGTTCATTGGTGGTTACCAAGAAGGGGTGGAGGGAGGAAGACTCAAACTCTAGATCACGGATACTTGTTATGTTTGGTGATGGGAAAAGTTGTACCAAATATGGGTATAGTAAGCACGGCTTGACCAAAGTAAACGACGTCACTAAGAGGTGCTTAAGAAAAATAATTTGACGTATATAACTTGGTAACAACACCAACAATGACCAAAAAATGAGTGTATGATCACATATATATGTGTACAGCCATATAGGTATATGGGTAGCTGCAGATGATACATATGTGTGCACATGTAGAAGTATTTATATGTGCATGTAAATACAGATATGTATGTGTAAGCACATATATTCATAGAAGTCACAATTACAGACTCTTCTCAGATATAACAAAACACCTTGTGAGATTGGTTTCCTAGGTTTGAAGGCTTAGGGCCTTAGTCTCATGGGACAACTCAGTTAATTGGCATAATCTGGTACACAGAGTTAATGTGCTGCATCCTAGCGGAGTCAGTAGCACCTGGGGTCTTAAAAGCTTGTGAGCAGCCATTTGAGATACAACTATTAATCTCTACTTATCAGAAGCGAAAGAGTAGGAAGAAAACCAAAGTCTAAGAGAAGAAACTAGTATACAGGGCTAATAGCCTACACGAGCCATGGCCTCATTTACCCTGAGACCAGAAAAGCTAGATGGTGCCTGGCTACCACTACTGACTGTTCTGATCAGGGCCATGATATATGGACCCTGATAGAAGGGAAGAAAAAACATGGATCAGAACTCAAATTCTTAAGAAGTCCAGACTTATTGGACCAGATGAGACCAGAGGACTCCTGAGACTATTGCCCTGAAATACTCTTTAAACCTTGAACTGAAACTATCCCCTAAGATCACCTTTAGCAAAATAACTGAGTGGCACACAAAATAAAGCACATTACTCATAAATATGGTGCTTTAGTAAAATGCCATCTGTATGAGACCAAAAGGTCAACATTTACTCTAAAGCAAAGGTGAGAAGATAAGGGGGCAGGGAAACTAGAGCGCCGGAAACGGCACAGTCAGAATGCAATTCAAGGGAACGCTGACAGATTGTGAAAAATGCAACTAATGTCACTGAACAACTTGCATAGAAATTGTCAAATGGGAACCTAATTTACTGTGTAAAATTTTCACCAAAAAAACAATAAAATATTCTATAAATGAAATCCCCGAATTATAACCATATGATGCAAATAAGATACTGCCGTTTGAGTTATTAAAAAAACAAAAAAGAGCACGCAGGCTGAGATATGTTGATAGGACCATCCTTGGAAAATACAATCTGCCACAGAGGACGTGAGATGTAGACAGGCTATTCCTATCAACTCCCCGTATCAAGGTGTGTATGTATGTGTGTGTGTGTGTGTAAAATGTGTGATGTGTGTTTTAACTATGTTTCTCCTTTAACCTCGTACTCACAGGCTCCACTGTTCACAGATCCCAGCTACCTAGAGTCTGACCTTGGAAAAAAACCCTTAGCTCTCCACATCCTAGGCCATGGGACACCTTGGGAGGTGTCAGGCTTTATTTAGTACTTTTTAATGAAATCTGCAGAGCTCTGGGTGTTATAAATCTTGTGCTGAAGTTTAGTCTTTGTGCTTAATGGCAAAGCTAAGATGAAATGCCTTCCTCTTGGGTTTCTAGCAAGTTATTAACTTGTGTTAGAAATATTACCACTCAGCAGTTTCCAAAGTTTTCTCTCTAATAACCCTTTCAGCCTATTAGTACACTTTATGAATTTCTTCTTTTTTTTTTTTCAAAATGAACAAATTCAAATGATCCTTCTCTGATTACCCTGATGTATTTTTAAAGACTCTGCATTTTATGGGTCTCTCCTCTAATCAAGGCAGGCTGCTTGGCTTTCTTCACTTTAGACCATATACCCTGGTCTTCACTGAGCCCGGATCATGCATGTAAAAGCAAGCTTATCAGTTAGGAATTCTTTTGGCTGCAAATAACCAAAGTTCAATTGCTTAGCAAATAAGGATTCATCTGCCTCATATAAGAAGTCTACATATAGTTTCTGCTTCCAGTAATGAGAAAGTAGCTTACTGCGTCCCAAACCTCTCACCAAAAAAAAAAAAAAAAAAAAAAAACTTGAACGGCTGGAAAAAAAATACATGAAATATGTTTAAAGTCATCAGAGATCTACCAAAGAAGTGAGGACTTGAAGAACCAGATCCCAGAAAGAAAGGAAGCGCAGAAAGCTGAGCCCCACCAAAAAAAGTACAACAGAGAGAGCACGGGCACGGCCAGTCAGAACGGAGCAGGGTCCTGGAGGACAAGTGCTGTGCCGGGCCTTAACCCAGAAATTGGTCGAGGTCCTGGTAATCTCAAGGGAGGGGCTAATATAATAAGGCTAGGAAGACAGGTAGGGGACACTTGGGGGCTTCAGGACAGTGACTATTTACCAACCAATACAGACATATTTCATGAGGGTAGTGGTGGTTTAGTAGTACAATTCTCACCTTCCATGTGGGATAAACAACAAAAAAAAAAAAGTAGGAGTCGAGTCGGTTCCCACACATAGCGACCCATAGGACAGAGTAGAACTGCTCCATAGGGTTTCCAAGGAGCGGCTGGTGGATGTGAATTGCTGACCGTTTGGTTAGGAGCCAAGCTCTTAACCACTGTTCCACCAGGGCCCAGGTTCAATTCCCATGAGGCTTATGTGTTGCCATGATGCTGAACAGATGTCAGCAGAGTTTCCAGACTAAGATGGACTGGGAAGAAATGCCTGGTGATTTACTTTAAAAACTCAGCCAGTGAAAACCCTATGGATCACAACAGTCCAATGACAACTGATCATGGGGATGGCGCACGGCTGGGAAGCATTTTGTTCCATTGTGCATGGGTTCACCATGAGTCGGAGAAATCATTCAAAATTTTGATAACTGGTATCAATGGCTCTTGATGAAGTTAACTACCTGCCATAAGGCTTGCAGAGGCAAAACCATGTATCACGTCCAGGTACATAAGAGTGTCATTTTTGCTCCATCTAACAAATTTCTGGGAGGCTTGAATTAAATCAGGTGGAAATAAGAAAAAGTGCTGAAACTTCCTATGGGAGAGGATGACCAAAGGCTTGGAAAAGCACCAAATTACATCCCTACCTCTTCACTCACTGGGTCATGGAACAAGTATTCATTGGCTTGAAGCCTGCTCTACATATCGGTGGCTACCTATATGTGAGGCTTTAGGAAAATTGAGATGCTTCCCAAACCCGGATCTTATCCCCAGCTCCCCACCAGGCTCTGCAACGCCTTCCTGTAGCAGAAAGAAAGGCACTGTGCTAGTTGGACCTGTGAAATGCCAAATGTCAGGTCCTGTAACAGGTTCAAGAGTGGCTGGTCTGTCTCCCAATCCACTGTGCCCTGGGGAAATGGGATCCAAACAGAAAGGGTGGCGTGGCAGCAAATAGGGCTGGGCCTTGCAAGCTGGAACATCGGGCTACCTGGGGTGAGGGCCGGTAGAGGGGCAGCTGCTAAGAAGGAGCAGGGCACTTAGTTTGGTCTTGCTGGGAAGAGGGGATTGGCACCTCCAAACAATGACTTTTCCCCCTGTTTAAAATTTAAGGCTGCAGTGAGGTCCAGTTTGGTTACAACTCTTCAATTATACATTTGTTTTTGAGAACAATTGCATTTCTAAAACTGACATATGAATTTTTTTCAAACTTTGAAAGAAAAAAAACAAATCTCTACTTAGAATCAGCTCCCCTTATTAATATATATATATATATATTTCAAACTATTTTTATCTTTCCCGTTATATTTTTGTTTGACCTTTAAGAAAAGACCTTTCTCAATGTGGCAGCCATTTTATTCGGCTTCTGCATTTGAGAAAATGTTCCTGGCGGTTCTAAGCCATTAGGCAAATGTTTACCTGACCCTTGCTTCAAGCATAATCTTATCTTTCAGTAAAATACACCTGAAAGGCTACAAGTTTTTCACAGCTGTGAGCCGTGTTCTTGCCAAGAAGTGGAGGAATTAAAGAACTGCCTTGTTTGAATAGTAAGTCTGACCGTGATGAATTGGAAAGTGATAGGTGACTGGGGCTGGTGAGAAGCTTTGAATGTGAACTAAAGACAAATATATTTAGTGCTATCGCAGGGATATAAGCAGGGAGGGAGTCCTGATGGTTAGGTGCCTGACTAGGCAGTTTGGAGTGTTTGTCACTCTCAAGTGTGGATGACCTAGGATAAACCTGAATTGTTGGGAGGGAAAATCTTTTTTGTTGTGGCTTTTTTTGGGGGGGGCGGGGGTAGGGGCTTATGGTGTGGGGGGATGGGATGGGAACCTGAGGGAAAAATCCCAACCCTTTTGCCACTTTGCCTTCTACTATCTCTTCCCCAATGGAAAAGAAATTTACAAATCTTATTGGTCAGGATCTGAGACACTTGTTAGACAAGTTCTGCTAGTGGATGGGGACTACTGGCCCCAGAAGACACATAGTTATGTATCCTTGCATGCAGGCTGTCTTCCCACTTCCTGCTTTGCTTCCAGCTTCCCTGGACAAGGCTTGCCTGCTGGGGGCAGAACCAGCCATGCTTTTTGTCTTAGTTTGGGTTTCCTGAGAAGCAAAATCTGAACCAAGGATATGTGTGTAAGTACTTTATTTAGGAAGTGATTCCAGGGAACATCAGCAGCAGAGTGGGGAAAAGAAGGAAGCCACCAAGGGTATATTATCAAAAGTCATCCCTGTGGGCACCTGGAATTCAAATTTTCTCAGGACTTTCGGGAAACAGTGTAGAATACACACCTAGGGCTCATCCCCTGGGGAAGGGGTGGCTGCCATATTATATACCCACCCCTGTGAGTCATTGGTCAAAGGCTGCTTCGAGGGAGAGTTAATTCCCTGGCAGCTCCAGGTGACTGTGAAGCAGTAGAGCAAACCCCAGTGGCCACAAAGTGCCATCAGGCAAGGAGATGCCAGTGATGCGGACCGGGTCTCAATAGCATCAGCTCTTCTTTTTCTCTCTTGTTGTGATATCTCAGCCTGTAGTTGAGTGGCATCAGTCATTTGAATCCTGTTCCACAGTCTCAGGTGACCTAGATTTGAGGAGGTAAGAACTAGTACACCTTAAGCCGACTACCTGGTCTAATTCAGCCTTTCTCCAGTCCAGCCTTTGCCAGAGAAGCCCTGTACTGGGAGATGTTTTCAGATGCTTGCCTAATTGTTAATTAAGCTGATATTTAGTGACTGTCTCCCTCTTTTTTTTTTCTTTGACTTTGCAGTTGACCCTCCCTTGTCAGGCATCTTAGGAGGGGAGAAGGTGTGAGCATGTAGAATTTGGAGTAACCTGAATCCAGCTTCCAACCCTTAATTTGTATTTTAGCCATCTTTTGCTTTCCTGTTGCACAAATTGTCCACTTGGAAAAATATAATACTATGTCATATCAGGGCAGGGGTTTTAAGGAAAAGGGCATTACCGTTTGGTTCTTTTAAACTTAAATTCGATAGCAACTTAAAAAAATCATTCAGGCCTTATTCAAGCTCATGAGGAATAACAAGCTAAACCCAAGAAGGCGTTAAGTTTAGGTTTCATTCATTTTCCCCAAATTTATACCCATTTGTGTTTTCAGTATGACACAAAGTAATAAATTTAAAATTAGGCTTTAGGCCTCCAATTACGTATCTCTTTTAAACAAACCCACAATTCTAATAGATGAAAACTGTGTATCTTTCTCCTCTTAGAATTGAATCATACACTAAAAAATGTATACCACAGTTATTAATGTTTAAGTAAATTCTTCCTCTAAGAAATGAAGAATTTCAACATTGAGCTTAAGTGTACAGTGTTTAAATTCTAATTGTTTCCACAAAAGGGACAGAGACTTTATAAATATCATCGTGTGCCCTGGAAGCTCCCCCTGAGAAAGGTTAAACGGGATGACAATAGCAAAGGAATGGAGATGAAAGGAAAAAGAGATCTGTGGAGGGGAAAGACAGCCGGTGCTACGGAAGTTGACAGCGCATACATTATGGAGGGGAAAGAAAGTGCTGTTTTTACTTGAAAAATAATAGGACATTGTAATCAACTTCTGGAAGAAGCTGTAAAGCTAGGAAGACAGGATAGCTGTTTGACAAGCAATTAAACAATCTCCTAAGGAGACTGAAAACGAACATGGAAGCAACATAAATAGAGCTCAGGTCCCATCTCACGTCAACACTTCACAAGCCAGGAGCCCTCTCAGAGCTAGAAGGGGCGTTTGGTGAAATGTGAAATCAGAGCAAAAGGAAAGTGTCTAAAATCAAGAGAAAGGGTAACACCGACGGTCATCTGTAACAAGCAGATTACAAAGTGTTGGTTCTCTATGTGCTGTGTGGATAGGAAAGTGGTGGTCTGTGCTGCAGAGTCCAAAAAAAAAAAAATACCCAAACCCATTTGTCGAGTCTATTTGGACTCAGGGACATTTAGGACAGAGTAGAACTGTCCCATAGTGTTTCCAAGGCTGTAATCTTTACAGAAGCAGACTGCCACAGCTTGGTCCTTGCAGGGTAATGCTATTCAGCTATGTGCATCCCCTCCCTAATGGAGTCAGCTTTGCTCTTCCCTGAAGCATGCTGGGGATGAATTCGGGATGGACTCAGGCCGGGAGTGGCATGACCAGGCCAGTGGCCAAGGCCGAAGAATGCTTTAGCAATAAGAGGGAAAACATCTGGGCCTGGACGTGAAGTCCCTGGGAACACTGAGTGCCCGAGGACGCGGGAGAAAACGTTGAGCCTTGGTCCCAGCTGGAATGGTATACAAGCTTGGGTCCCTTGCTAGGTGCTTGTGGAAAATACTCCAGCCTGCTGCCACCGCCACCGAGAGCAGCTGCTTGCTGGTGTCAGTAAGTTTCCGAAGGTATAAATCTGGAAAGGGCTATGTGTCAGTTCTGCGGATTATCTGCCGGGACGCACAGCCAGGGTCTTTCCTTGCTCGGGCTGTCCCCCGACGCTCCTGCAGAGTGGACGGTGGGTTCAGACTGTGGTTAGCAGCCAAACACTTAGCTGCTGCACCTCCAGGGCTCCCTTTGCATCGTAAACCTGCACAGACAGTTTTAGAGAACGAACCCATGGCCGGATAATTGCTTAGGCCTCCTAGCATTTGGCATTCTCTCAAAACTCGCCTAGTGATGAATGCTGCTTCTTATATCGGGATTCCTCAACCTCAGCGTCGAGTTTTGGGTCTGGATAATTCTCTGTCATCCCTGGCTTCTACCCACGAGATGCCAGTAGCACCCTCCTCCGTTTGGAACAATCAGAAACGTCTCCAGAAATTGACAAATGCTCCGCAGGTGTAGGGAGGCGAAATCGCCGCTGGCTGAGAAACCCAGACTTCCTTTCCTTTATTCCGGGGAAGTGTCCCTAGGTGGTACAAATGGCTATTCACCAAAAGGTTGGAAGTTCGAGTCCACCCAGAGGCACCTTGGAAGAAAGTCCTGGGGATCTACTTCCAAAAAATCATCCATTGAAAACCTGTGGGGCACAGTTCTACCCTGACACTCATGGGGTCGCGGTGAGTCAGAGCGCCCCGACAGCAGCTAGATCGGTTGTGGACGGCTTGGGTCCTGAAGCCAGGTTGTCTAGGTTCATATCCTGTTCCCACACTTCACAAGTGAGTGACTTGTGATGCCATGTCCTGTGCTCTTTCCGCCACCGCTTGGTGCCCCTGGAGGGGACTAGGGGTTGTGTTAATTGTCTCCAAGGTGCCACTGCTGCTTTTCTATAAATGGATTGAATGGACTAAGCTCTGCAGGGCTCCATACCAAAGCAAACATGCAAAATGGGTCTGAAAGTGGAAAGCCTGCTTTCTCCCATGACGTGAATTTTCACATCAGTTGAATTTCTTGTAAGTTCAGCAATGATGGCATACCAATATGCCATATCTTAAGCAGGCTTAAGATTGTGGCAGTGGAGGGTGGAGTACGGAGTACGTCCAGCCCATCTGAGAAGTTGGCAGCCGTGACACTGATGACCCTAAGTGCTACTAACCACATGCGGAACCTGGGCTGTGGACTCAAGGTTAGAAATGTCTTTCTGTATGTATGCCAAATCCCAAGCTAACCACTGGATGTCACCCGAGTCACACTAAAGTTTCAAGGAGGAAATCTGAGGTGATTAGTCATGTAACCCATAAAACACATGGTTGGAGACATGCTCCATAGACAAATCACCACGCCTTTCCACCAGATTGCCGGTTAGGATGAAATGGAATGACAGGCACGTGTGCAGAGCCTGGCCCCAGTGGTGCTCGAGCTCTGCCACAGCCCCTCGGTGCTGTTTTAGCCTTGTCATGCACCTCCTGGCTTTGCTGTTCTTTGTTCCAAAAGCCGGTACCCGTGGCTCCTTTTTGAACGACTGCCTTGGCCACTTGAGCCAGCTTTACCTATATACAGAGAGAACCAGAGCTGCCTGGAAATACATGTTCCTCGTCCCCAACCCCAACCCTTAACCAATGACTGACAGGTGTGAGAATACGAAAGCTCAGCTTCCTTCCCCTGGGCGAGGACAGATTCTGAGGTCTAACTTACATTCTTTTTTTAACTTACATTCCAGAGTCGCCTGTGAGATCAGGCAATTGCCACCCACTGTGGGCCTTGCCTGAGATTCCACCCTTGCTGGGCTTCCTCCCCTTCCCTGTCCTGCTTCCCCTCCTCCCATACAGCTTTCCTGGGAGTATTTGGTTGATAAATCACTGTCCATGGGTCTTTGTCTCAGAGTCTGCTTTTGTGGACCAACCTAAGGTGCTAATTTAGAGTCGATGCTCAAAAATATTGATTTATTCCCCGCCCCCCCCCCCAAATTCATCTACCTATTTCAGGTAAAAGTGGGATTTGGGGGCATGTATAGGGTCGCTATGAGTCGGAATCGACTCCACGGCAGTGGGTTTGGTTTTGATTGCCTTGAATGGCCCCAGAGCCCCTTTGCCTTTTTCTGCAGGGAAGAACAGCATTGCCAATAATTCCCAGACCCCAGCAGGCTCCCGGTGACCCATCCTCTGTCTGCTGTCCATCTGATCATGGTCTGACTCTGTTCCAAGACACCAGTGTTATTTTGCATGTGGCTCTTGGGCTTCAAGGTTTAGCGCTGTCTGCTAATCCTAGTCCAGTAATAGAAGTAATTTAAGGCCCAAGGAAAGATCTAGGGGCAAACAAAGGCCCCTCAGTCCCTTTGGAATCATAAAAGTGGGGAAGAAGGGAAGGAGCAAAGGAGAATTGGCAAACCAAGCGTAACAGAGGGCCCAGTGAGGGGGCAGCTGGACACCCCGGAGTGGCGACTCAGGCGTTCTGTCTTTGGTTTATACAAACCCGAAAGCCAGCATTGGCATTCCCTCCTCCCCAGTGTGGCATAGCTTTAAATTAATATTTCCATCTCTGCTGATGCATTTGGCCAGAATAAATTCCCATGCTGGAGCAAAAAGGAAAAAGGGGAGGGAGGCAAGGTGAGGTGAGAGGTGGGGATGTGGGCAACCTATTCGTACCAGCACCCCATTTTTTACCCCAAAACACACAGACTATAGCATGCATAGCCTATACTTGGGAAAAATTATCCAAACAATTGCTCATATGTGACAGAAAAGCAATTTCCATTTGGAGAAATATTTAAACCATAGTTTCGTGAGTGTTCTCTATCTTGATTAATAATGGGTTAGATTATATAGAGTATGGATCGATACGTAATTTCCTGATTAAATTACTGATCTACTGTGGCACTTGTAGGCGATGCAGTTGAGACGACATCATAGCATAGGAAGGCCTTTATCTCAGAAAAATAGTAGAACATGGAATATCATTAGCTTGAGTAGTGTCTTCTCTCTGTTTCTATCCCTCTCTCTGTCACCATTTCAGATAGATCAGGTTGGTTGTTGAAGAAACGAGATTTCTTCTTTGTGCTTCCTTCTATTTCATCTCCTGATAGCTGAAATATCCACCCCCTCCAGAGGTGTGTTTCAGTAGAACATGAATAGGCTTAACGTTCCCATGTTTTGAATCTGATCCACAAAGCACACAGGTCTAAGGCACACACACCCACGTTTATCTGAAGTCAGGAGAGGGTGATGCTAAAGGGGCTGAAACCCTTAGAGTTCTCCTTCTTCCAAGCGTATGGAATGTGCTGGGGTTTTCTAAACCTTCACTGCACAAAAGCGGTGGCTCAATTCAGTCACAATGAACTAAGTCAACTGTGGCTCACGTAGTTTTCACAAACCGTGTCCTCACGAAATCCGCGTAGGGTGGAAACTGCAATCCCCTGATGTTTCTGGTAAAAGTCGACTAATTCTCCTAGCAATCACTTCTGTTACTCCATTTCACTTTGTGGTTTCGTGTATTAAGTCTGAACAACCCTGGCCAGGCCTGTGAGGAACGGTTTGTATGAATTCATGGCCAGGAACTTACAGACTAACTTTCTGATCTTCATCTCCGAGAGGTAATTTACCTGTTGCAGGTTTGCAGAAAGCAAAAGGAGTATTCCCAACCACTGTGCCTGGAGTCATAACTTTTAACAACAGGGACTGTAATTATAGCGGGAATATACTGTGTGTCTGTAGGGGTGAATAGATTGCCAGGCCTTTCTTCCTACTCTTAGTCTGGAAGCTCTGTTGAAATCTGTCCACCTTGGTGACCCTGCTGGTATTTGAAATACCGGTGGCATAGCTTCCAGCATCATAGCAACACACAAGCCACCACAGTATGACAAACTGACAGGTGGGTGGTGGTCATCCAATATAAAATCACTTAACCTAGTCCACATGCCCAGACAAAACTTTTTATTAGTATGCATTCCACACCCATGAGTATTTTTTGGGAGAAAAAGTGGAAGTCACAGTACCATTATCTCCAGGTGGGTACCTGTGATAGTTGGTGGCTGTACCGTCTCTTCCTGCTGGCCACTGAGGCTGTCACTGTGCTTTGCATCATATACAAGGCTCGTTCGACTTGATCTTCATGCGAGTAAACATTACAGCCTTGGAAACGCTATAAGGCGGTTCTACTCTGTCCTGCAGGGTTGCTGTGAGTCGGAATTGACTTGAAGGCAATGAGTTTGGGTTTTTGGGGGGGGTTTTTGGTGAGGGTGGCTCTATGCAGATTTGATAATCCTACTATATTGAGCCTTGATGTGAGAATTTACATGTTGACACTCTCTGGCCACAGGTTACACAAATAAGCAAATTATATTTTAGTGCTGCTAAGTTTTGCTGGGCCTCAGCGGGGTGTCGACTGCCCTCATTTGTTGATATTGATAAGGCGCTGTGGCCAGAATTGAGACTTCAAACAAAAATTACACTCGTTCATTCCATATCATGTCACCAAATTGCTAGTGAAATGACTGTGGAATATTTCAGATATTTTCAGGTCATTCTGGAAAAAAAGCTTCAAAGTTTATATAACCTGGAATGGGTTGCAAATAGTTTCGATCAAGAAATTCCAGATGGTCCGAATTGGTAACTGTGATTCCTTTTCTGTGAAGGAAGCATCTGGCACGGTTACAGCAGCAGATTCTCAAGGGGAGGCCGTTTTCTCTCCAGCCCCACCAGGTCAGATAATAATGGCTGCTGCGTAGGGGCCCTACTATGTTCAGATCCTGTACAGACATGATATTTACTCCTCACAACAATCCAGCAAGGAAAAAAAAAAAAAAGGTGCTATTAATCCCATTTATACTCAAGAAAACTGAGGTCCAGCAAGGTAGGACACTTACCTAAACAAGCACAGCCAGAAAACGTCGGCATTCATGTTGCTGTCGAGTCACCACCTACCTACTCGTGGTGACCCCATACACACTGCTGCGCTGTACCCATGAGCGATGTTGTGATTCATAGGGTTTTCACTGGCTGATTTTCAGAAGTAGGTGCCAGGCGTTTCTTCCTAGTCTGTTTTCATCTGGAAGCTCTGCTGAAACCTGTTAGCATCACAGCAACACCTAAGCCCCCACTAATAGATGGGTGGTGCTTGAGGTGCCCTAGCCAGGAATCAACCCAGGTATCCTGCATGGAAGGTGAGAATTCTACCACTGAACCACCACTGCACCATCATCCCTGCCCCCCCGCCCCCGCATTATTGTTGAACTCATCTTATTTCAAAGCTCTGTGGTGCCCTGGGCACCTAATTTGCTGAGCCACCAGTATCACCCAACACACTTTCCTTAAGCATGATTTCATCTTATTGTTTCCCAGCACCCACTGTGCCCCAGTGCTTCTCACCTTTGATCAGTTTCTGTACTTACCTAGACATGTAGTGGTAAGCAGTTGGAACTGACCACTTGTCCTGAGCTGGCTCGTAAGATGACACCTACTTCCCTTTCTTTCCAACTCTACTCCCCTGTATTGTGTCCTTATCCTTTCATGGGTTGAAGTCTTACTCCCCATATTCTGTGAGGTCAGAGACGGCAGATTAGATTTCCTATTTCTCTTCCACAAGAGGCTGTACAAGCCACTTGGGAAAACAAACTCTTCCCGAATTGGATTGAATTGAGCATCTCACAGCATAGAAGACGAATGATAACTCCCCTGTTCTGTTTAATCTTGTGTAATCAGTCTTGGGTCATCTGAGAGTCAGCAAGATCTTAAGTATTGTCTTAGTTATCTGGCGCTGCTATAAAAGAAATACCACAAGTGGATGGCTTCAACAAAGAGAAATTTATTCTCTCATAGTCTGGAAGGTTGCAAGTCCAAATTCAGGGTGTCAGCTCCAGGGGAAGTCATTATCTTTCTGTTGGCCTTCTCATCAATGTTCACCCGACTAGGAGCTTCTTCACTTTGGGACCCCAAGTGCAAAGGACGTGCTCTGCTCCCGGTGCTTCTTTCTTGGTGGTATGAGGTCCCCCTGTCTCTCCACTTGCTTACATCTTTTGTATCTCAAGAGATTGCCTCAAGACACTATCTAATCCTGTAGGTTGAGTCCTGCCTCACCAACACAACTGCTGCCCATCCTCCCTCATTAATATCACAGAGGCAGGATTTACAACATACAGGAAAATCACACAATACCAGGAATCATGGCTCAGCACAATTGATAAACACATTTTGGGGGGGACATAATTCAATCCATGACAGGTATATAACTTTGGGAAAAGTGAGCGAGGGTCTGGAGGCTTCATTCTTTTTATACCTTAGCTACGATAGGATGAGTTTGGGTAGCCAAACATTCTGCAGGATGGAGCTGATTGCCAGGGTAGCCGTGGCAGGTTTTCAAGTAGCTAGGCCCAGCTACTAATAAATGATCATCAGAACAGAATGAAGGACTTAGGCAGCTTCAAGTATATCTATATCTATCTGTGTTTTTATGAAAATAACACACAACTTCATTTGTTCACCAATCACGCCCACTCCCCCTCCAAGGTATTTTTGTAAGCACACTATGGCTAATTTTTTTATGGCAACATGTGAAAAAAAATAATAAAACTGGCAGAGCGGCTCTTATGAAAATACCTTGAGGAGGGAGGGCAGGGTTGTCTAACAAAAGTAGAAGGTGGGTGTTATTTGCATAAAAATATGGTATCTCTCTCTCTGTCTATATATATATATACACGCACACACATACATATATATATATCCCTTGGTTTGGAGTATCAAGAAAGCCTGCAAGTTAGGCTACCCTTAAGAGTCCCCAGGCCTAGATTTTTTTTTTTATGTCGCAGTTGACAACTTCTTAAAAGTGCTAAGGTACCCTTACTGTTTTTGGGAAGGAAGAAAGCTACCCCAATTGGGAAGGGTCCCCAGCAGGCTTCGTTGCCCCACTTCCAAGCTCTCACCTCTCCACGACCCGGGCCCTTTTCTCTAGGTAGTGATCAGTAGACTACTAGAATAATGCCTGGATACGGCGGGAAAGTACCAGTTTAGGAACGCTGAAATCCTGTTGTTTAATCTTGGGGAAGTGGCTTTATCTCTCAGGTTCTCTGGCTTTTTTGTTTATATATGTAAGATGAGAGGATGGAACTAAAATCAGCATTTTTTCAACCTGTAATGTGCACACAAGTCACCTGGGAAATTTATTCAAATGTAGATTCTAACTCAGGAGGCCTGGGGCAGGGCTGAGATCCTGCATTTCTAACCAGCTCCCAGGTGATGCTGAAGCTGCTGGTCCAGGGACGATACTTTGCCTTCAGAGAGGCTACGTGCAAATTGACCCCTGGAAGTTTAAACCTATCAGTGACCTCCAAACACCTGGATGCGATCAGTCCTGGGTGGGGGCAGGTGACTGGAGCAAAGGTCAAGAGGAATTCTGCAACCTGATGCCCTATGCAGCTAGAACAAGGCTGGATGCAAGGGGCTAGGCAGATGGGGGCACTGGACAGACTAAAGGTACAATGGGGGTGCTGGGTGTCTGGAGGGGTGGGGTCAGAGTATCTGGGGAGGGGAAGCAGTGCCTGGAATTGGGATGCCTGCAAGGGACAGGCAGATAGAAAAGTACCCAGTGCCATCGAGTCGATTCTGACTCGTAGCGACCCTATAGGACAGAGTAGAACTGCCCCATCAAGTTTCCAAGGAGCACCTGGCAGATTTGAACTGCCAACCCTTTGGTTAACAGCCATAGCACTTAACCACTATGCCACCAGGGTTTCCAGATAGAAAAGTAGGCGAGGTAAATGCCTCTTTAAAATTTTGTTGAGTCCTAAATGCTGCCTGAAATCTCTTGTGGAATAAAGTGAGATAGGAAAAAACCCTTGAGGTTTATTCTTTTTTTGTGTTTTTGCTTTGTTTTGTTTTTGTACCATTTTATTTGGCCAACCTACATAAGAATTGTACATAAGAATTTGGTAAAAGCATATTCACCCAGAGTCACAGTGGACACAACTGAAAACTAACCCCGAGGCCCAATTCTCTGCAGGCCCTAAATGGTCTCTTCTTGTTTATAGGATGACCAAGCCACAGAAAACCCACGAACAAGCTCCATTCCCGTGCCCCTCCCCAAACTTTCTATACCCTGGGGTAAAAAATGTTTAAAAAAAAAACTCAGAAATTGTGAAACTTTTTTAGTATAGTACAGGCTTTTCAATGACATGTAAACAAACAAAAACTCAGGACTGCATCAAAGTAATCGCATTAGTGATACACAATAAAAGCAGATTTCCAGTTAAATATAGAAAACTTGTGAGCCCTTCAGGCCTGAAGAAACCTGCCTGCCCTCACCAGATTTCTTCCTACCTCACACTCTACTAGGGAAACTGCCACAGGAAAAGGAAATTCAAAATTGAAATTCAAAATAGAGAAAACAACCCCCAGACTTTTTTCCATGAGTCTTTTGATGATTTGAAGCTTGAATGATACCCAAGCGATCCCCCCCACCGCCCGCCGACTGTCGAGTCCATAAAACAAAGAAGAACTGCCCCACAGGGTTTCCAAGGCTGTAATCTTTACAGAGGAGGCCTGTGGTGCAGTAATTAAGTGCTTGGCTGCTAACCAAAAGCTTTGCAGTTTGAATTCACCAGCCGCTGCTTGAAAACCCCGTGGGACGGTTCTTTTCTGTCCTATAGGGTTACTGTGAGCTGGAATCGACTCAACAGCAATGGGTTTGGTTTATATTGCTTAATCTTTATGCTTGCAAACTGCCACACTTTTCTTCCCTGGAGCAGCTGATGGGTTTGTACTGTCAACGTTCCCGTTAACGGCCGAGCACTTAACCACTGTACTACCAGGGCTCCTTAACCCAAATGAAGGTACATTTTAAGGGGAAAATATTCCATTAAAAATATTTCCATACCCCTCCCCCAATATATATACCAATACTTATTTAAAATTTGGGGAGAGGAAATTGATCACTTTGAAGGCAAAATTATTCAATGGAAATGATTTGTGAAACTATTTTAAGAGAAAGTTAGAGGCAAAATTGAAATACCAATGCGTCCAGACAGCTCTTTTTATTCGCCAGCAGCTGTGCTTCTCAAGGGCATCGATATTAAAAGTAACAGTTCTAGACACCCCTGTGTGACACAGTACCTTCAGGTGTACTAACACTTCAGCTGGTCAGAGACCCCATCACTGTCCACAGGTTAAGACCTGAGACCCATCAAGTTTATGTGGGGGCACCCAAAGAGCTGGGAAGGACTAATACTAGAAGTAACTATAAGCAAGTCATCTTCTTTGTGTATTGCCATATAAAAGGAGATTCTGTAGGTGGAAAAATAATTCACTGGGTCTCAATTGCCCCAGCTTGTAAGAAGATCAGGTCAGCAGAAAACAAAAGACTGAGTTGAACTTCCTCTTACCTGCACCTTCAGCCCCAAGAAAAGTAACAAACTCTTAAAGCAAAAGCTAGAAATTAGGGGCATAAGTTTTTTTGGTTATTTTTGCTTTTTCTTTATTTCTGCCTTTCTCTTTCTCTCTGCCATTTTGACTAATTTTCTACTCGCAGAAGAAGTCAATATCCTGGGGGGGAAAAAAATAAAAAAGATTGACCTGAGTAGGCCGGGCCACACAGGAGATGAAGGTTTCATTTATTAAAAATTGTATTTAATCAAAGAGAAATTTGGATTAAAAATAAATGAAGGCTGAACTCCAAAGAGTATGAAATAATTATCACTTTAAGTAGTAAAAAACTAATTAAAATACAGGTTCTCAAATAAAGTTTTAATTAATGGCTATTTGAAAGATTCAAGCATAATGCTAAAAAGCAAAGAGCAGTGAGTCACATTTGTGTAGGTTGGGCAATGTTTCTGAAGTTATTTAGTATAGCAATTAGCTCCAGGAGAATGGTTTCCACCTTTCAAAACAACCACCTTATAAAGTAACTCAGAAACGATCTTTTATTTCTCTCCTGGTCTTACGGGACCATGGGGCATTAGAAAGAGTATGATTTTATGTCATATGTAAGTAGAAATCTATCTACCACAAAAATAAGGCTTTCAAAGGTTTTTCCAGAATGCTCTAATTTTATCAAATGCCAAAAACAAAAAAAAAAGTAAACCTGTTGCCATCAGGTCAATTCCGACTCATAGTGACCCTATAGAACAGAGTAGAACTGCCCCATAGAGTTTCCAAGGAGTGCCTGGTGGGTTCTATCTGCCAACCTTTTGGTTAGCAGCCATAGCACTTAACCACTATGCCGCCAGCGTTTCTTTATCAAATACAGGTACTATTATGTTTCCCCAACCCAAGTCTTTATTAAGTAAGTGTAACCATCAGTAAGGGTATTATTTTAGATTTTTTGTGTCTTTGATTCTTCCCAGGATAACTTGCACCTAAAACAAACGTGTGGGCAGTATGGAGAAAACCCACTAATATTTTTCAGTAGGTAAAAACGCTCCTCCAAACTTCATTATTTCAGAAGTTTCCATCGGAAGTTGGGGGCTTTGATCTCTCTTCGAGGGTACATGAAGCATTTTTTAACACTAGCTCACATTACTTCAAGGTCGGAGTCCTCCTGGGCCACATCTGAGGTGCTTACCGTGGTGGGAACTTCTTTGATGGCTTCCTTGTACACATGTTGCTCCTGGACCAAGGTACTGGGGAAATATCCCACAATCCCCATTTCGTCTTCATGGCCGTCACTATAGACCTGAGTGGCCAAAATAGCAACAGTCAGAGTAGAGCTGGCATTAGGCTTCTGAAAAACCCTGGTGCACCACTCTTTGCTGAGAATGAGAGTTATTACACAACTGGCCATGCTTCCCTTTTCACTGTGGATTCCAGGGGGCTCACAGCCAATTCTGAAGTTCAATTATAGCAACTAAGTTCACACACAGCAAATTTGTATTTATCCTTTTGTGACCCAGTCTACTTTTCTCACTATTTTATCATTAGTTTATGCCAGAGTCCCTGGGTGGTGCAAATAGTTAATATGCTTGGCTGCTACCTAAAAGGATGGAGGTTAGAGTCCACCCAGAGGCACCTCTGAAGAAAGATCTGGCAATATACTTCCGAAAAATCAGCCGTCGAAAATCCTGTGGAGCACAGTTCTACTCTGACACACACGGGGTCAACATGGGTCTGAATCAGCTCAACAGGAAGCCATACTGGTTTTTATTTTACGCAGCCTTGTGAGTTGCCTGAAATCTTTCTGGAACCCATATATAAAAAGAGTAAACAAGTAAAAAAAAAAAAAAAAAGTAAATAGATACTTTTATATTAAAGGATTCCTATTTCTCAGATTTCATAAAATTCAAATTCATACTTAAGTGAGTTTAACATTTAATCCTTCATTACCTGAGAACCTATCTTTGGGGCCGCAGGCAAGGGCAGTGAATTGACTGTTATCCCTCTCCAGGTTCCCTCTCCCCTTGTATGTTTTAACGGAAGAAAGCAGACTCATTGGAATTAAAGAAGGGGCGAAAGTTTCCTAAAAGAATATAGAGACTTATACGGACTGCCAACACAAAGGTCTTTCACTTGGAAAATCTTCTCAAACATTTTAAAATAAGATTAAACTGCTTGGGATACTCAAGCCGCCAATGTGTTTGACTTGGTTTTCTTGCCCAAAAATCACAGAAACCTGCATTTGGTTTTGTTAAGAAATACCTTTGTTTTTTCAAAATGCAAGGGTGGCACATATACATGAATTTTTGTATTTGCATCTACAAGCTCTACATTTTTCTTAACAGCTTGTTTTCAAAATTAAAATGCTTTTAAGATAGGTAACAGAGGAAAGAGAAGAGCAGCACACGTCAAGGTGTCTGTATAGTTTTATAATCTCTTACACTGCCGGCCCAAAATTCTCCAGCTTCGTTTTCTTTTACCAGCTTTGAATAAACGTAAATCTGCTGCCCTTTTTTAAAGTTAATGAATCTACAGTCCGGGGCATTGTAATCTTCTTGAGCTCTGGCCAGAGAAATAGTATCTGTTAGGAAAAAAAAAAATGGAAATGACGACATTTTAGGCTCCTGAATTTTATAATATAGTGAAAAGGCAAAACATATCAGAAAACTCAGAAATCAGAGTGACTCACACCTCACAGCACACAGCTCATGTTCAACTCAAGAAGACTAAGATAAGCAAGGTTTTAAAGCTGCGTCTCACAAAATCTCCAAGCAAATTCTCCCAATAAAGGAACGTACACATTGGAGAATATTCATTTCAAAGTCAAATTAGATTCTGTGCTGTTAGTGAATGTATTTTCAATTACATAATAGAAAGATAAGAGAAAGGCATGAGAAGAATACTCACAGACACACTCGTCATCTGCACAGAGCTTCTTGGAAGCAAGTCTGTCCATAAATATTCCATGCACAGTCCATATGGCTACAACACCTGAGAGGAAAAGTAAAACTATTTTTGCCATCTTCCTTTTTTGATTGTTTTTGCTAGCACCTTTTGACTAGAAGTGGGGACTGGCTTTAGTGATTTCTTCCTTTTATGTGAGAGCTGGACATCTAGGTAGATGCCTTGACCAATGGGAAAGAGTCTACCTCCCTCTGCTTTCCTAACCTCTACTGGCTCCAGGGGCTAGTCAGTGTCTGATTTTCCAAAGAGAATCAAATTTCATGTCTTTTTTGTACATGAATGCTCTTCCAAATAGACCACCAGTGTTAAAGCCACTTCAGCTGTGGCTTATTCCATCAACTAACAGGGCTTTGTTAAAAGGACTCAGAGATTTTAAAATAATTTTTTATTTTCTAGTTCAGCCCTCATTTTCTTTCACCTTATGAGCAAAGATGTGCTACTGAAAATCTAAGATTTATATCTTTAGTGCAAAAATTTTGATTTAAGCAAATCCAATTAATATGCATATAAATTTATATACTAGATAAATAAAAAGATCTGAGGGCTTACAAATCTTTTGTGATAGGAGTCTTAGAAGTATGGATGGGTTGTAACGCACTAGGCTAGATTCTACTATTGGGGAAAGGAAGGAATGGGCGGGCTGTGAGAAATGAGCAAATATTTTCTTACTCCCTCTCTCTGAGACTTTTGAAATTCAATCTCAAAATACTCATGGATCATGTAAGAGATAGCGAAGTTAAGGTCTGTGTCATCCCCCCCTCCCTGTTTCCAGCGTCTTCCCTATGGAGAGAGGGGCACTCCTAGTCATCACTAAAGTTGAAGGACCATCTATTCAACAGATATTTACTGATGACCTACTAAGTGCCAGGCAATGTTCTGGGCACTAGAAGCTCACTTTATTCAATACCTGCATTACAGATGAGGACACTGAGGCCCATCGGAGGCCTTACTTAACCCCCCTACCTAAAGGTTACCCAGCAGGATTGGGTACGGTGCTAATTCCATTAACCCACAGTCAGATTAGATCCGAGGTTTTAAAACCTTTAGTTTCTGCTACACTTCAAGGTGAGAATGAATTAGGAATAATTTTTAAAGCAAAATGCTTGTGCAATTTTCCTTCCTGTAATCTGGGCGTGTACAAGGATCTCTTTGGGAAAAGGAAAACACTGGTTAAATCGTCTTAGTGGTGATCCGGCAGCTGTTTTACAGGCTCTCAGTCTTAAACCAGCCCTCGGCACAGGAGAGTTAGGAGACAACCGAGTTTAAGGGGTACTTTAAGAAACATGGCTGCGCACGCTCAGGTTGCCAGGCTGTGTACAGGTCCCTCGACGCAGAGATAAAGCCACATCCAAGCCAGCCAACAACCTAGCAAAGGAAGGCTAATGTTCACAGGATGCCTTCTCAACCATAGGAAGGTAGAGACAGAAGAAAAGCATTGCCTTCCGAGCGCCTGGGGAAGGCCGGGTGTGTCCCAGCACCTGCTGCTGGCAGAGACAGGATGCAGACAAGAAGCCCTTGGTAACACTTTACTTGCAAATAGGAGTTTAAACTTCAAATTCCTCAGCAAGCATTTGTGCATAGCCATCCTGCTCAAGGCTCTGCTGTCAATGGGGTGCACAGAAGGGCTCTGTCCCAAGCTTGCGCACCTCCTCCCTCTGGACTTCCAAAAGTATTTTCTGGGCCTTTAGCCTCCAAAAGACGATTTGCCCCTCAGGTCCTAAATTAGCTCCTCAGGCAGGAGTTCTGTAGCCCTCAACTTCCAGTCTAAGAAAAGCACAAGGACCTCATACCATCAAGAAAGAAGCACCAGGAGCGGACTGTGTCCTTCGGACCCAGGGTCCCTGCATTGAGAAGCTCCTAGACCAGGGGAAGATTGATGACAAGGACCTTCCCCTAGAACTGACAGAAAGAAAGTCTTTCCTAGGTGCTGACACCCTGAGTTCGGACTTCTCGTCTCCTAGGCTGTGAGAGAATAAACTTGTTTGTTAAAACCATCCACTTGTGGTATTTCTGTTATAGCAGATAACTAAGACAGGGAGCTTTCATTGTAGACAAACCACCACCAAGAAAACAAACAACAAATGTCAGATAGTGATATGTGCCTTGGGACAGTGCACCACGGTGATATGATAGACTGACAGGGTTGGAGGGCTGTAGGGTGTGGCTGTGTTAAACTGGGCTGTCTGTGGTGGCATCTAGGCAAGACACCTGAATACCAGTATCTGGGGGAAAAGGCTTCCAGGCGGTAAACTCAAAGGGCAAAAGACAAAAGGGTTTAGCATTTTCAGAAGACAGAGAGAGTGAGAGAGAACTGAAGTGAAGTCAGAGAGGTCAAGGGGTCAGCTAAGTCCGGAGCTTGGAGGTCACGGCCAGGCTGCTGCTCCCACCCACCCATCTGTACAAGCCTTTTCTTAGACCCGAAGTTGAGGGCCACAGCCTCCATTTTAAGAACTCCTGCCAGAGGAGCTAATTTAGGAGCCAAAAGAGAAAATCGTCTTTTCGGGGTTAAAGGCCCAGAAAATATTTCTGGAAATCCAGAGGGAGGAGGTGAGAAAGCTTGGGACAGAGTCCTTCTCTGCACCTCAGCAACTGCAGAGCCTTGAGCAGGATGGCGATGCACAAATGCTTGCTGAGGAATTTAAAGTTTAAACTCCTATTTGCAAGTAAAGTGTTACCAAGGGCTACTCGTCTGTATGCTGTCTCTACCGGCAGCAGATGCTGGGACACCCCAGGCCAGGCTAGCTACTCGATCACTCCTTTAACTTCCAGTCCTGGAAGCAGGTTCTCCTGATGGACACTGACATTTCCTGCCTGGATGCATCCAATGGCAAACCATTTGTCTATGGTTCAAAAAACAGAAGTTTCCTTTCTTTTTTCTCTTCTCAGCAGTTCTGGGTGGATCTGCATGTCTTTCAAATGAAAATAATTTACTGCTCCTGAAGTTTATGAGTGGGGCTCAGCCTTGCAGCCTAAGCCCCTAACACCCTATACACAGGACTACTGCATTGAAATGAACCTGTGTTTCTTTTTGGGCAAATTTTAGTTCTTGTTTTAACAAATCCAATCAAGTATGGCTGAAGGCGGAGTTACACACTCTCTGCTTTTTATGATATCCAAAATTCATTCCCATCTTACATTTAGGCTTGTTTTACAACACCAGGCAGGAGAAACGTTCCTTTAGTCAGTACATTCAAATAAACACATAACCCTTTTTAAACATTCTGGTTTCATTTTCTCTATACCCCTTGACTCTCTTCCCATTCATATGTGTATGTCTTTGGGCTTCTGGCTGGGTAGAACCAAAAGACCCTAGCTTAACGTGCAGGGATTTCACCCCAAGCCACTCCAGATGCAGCTTTCTATTCTCAGTTTCCCTATCTGCTGCTCCAGCGTAAGATCATTTATTTTCCTTTTAGCCATTACGGATAACAACCAAAGTAACCATCCAAAAATCGGACGTTTAACTTGCCATGCCCCCTCACCCTTTCTCTTCCAAAGTCCCATGGTTCTGTGAATCAGGAGCTATAGCAACAAATCCCACTTCTGATGCCAACTATAAACTAGTAGCAGCAGCGATTCTCTAACTTCAGGGGGTATAATGAGAATCAGCATCACCCCAAGGCTGATTTCTATGAGGTGGAGGTCAGGCGCACCTCCACTCTCCAACCTTTTTACCAGTTCTGACATCGGCGGTCCTTCCTAAGGCACTCTCTGGTTCTTTGCTAGGTTCGATGATTCATTGCAGTGGTCACACAGAACTCACAGACCACACTCCCAATTATGGGGTTTATTAGGGAAGTAACAGGGTACAATTCAGAATGGGGATCAACTTGGAAGTAACAGGAACAACTCAGAGACAGGATACAGTTCATCAGTCAGGACAGCTTCCATCCAGAGCTCTCAGCTTCTTCTCGGCCGTGCCCAAAGACCCGTCTCACTCTTGGCCTCTGCTGCTTGGGCCTGGGCTCTGCTTGGGCCTGGGCTCTGCCACCAGGCCTTGCTTAGGCAACTGTTACAGTTCTTTTGTCTCTGCCTCAAGTGCCTGGAGGAACCCCACTCCACTAACAAGCTTCCTGCCTAAGCAATTCAGCTCTTTCCATGGGTCAGTGGGTCAGGACGCTCACCACAGCCATCTTGCTCCACTGCCCCTAGTGCTACTGCACTGTCTTGTGCCATCTCACACCATCTCCAGTGTTACAGCTCTGTCTCCTAGGTCTAGGAGGTTCTTAGCACAGGGACCCCAGGTCCAAAGGACATGCTCTACTCCTGGCTCTTCTTGATTTTAATGAGATCCCCCTCCAATCTCTGTGGGATTTTTTCTAAGTCTACTCTTCCCACCGAGATCACATACTGACCAAGTCCCTCACTAGGCCACAGGTACCTTATTTATATAGTAACTGGCCAATCCCTGCAAAGGGTTTTATATACCTCATTTGCATAGTAAACTGTCTAATCTACAGTAAGACTGTGTCCTAGCATATCATCTTGGCAGAACTACAAACCCTGGCCCAAAAAGCAATATATGTAAAGAGGAACCCATTGCACTGCAGTGGGCTAGGATAAACTCTATGCTGTTGGACCACAACTGGAGGTACTGCTGTGAACTTGTAGTTTTTAATATAATTGTATAATACATCCAAAGATAGGTAGACAGGTAAATAGATAATCTCTATCTCTATGTAAAATTAAAGTCATGAAAGACAAGGACAAGCTGAGGAACTAACAGGAAACTAGAGAGACATGACTACTACATGTGACACTCGATTCTAGATTGAATTCTAGATCTATAAGGGTCATGACTGGGACAAGCGGTAAAATTCAAATTAGATTTGATGATAATATTGGATTAATGTTCATTTTCTGATCTTGATTATCATATCATGGTTATGGAGAGTAGACTTAGGAAATACACCCTAGAACCTTAAGGGGGTAATGAGGAAGCGGGTATGCAATGTATTCTCAAATGGTTTAGAAATGTTAACAATTGAACAATCCAGTGTTTATGGGAGCTCTGTGTACTCCTGCAACTTTTACATGAATTAGAATTTCAAAATAAAAAGCTTGAAAAAATCAGATGTCATCCTCTACTCAAAATAGCAACAGTCCATACAAACTCATGTGGGAATGTACATAGCCATGCTATTCATAGTAGCCCAATTAGAAAAGGCCCAGATGCCTCCTCACAGATGAAGAGATAAACTGTGATGTATCAGTATCATGGAAAACTACTTAGCAACAAAAATGAGCAAACTGCTGATATATGCAACAATATGGATGAACCTCAAAAGTATTATGTGAAAGAAGCCAGACACAAAAGACTACATACTGTATTGATTCCTTTTATATGACATTCTTGATGGGAAGAAATTTCACTGACAGAAAGCAGATCAGTGGGTGCCTAGGTTCAGGGTTGGGGGAGATTGGCTGCAAAGGGACAAAAAGAAACTTTTTGCGGTGATGGAATGCTTTGTACCTGAACTATGGTGGCTACACAACTGTATACAACTATCAAATCTCATCAAATTGTTCACTTCACAGGGTTAATTTTTATTTATATAAACTATAATTCAATAGAAGCCCTGGTGGCACAGTGGTTAATCATTCAGCTGCTAACCAAAATGTCGGCAGTTCGAATCCACCAGCTGCTCTTTAGAAACCCTATGGGGCAGTTCTACTCTGTCCTGTAGGGTCACTGAGTTGGAATCGACTCAACAGCAATGAAGCCTTTATAATTCAATAAAACAGATGTTAAGAATCCTAATAGTTCTCAATTTCACCCAGAGTATAAGCCAAAGTCTAAACGAGGGCTTCAAACCGATTCATTCCAGTCCAAACCCCTGCTGAGAATTTGCATTTCCACCCCAGTTATACTGAATCAGAATCCACATTTTAACAAGATCCCCAGGGTATCCTTATGTATAATAAATTTCGAGAACCACTGCTCTACTAATGGTTCTCAGAATTGGTCCCTAATCAGCAGCGTTAGCATCACCTGGGAACTTGTCCGAAATACAAATTATTGGCAGGGGTTCAAAACAGAATGGTTCCAAGCCCTGGTCTAAAACAAACCTACACAATCCTCCAACTACTCTCCTCCGCCCTCGTTCTCATTCCACTCAAGCCATACTGGCCTTTCTACTTCCTCTAATACCCAAAAACCAAACCCACTGCCACTGAGTCAATTCTAACTCGTAGATAGCAACCCCATAGGGTGTCAAAGGCTGCAAATCTCTATGGAAGCAGACTGCCACATCTTTCTCCTGAGGAGTTGCTGGTGGTTTTGAACCGCCAACCTTTCGGTCAGCAGTCAGTCACTTTAACCACTGCACCACCAGGGCTCTTTTCCTCCAATACGATACCACTCACATTGCGAGGACGATGAGGCTCGTACTGAGGCTGGTCTGTGAGATACTGTTTTCTGGTCTGAGACCAGGTAAGTACCAAAACTGGAGAGTAATTCCTCAAGAGTTGACGCTGCTGCAACATCAAAGAGCATCATCCTTTTTCCAGTAATTCCCTGTTATCTCACAACAGTGCACGAACCTTGACAACTGGGTTAAAAGTTACTCAGAAGGGTCGGTATCTCAATGTAGTAAAAAAAGTCTTAGGAATAAACAATTATTTTGCTTTTCTCTCTTTTATGTATGCACAACAGTGGTGTGATAATAACCCATGTCTATGAGTCTAAGGAAACCCTGGTGGCATAGTGGTTAAGAGCTACAGCTGCTAACCAAGAGGTCAGCAGTTCGAACCCACCAGGTGCTCCTTAGAAATCCTATGGGACAGTTTCACTCAGTCCTACAGGGTAGCTATGAGCTGGAATCGACTTGACGGCAGGGGGTTTGTTTTTTGGTTTATATGAATCTAAAAGTGGTCTTTCTATAAGTATACAATAAAAATTCTAAGTGATAAGCAACAGTTTAGTTTATAAAAATACTAAAACAGGACCACCAAAAACTGATCAGTAGTGTCATTTTTTAAATATCAGTATTTAAATCTTTCCCTGGAGGTCTTCTGATTAGATGTTAGTATTATCCAAGCAGATATTCTTCGAGTAGTCTGCCTCAAGAGGGAATGAAGTCTTAAAGTTAGTCACAAAATGTAGTGTTTGAAGACAGCACGTCCTTTCCTTCTATTTCCCAGAAAACAGTAAGTAGAGTTACTCCTAAATGACCTCTTCGGCCAAGCACTGAACATAAAGAACCATGGAATACCTAGTACCAGCAAAATGCCACATTCATTTCTTTGAGGGATACGAAGATCAAATTTAGATCCTGCCCAGGTCTCGTTTGCTTCTATTATCCAGGATGGTCATATTCGCCACCAGTACAGCAGTCACTAACTAGCTTCTGTAGTCTAATTCTCCTCTTGTTTTATTAAAACGTTCCATGCTTCTGTACCATTAAAAACCACCATTAGCTGCTCCAAAATAAGTTAACCTCAGAAAAGCATCCCATGACATAGTTTTATGTCCTTTAAGATGTGTTCTAAGCTAGAATAAGCATTTAATGATAGAGCAATGGGCTAATAAAAAAACAAAAACGTATAGAATACAAATAAGTTTATTGTACAAAATTAAGGCCTTCGTATTTCACAGTCACTAAGGCTAAAGAAGGACTAGACAATTATTTAAGTCCCCACAAATGTCTACTTTCACTATCCCCCTGTCCCCAACTATAAAATGGCCTGACCAAATGTTACCAAAACAAACATAATAAATAAAGCCAAGTCCTTTAAAGACTATCCCAAATGTTATTTCTTGGCATAGGTGATTTTCATGGCATGAGATGGCGTGATCTTAAATCCTTGCAAAGCATCCCTGGCGGCTCCGGCCTGCCCATCGTTTTCAAATTCAACAAAAGCAATGTCATGCCTCCCAGGCACCAAGCGTACTTCCTTAAAACCAGGGAACCTGTAAAGAAGAAAATGTATGTATGTGTGTATAGATATTTATATATACATAAATGACACCTAATACATAAATGTCTACAAAAGCAACTTCCTGATACTAGTCCAGGAAAAGTCTCATATCCTACTTAGAACCCTGAGTAGGATGAAAGAGCTTGAAATGTAATTAAAACCAAGAAAGAACAGCAGGAATAACGTGTTAATTCTAATTTTGTCATTATATCAAAGCTTTGCTTCCTGTTTTCTCATCAATTAGAATTCGTAATAGAAAATTAGAGAAAATTTAGCTTGTTATTTGCTTAATCTGCAGACTGGCTTGAAATCATCATTAATCCCAGGCTGAATCAATGAAACTGTTAGGAATTACTGTGTGTGATGCATGAATGAACTCAGCCCATGAAAGTGCTATTTGTCCTGTCCGGAGGCTTATTTATGAAGAAACTTACTGATTAAACAGCATGGATAGCATCATCTCATTAGTCTCTTCTGGTAAGTTATTAAGGAATAAAATATAGTTTGGAGGGTAATCAGGGACCTATTAGAAAGAAACAAAAGCAAAGTTAGCTTGTAAATTTAAAAAAGTACCATAAGCCATTTGGCTCCTCATAAAAACTTAAACTTCAGGGAGCTACATTCCAGTTTACAAAGGCTTGTGAAATCCTGAGACACCTATCACTAAAGCTGAAAAACAAGGAACCCAGAGAAATAAATATAAACCTAACAGTAACAAATGAGACATTCTTCAAGTCACTTAATACAAATTAGGAAGAGGACCAATCTTATCATGGAGCCCTGTGTCACGGTGGTTAAAGCACTTGCCTGCTAACTGAAAGGCTGGCAGTTCAAACCCACTGGCCACTCCCAAGAGAAAGATGTGGAGCCTGCTTCCATAAAGATTTACAGCCTTGGAAACCCTATGGGGCAGTTCTACTCTGTCTTATAGGGTCACTATGAGTCAGAATTGACCCAACAGCAGGGGGTTTTGGTTTTCACAAACAAGTTTTAAGCATCTGGGAGTCAGTCGTAATATGGAGGAATATGTAAGTGAAAGATCTTAGCCTGGCTGGAGAAGGCAGCATCGTCACCCCTTCTCTACCACCCCGCATCTGGTGGTAACACTAGACACTCCATCACCACACACTATTGTTTACTGTCTTCCAGCATATAAAAAAACCTGGAACTAACACAATTACCACTGAGAACCACTAGTTGGTGACTTTCAATGTTTTTTTTTTTTGCAAGTAAATTAGGTAGGCACAGCATCTAGTTACAAAGAAGTAGAAGCAAACACTGTTATTAGGTATTAAACTACTTATTAGATCCCCCACTCTGAGGTTATAAGGAATGGGGAACTACAGGGAGAAGGCACCATATATAGCCAAAAAGCATCCCTGTCTTCAGACTAGTGTCGTGGAAGAGAAAAGACCAAGTGTAAAGAACAATTAGTGAACAACCTAAGACCTTACAGAATTAAGTCCTGGCTTTTATGATCTGGACTGTAACTGCTGAGAGAGTGCAAATTAAGGAAACAGATATTTTAAGAAAGTGCAAATAACTTAGTCAGAGGAGAAAAACCTTAGTGGTACAGAAAATTGTCTGGATTTAAGGATCTTGCCAGACTCAAGCATCCCAGCAAGCAAGTATAAAACACTAATACACATAACTGAGGTATTTAGTGGGAAGATATCTGGTAGGCAGTTTCTAAAATATAAGGAGATTAAAAAAAAAAAAAATAGTAGGGCTGAAACAGATTTGTGCTGAGGACGTGAGGCTCTACTAGAAAAGATGATTTAGTGCTTCAGCCAACTTAAGTGAAGACAGCTGGTTACCTTTTTGTTACCAGTGGTGTGTGTATGTAAAGCCCTGGGCTATGCACTGTGGGGAAAACAAAAATGTTTGCTCTCCGCCCCCGGAGAGTTTAACGCCTGTCATTTTGATTCTGTCACTGCTTCCTTACGGGCAACAAGGAATAAAGTCAGATCGTGTCTTCTCTCTCTTAAAGAAAACTAGAATATTTTGAGGAATGAGTTCTACGTTAAAAGGCCATATGTTTTAATGTATGGTGCCCTGTAGAAGGAATTAGCTTCTATCTTTAGAAACATATGCTAATAATTTATTGTTTATAATTTTACTTTGAAGTATGCACCCCGTGGGAAATAACATTACCTGAGGGCTTGGTGTTGAATTCCCTTGAGCATTAGCTGAATTTGGTGTTCCCTAAATTAAAGAAAGAGGGAAACAGTTAAAATTTCCCAACTCCTACAAAAAATAACTACTAAATAAAAATAAATACTACTAAATGCAAATAATGTTAATTTCAACAGATTTCTTATTCCATTTGACTTCCTTTAAAAATTTGTGTCTTAACTCTGACTGAAAGATTCATGTGCTTGTCAGTTATTTTTGAAAGACCTAGCCTTAACCTTTAAAGACTACATGATAAAATTTAACCTCTAAACCGCACAATTACAGAGAAATATAGAAAAGAAAGAACAAGGACCGGTCTTGTTTTTTCCTAACAATTGGACAGAAGTCAAGCATCATATTTAGTGAAACTGATTTCTAATTACTTTCAGTCCAGAAGTAACTATTTTTTAAAGGATAATTTCATTTTTTTATCTAGCATTTCAAATTAAATTTTGCAACCCTGAATCGTTCAAAGAAAGAAGCTTGAGTAGGGTACTCATGATTAAAGATAATATCTACAGTATTATTTTATAAGCAGCAGAACATGAGAACGAAGCCAATAGATATTAACATATTTCAGAGACAAATGGAATTTAATGTCCGCAAATTCAAATAAACCTGTTTAATATAAATTTGCATATGTAAAGGTATATAATTTATTGTTTAAACATAACCACTGGAATTTTAAGTCAACCACTCTAGCTTCTTAAAGTCCACCTATTAAACATACAAACATATGCAAAGATCATCTCTCATGGAAGACAGACATACCCAACAAATTTTTAACACCAAAAAAATTAATTTTTGCCATCTTACCTGACCAGGCTTTTTGTTTGTGGTTGCTGCAGTCTGTTCCACAGTTTTGGCTTTTTTCTTTTCTTTTTTCTTTTCTTTATCAGCAAATGTACCACGCATTTTAGATATTATATCTGAATCTGTTTTTGCATACTGGATTCGCTGTTTTAATTATTTGAAAAACAGATTACTTTTCATTATGTTGAAGATTGTTTACACTAGTCATTAATAGTTCAAATTTCACTACACAAGTACATTGCTAGCTAATTTTAAACACACCCCTAAGGAAATCTGTTAAAATATACTGAATGCCAAATGAAAATAAATTGTGACTTATGGTTCACAACTCTTAGGGTTGCCCTGAGTCAGAACAGGCTCAATGGCAATGGGTTTTCAACAGGTATGATTCATAACTTGAACCAAGAGTTCAAATGTATTTATGAGAAGAAAAACCATGCATTTCAAACGAGAAAAGCAGGACTTTAAAATATCTGTACCACTCCTCTTTCCAGGCCATAAAAGAAGAGGGAAAACAGTATTGGAAGGCTGTTCGCCCCTAGCGGTGACTCTCAAAGGAAGGGTCAAGAGGTGTCAACCAGCTGTGGAATGTGTTACCTCCATTGGTAAGGTACCAAAGATTGGGGATGACTTTCTTTTGGGTCTAATTTAATTTTTTAAGATGATGACACCACTTTGCATTTTAAAATGTTTTGAAAGGAAACAGAAGGACAGCATCTCAGCTAATGCAGCAGGCCCTTTGCTTACTCTTACTATGCCACAGCCAGCAGGAATAAGATGCACCTGTGAGACAGTGGAAACGTGTTGAAAAGCACTGCTGTAGGAAAGCACTTCATCAACTATAACGTGTGTTCCAATTACCTGGAGATGTTGTAAAAGTGCAGACTCTGACACAGTACACCTGGGGGATGCCTGAGACTCTGCATTTCTAAGACGCTCTCAGGAGATGGTGATGCTACTGGGCTGGGGACCACACTTTGAGTTACAAGGCCTGACCTAAAGTATTATCATGTAGCTAGTCCAATTAACAGGCCAAATATTTCTGCTGTTTGAGTTAAACTGTTTTCTAGGGAGGGCCTATTTACAATCTACAATTTCCCTTCCAAGCAAACATTTCTTCCCTGGAGCTGATATGTCTCTGATCATATCCTATCTATCTAAAATTGCCTTTATAGCAAGAATTTAGTCTTGATCTGAAGGTAACAAATGATAGTTTAAAGTAGTATGGGTTATAAAGCAGAAACTTTGTCAAAACCAAGAGCGACTGTTTACTTCTGCTACAGATGAATTTACTGGGGAAACAAGCGGGGAGAGGGTCTACCACCACACCTCAGTACCCAAGGCTTTCTCTGGCTGGTATGGGCTGCTGTAACAGCAGCTCCAAGGGTACTAAAACCTGCAAGCAACTCTGCAAGTCTTCCGTGTCAACATCTAACCAAAAGGAGATAGGCCGACAGCTGTAAGAACTATTATTTTACAGGATGTTAGAAAAATAAAAATCAGGTCTTCCAAACAAAGGGAGTATTAAAAAAAAAAAAAAAAAAAAAAA
Source organism: Elephas maximus indicus (assembly GCF_024166365.1). NCBI lineage: Eukaryota > Metazoa > Chordata > Mammalia > Proboscidea > Elephantidae > Elephas > Elephas maximus. The sequence goes on along the minus strand of NC_064843.1, from coordinate 57,049,112 downwards.
AAAAAAACCCACTGCCGTTGAGTCGATTCTGACTCATAGTGACTCTATAGGACAGAGCAGAACTGCCCCACGGGGTTTCCAATGAGTGCCTGGGTGATTCGAACTGCCAACCTTTTGGTTAGCAGCCGTAGCTCTTAACCACTATACCATCAGGGTTTCCAAAGGGAGTACAGTGATCCATAAAATGGTAGAACTGAAATGGACATCTAGCATAAACTTACTTTTGACTAGGTCCCAAGGGTTCTCTCCCTACTCCCTTGGGTCTTCAACCTTGTCCCAGGTCTGAACAGATCTCGGGTGGCCTGATCTGTGTGTATAACTGTATAACCCTGTTACCTGTCATTATGACCCAGTCCCTGTGAAAATCTCTGATCTCAGCCACAGCTCTTAGCTACAAATCACAGGATGAAACCCCTTTCCCTCCAACAAAGAATTATCTGGTTCAGAATGTCAAAGGTGCTAAGGCTGAGAAATCCTAGTCTAGACTGAAAACCATAAGTCACCTGCAGAGAAGAGGCAAGATTTACATTTAAGCCAGTGGTTTCATGAGAGAAGTCCTTACGAAGAAGGTTTTACTTTACTGAGATATTTTTGGCATTAAGTAACCAAATGTTCTTGAATCGCAGAAAATAATTTTGTTTTGAGTTCCAAGTTACAGCAAATTTTGTTCATTTCTGATCTCGCCCGTTGGAGTTAAAACAGAAGAGCTATGAGTCAGGATCGACTCGATGGCAATGGGCTTTTTTAAACACAAACAAGTCAGCTCAAAGAAGACCATTCATTCCCTCTCTGCCAGGATGCTGGGGGTAAGGCGGTTCCTGCTACCTTCCCGAAAGCAAAGAACGGCCCTCCCTGAAACACCTTCAATATAAATTTAATGGATTTTTCCACTGATTTAAAAAGAAAATAAGTTGGCAAGGTGAAGCTGGTGCAAAACAAAGCAAACCATTTCTAGCTTTCCTGCATCTGAATAACAGGCACAAGCAGACTTGTCATCTCAACAAAACAGTCTTAAAACTCTCAGCAGGAAAAAATTGCTCCTTCACATTAATGTAATTTTAGATTCAAACTAAAACCCAGTCTTATGCTCCTCCCAACTGACGGGCTGTGAAGTGATGGAATAGGGAGAGCTGGCTAGAGGATGAGAAGAAAACTTGCTCCACTAACAGACAAAAAAGTGCTCAGTACTGATTAGTGTGGTATAGAGCAGGGTTCACGAAATTACAGTCGGCAGCCCAGGCTGCATGTTTTTGTAAATAAAGTTTTATTGAGGCAGTCATATCCATTCACATACATTTTATTTTTATGGCTGCTTTCCATTCTCTAAAGGAAGAGCTGAGTAGTTGCAACAGAAAACATCTGGGCTGTGAAGCTTAAATATTTACTATTTGGCCCTTTACAAAAAAGTTTGCTGACCCCTGCTACTCTTTTTTTTTTTTTTTTTAATTTTTTATTGTACTTTACGTGAAGGTATACCAGGCAAATATGTTTCTTAATAAACAACACACATATTGTTTGTGACACTGGTTGCCAACCTCACAACATGTCAACGCTCTCCCCTTCTTGACCCTGGGTTCCCCATTACCAGCTTTCCTGTCCCCTCCTGCCTCTCTCCCTGCCCCTTGGCTGGTGCGCCCATTTAGTCTCATTTTGTTTTAGGGCCTGTCTAATCTTTGGCTGAAAGGTGAACCTCAGGAGTGACTTCACTACTGAGGGGGCCATATTCTTGGGGTTTCTCCGGTCTTTGTCAGACCAGGAAGTCTGATCCCTGCTACTCTTGTTTTAAGTTGCCACTGAGTCGATTCCAACTCATAGTGACCCCATGTGTGTCAGAGTAGAACTGTGCTCTATAGGGTGTTCAAGGCTGTAACCTTTTGGAAGCAGATCGCCAGGCCTACTTCCGAGGTGCCTGTGGGTGGATCTGAACCGCCAGCCTTTTGGTTACTAGTCCAGTGCTTGACCATCTGCGCCACCCAGGGACTCCTACTGGCCCCATTATTGTTGTTAGTTGCCTTTGAGTCAATTCCGAATTGTAATAGAAAAAAAAAAAAAATCATGAAAATGGGTGTTAGATTAGCTTTCAAGTCCTGAGCCAGACACTGGTTAAATTAATATAACTTGGGTAAGCAACTGACCTTTCTGTGACTGATCGTTCATCTGTAAAATGAACGGGTTCTACAAGCTACATCCTATGGACCAAATTCAGTCTGTTTTTGTACGGCTTAACCCTGGTGGCGTAGTAGTTAAGTGCTACAGCGCTAACCAAAACGTCAGCGGTTTGAATCCACCAGGCGCTCCTTGGAAACTCTATGGGGCCGTTCTACTCTGTCCTACAGGGTCACTATGAGTTGGAATTGACTCGACGTTAGTGGGTTTGGTGAGTGAAAAAAAAAAAATTTTTTTTTTTTTTGCAATTTTAAATTGTTAAAAAAAAACCAAACAATAGCAAAAAATATGAACAGAGACCCATATGTGGCCCACAAAGCCTAAGACTAATTACCTGGCCCTTTACACAAAGTGTTTGCTGACCCCAGGATTAGATCAAAGAATGTCCCAACTTACTTACATTTTAGAGTTGGTGAAACTGACCAAGGGCACGGAGCCAGTAAATGGCAGAAGGAGGACTTAGGTCCTCTAAACCCTGGGCCTTGACTCTAAAAACGAGGTCACTTCACATTCCAATTCCAGAAGGAAGGCACTTTGAAATTCACACCCAAGATCCTGAAACTCACTTGCTGCAAGGACCTCTTGCTTATAGCCTGTCTCCATCCTAATCCAACCCTCGATCAACTCTGACTTACACTAAGGGCCTCCTGGTTGCCTTACCTACCGCTTCTCTGGTCCTGCCACAATCCAGTCTTCACCCAGCCAGACAAGAATCTCATTAGGTCAATCCCAGCTTAAAACTTTCCATGCATATAACTATTTTATTTCCAGTCACTGTTAATCATTAATAAAGCCTATGAATTTAAAACTATGAATTTTCCTTTGATCATTATTTTATCTAAACTGCAAAGCTTCTGATACGTAGGGTTTCACTACGGTATTTCTAAAATTTCAGACTGGATTTCCTGTTTGATTCATGATTTTGTTTTCTTTTGGCACATACTTGTTTTTTTAATAAATTTACAGACAAAGGTTTAATTTTCTGGTTATTACTATTATTTTTAGTAATACATTATTGCGTTTTTGGTGAAAGTTCAACAGTTAGGATCCATTTCACAATTTCCACACAACTTGTTCAGTGATAATACATTTTGCACAGTGTGTCAACATTCTCTTTAATTGTGTTCCGGTTGTTCCATTTCTATTACTTTAGTTTCCCTACGCCCTTATCTTCTCATCTTTGCTTTAGAGTAAACGTTGATCTTTTGGTCTCATAAATATTCAGATGATTATTTACTAGAGCAGCATTCTTACGGGTAATATCCTTTATTTTGTGTGCCACTGTGCTGTTTCACTAAAAGGTGATCTTTTCAGGGGATAGTTTCAGTTCAAGGTTTAAAGAGTGTCTCAGGACGATAGTCCTAGGGAGTCCTCTGTCCAGTTTGACTTTTTTAACAATTTGGTTTTGTTCTACACTTTTTCTCCCATTCTATCTGGGTCTGGGTTATTATTTATTTCTAGTCTTTTGAGATGAGAATATTGCCTATGCTGTCATTAATTTTTTTTAATATCCTATATCCCAATGGGAAACTCTGGTGGCATAGTGGTTAAGTGCTATGGCTGCTAACCGAAAGGTTGGCAGTTTGAATCTACCAGGTGCTCCCTGAAAACTCTAAGAGGCAGTACTACTCTGTTCTATAGGGTCAGTATAAGGCAGAATTGACTCAAAGGCAATGGTGTTTTTTTTTTTTTTAATATACCAATGAAGGAGCCCTGGTGGTGCAATGGTTAAGTGGTTGGCTGGTATCCAAAAGGTCAGTGGTTCAAACCCACCAGTGGCTTCGTGGTCGAAAAGATCTGGCAATCTGCGCCTGTGAAGATTAGATTACAGCCTAGGAAACCTAGCAGGGCAGTTCTACTCTGTCATATAGGGTGGCTATGAGTCAGAATCAATTCAACAGCACACAACAACACATCCCAGTGTATGTTATTTTTTGCCCATTTGAACTGTTATAATTGAGAACTGAATTAAACTCTACTACTAATGTGTTTCTATAAAAATAAATAAAATAAGCCCAAACTCCCTTCCATGCCATCAAAGCCACCTCCCCGACCTCACTGGGAATAGCTCCCCTCTCCACCCACCATGCTCCGAACACTCAAGCAACACTCGCCCTTCTTCAGTCTCTCAAAACACTAAGCTCTTTTCCTTTTGGGGGCCCTTCAATTTCTTTTCTCTCTGCAAGTGTTTCCTCTTCATCCTTCAGATCTCAGCTTAAACTCTCCTCCAGAAAGCCCTTCCCTGACCAATGTTTCTAACCAGTAACCCTCTCTACACCAACCAGTCATCCTCCATCACATCACCCTGTATGTTTCACTCCCAGCACTTACAAGAATTAGGACCCCACTCCTTATCAGAGCTCAGCACACCTGAGTCAGGTACGGGCAGTACAGAGCAGTGGTTGAGAACTCAGCTCTGAAGCCAGACTGCCTGGGTTAGAATGCCATTGCTGCCACTGACTCACAAGGTACCTTCTGCTCTACTACCCTCACAGGTAAAATGGAAGCAATAATAGTACAATAATACTTGTGATGTTTAATACAAGTAAAATGCCTCGAACGTTTCCTAACACACAACACCCAGGAGACGACAGCTGCCACATCTTGTTTGCTTGCTTGCTCCTTCACCATCTCCTCCACTAGGATACAAGCACCACGTTAGCAGCATCTTTATCAGGCTCACTTCTGTACGTCCAAGCCTACAGAGGTCCAGGCACACAGTAGGCCCTCACACAGCTCTTAATTGAAGGAGGGAGACTTGCCTTGGTTCATAAGGAAACCTAAACACCTATATTCAGGCCCCTTACTCAATGCAACTAAGCTCACTTAAGAAAATTACAGCTTTTAGGACATATGCCTCCAACACAGAGAAGTAAAAAGCAGAAAGCAGCAGCCAAAGTTTCCAGTGTATGTTTACAAATCTGCCATACCATAACAGTGACTAAATCTGAAATAGTAAGAAAGACTGACTTACCATTGGTTTGCCATAAAATGGAAATCCTTGTAACTGTCTCAAGGCATTTGTGGATGAGCCCAGCTCTTTAAATATTACAAAGGCCTGTCCCCTCATCTTCATAGTCTTTAAAGCCACAATATCTACCACATGACCAAACTGAGAAAACAGGGCGTATAAGGATCGCTTCAATTCTGTGTAAAATTAGAGTAGAAAAAAGTTATGTGTGAATGAAACAATGATGAAGGTCTTCATAAAATGACTGCATTGAAATGTCTCCTCGCTACACATACACAGTTACATATTTCAGTAAAAACACAGCATGCTATTTGTTGGTCATGTAATTTAAAAAGTTACTGGAAACCACAATACCAGTATGAGTGAAAACAGACTCTGCACACTGTCCAAAAAAAAAAAAAAAACCAAACCAAACCTATTGCCGTCGAGTTGATTCCGACTTATAGCGACCCTATAGGACAGAGTAGAACTGCCCCACAGAGTTTCCAAGGAGCACCTGGTGGATTCGAACCGCCAACCTTTCGGTTAGCAGCTGTAGCACTTAACCACTACACCACCAGGGTTTCCACCACACACTTTTAGTCCCTACATATTTTCATTTTATTTAAAAAACTTTAAATCGTTACACAAAAACGAGCAAACCATTATTGCAGGCACTGAGAAATGCCTGGAGGAGAAGTTTTGGGGCAGTTCAATTTTTTTAAGATAGTACTGGGTAAACACACTTTAGTTGTGAACTAATATGTGTATATATTTAAAGCACTTACCCTCTTTTTTAATTTTGTCATTCATATTGTTGATATAAATTGTATGATTTGGTCTGATATCCATGTTTTAGATTAAATTGTTCAAACAGCCTAAAGAGAAAGTACATATTGTGTTATAAACTGGGAGAATGAAATCACAGCCCAGTGTGGCATAAGGATACAACACAAGGCTTATTAACCTCTCAATTCTCTTTCAATCCTGACTCCAAGAAAATGTCAGTTTGGCAGCAGTCTTTAACACCTGTCCAACACTTGCTAGTTCTCCTTTTTAAACAAAAGAAGAGTTCTCAGGCTCAAAACCTTGGTCAAATACTAGCACTTAGTCAGAATTTAATAGCATTATTTTGTTCAATGCACTTACTTTTATATTTACCTTTTACTTATAGTAAGTGATACTGTTTTTCCATTTACCTAGTGAAACAGCTTTTTATTAATGAAATTACTGAAAAATTGAGTAGATCTTAAGAAAAATGAAAAAGATACTAGCAAAGGTACGTCCACTAAAAATCATGAAGATAGAACATTAGTGAAGTTTGCCAAGCACTGCTTCATGAGAACACTTAAAAAGCACTGGGACACCTATTCACTGATACACACCACCGCCACACGTCCTGACCCCACGGTCGTCCCCAGCCAGTGTGAAGGAATGCAGCTCAGACAGAGCGGTACAGGACCGCAAGGTGAAAAGGCACTCAGATGCTGGCACTGGCCAGACCTAAATCCAAACAGTGGCCATGCTCTTCACGAGCTGCTGACTGACGGGGGAGTCAAGTTCCTTAATTTCTCAAGCCTCAGGGTCCACATCTATAAAATGGGGATGAAGGTCGCCAGGAGTCAAAGCCAACTCCACAGCAACAACTGTAACAGCACCTACCCAAGAGAACTCCGCAGGCTAAACGCGAGAACGTCCAACAGCAGTAAGCCCCTGAACCAGCGACTCTTCATCGCTATCGCAGGTGACGGTCCCTGGGTGGTTCAGATAGCTAACAGCTTGGCGGCTAGCCAAAAGATCGGAGTCCACTCAGAAGCACCTTGGAAGAAAGGCCTGGAGACTGACTTCCGGAAAATTTGTCGCTGAAAACCCAAGGGAGCGCAGTTCTACCCTGACACACATAGGGTTGTCTTGAGTCAGAATCTACTGGAGGGCAACTGGTTTCTTACAGGTCAAGGTCTTTGCCTAAGGACACGTGGCAGCAGGCCTGGGAATTCAGCCCTGTATCTTCTCTTGCACTTCTCGGACACCACCACACTGTTTCACGGTGTGTGTAGCTTTTTAGTGGCCAATCGTGAACTTGCTTTATCTCCTTGGGTAATCTCACATACTGCCTCTTTCACAAACATCTATGGAGCACCCACTGTATGTGAACAGCACAGATCACTGACAAAGGACGGGGCTGCTGACAGGGACAGAACTTGTGCGGGTAAACGGTAATGCTACTCAAACTTGCTTTACCTGCGATCTGGAGAAGGGATGGGGTCGCAAAGAAGAGGGAAGTGACAGAAACAGAGGTCTAACTGACGGCGGGGAGATCAAATGGGGGGCTCTTGCAACATCTCCTGCGTGGTGTGATGGACGCCTGAACCAGCACAGAGGTTCCCAGAATCACCTCCCCAATCCAAAAGGGAACCGCTAAAAGTCACTTGAAAGCTCACAGGGAATTGTAAACACCTCACAGGAGCAAAGGAGCACTGTTTCTGTGTGCCTTGGAGTTGATTCCGACTCACAGCGACCATACAGGACAGCGCTGGACTGCCCCATAGGGTTTCCTACGCTGTCATCTTTACCTGGAGGTGCCCTAGCGGCGCAGCGGTTAAGCGCTCGGCTGCCAACCGAAAGGTCGGGGGTTAGTACCCACCAGCCATTCCAAGGGATAAAGATGGCGGCAGTCGGCTTCCTAAACCTTTACAGCCTTGGAAAGCCTAGGAGGCAATTCTACCCTGTCCTATAGTGTCATTACGAGGCAGAATCGGCTCCGCGCCACACGACAACAGCCTTTATGGGAGCACGATCTCCAGGTCTTTTTTTCCCATGAAGCTGCTAGTGGGTTCCCGCAGCCGAACCGTTAACCATCGCGCCGGCAGGGCTCCACAAGGGGCGGGGAGGGGAGGCTGGGACTTAGCATCGGTTACTTGTTTGTTAAGCAGGAGTCTGGCGTCCCTCCAGACTGCACTCCCGACACAGGCACGCACCCCCAAGGCCCCGGCCCGAAGCCCACAGGCGCGGAATCCGCGCTCCCATCCGGTCCCGCTAGGGACAGCGCCCCTAAGATCCGAGGCCCGCCGGGCCAGCGCGTCACTCAGCCCACCGCTGACCAACCCCGGGCCCGATGTGCCCGGCGCACCACCGCGCCTCGTCCTCTCCGGGCTCCGACAGCGGAGAGGCGGACAAACGGCCCATAAAAACCAAAACAGCCAGAGAGTAAGCGCTCCGACCTACCGCAGGCCTCCTCCGCTTTGAACCGGAAGTCGGAAACACAGCCAGGCACCGGAAGCAACGCTACCACGCGCCGCAATAGGGCGCCGGCTAGTCGAGAAGTCGAGCACAGAGTCGATCGATGCCTCGCGGCGACTGCTGGGAATCTCTCTGCGCCTGCGCCTACGTGGTGGGCGGGGAGAAGGGGCGGGAAAGGGGAGTAAGGAAAGGGACGGGTTTTGTCGGGATCGTGCAAAGTTAAACCCGACCACTGAGTAAGGGGACAACGGCAGGGTCGTCACTCATTACCCCCACGATGACCTTGAGTTAAAACCTCAGTCCGGTGCCTTCCAGCTCCCGAAGTCCTGTATAATTTTCCAGGCATAGCCTCTCATGCCGCTTATGGGGCAGGTGCTATGGTCTCCCATTTCTGGGTCTGGTGGCCCCGGGTTTAACATACCAAATAAATAAATAAATAAAGTCGCTTTTGATTCCTAGGACTCTGAGGAAACTCTCCTCCAGCAATCTACTGATGAGCTTGAATGTCAGAGGCAGCCCAGGTTAAGTGAATTGATGTCTCTCTGGTCATCTCCCCAGTTATGATAACCACTGTCATGGATTGAATTATATCTCCCCAAAAATGTGTGTATCAGTTGGGCTGGGCCATGATTCCTGGTATTGTGTGATTTTCCTATATGTTATAAATCCTGCCTCTGTGATGTTAATAAGGGAGGATGGGTGGCAGTTGTTTTAGGGATTAGATTGTGTCTTGAGGCAATCTCTTGAGATAGAAAAGGGAAGCAAGCAGAGAATTGGGGACGTACCCCCCAAGAAAGCAGCACCAGGAGCAGACCTTGTCCTTTGGACCCAGGGTCCCTGCACCTGAGAAGCTCCTCGACTATGGGAAGATTGAGGACAAGGACCTTCCTCCAGAGAAACAGAGAGAGAAAGTCATCCCTGGAGCTGACACCCTGAATTTGGACTTTTAGTCTACTTTACTGTAAGGAAATAAATTTCTCTTCGTTAAAGCCATCCAGTTGTGGTATTTCTGTTATAGCAGCACTAGATGACTAAGACAACCACATTTGAGTTATAACCAAAACTCATGAGATATCTGCTAAACTCATTCAAAAAAAATTTATTACTACCCTTTCCACCTTCTCCCTGCCCCACGAAAATACCTAGATTTTTTTTTTTTGAGTAATTCAGGTAGGTAGTGTTTATGCTAAGCCGAATAGGAATTCACAAACAAAAATATATTTGTTTATGCATCCATTCAACAAATGTGTGTTAAGTATCAACTACTGAAATATGAGATGGTTATTATGAGCTAAGATTGGGAAATCTATTCCCCCATCCTCCCCTTACCTAAGCTCCTGGAACCTCACTTTCCTTATTTGTAAAAGGGTTCACAATAGTAACTCTTCTGGAATTACCGTGAGGGTTAAATGAGCTAAATATAAAACCATTAGCACATTTCCAGGTACAAAATAAATGGTTCACAAATGTTATTTCTTAAATGCTGGCTATGACTTGGACACAGGGATGAAGGAGGACAGCTGGTTCTATCAGCTGGGGATTTTTATTTCAAAAAGGGCACCTAAAGTCTGTTAGAACAAAATTTGTATTAAGTCAATAATAGAAACTGATTGAAGTTTATTTAATATACAATTCACAAATTGCAGTAACATTTGAACTAGGGAGTCAAAAATGTTCCTGAGAGGAGAGAACCTCCAAGATTCTTATACCCCATCTTATCGACATTGCCATGGAAAATGGGCTATAACAAAACCGATTAAAAAAGAAAAATTATGGTCAGGAAGGAATTAATACAGCATTGTCTTGAATAATTGAAGTAATTACTGATATACCCTAAAACATAACTCTAGGGTGACCTTCAGAGTTTCTGTTTCTTGAAACTGACTGCATATGAATAATTCCTCAAAAGAGCACAATGTCCAAGGCAAAACAATCTTTACTAAGCTGTTTACTAGACTTGTTTGGCTTAAAGGTGACTTTAAGAAACCAGTTTCCTCAAGGTTCAAAAGAACGTCTCGGGGCAATGGCCTGGCTAGGTCACCCTACCTCCGTGGAGCCCAGAAATCTGGATTCCAGGAGGATTAAAACTTCGTTTCTCAAGTTGAAACAACGTGGAAATCATTAGACAGTTATGAAATAATCTCCACTAGACTGTAACCTTCCCAAGGGTGAAGATTTTTGTCTGTTTTGTTCACTCATGTACTTCAGTAACTAAAAAATCTGAAATTTGATGGAAAATTAGACAAACACTAAAACAAATGCAGTCTTATGACGATGCACATAAGTGTAGGAAGTAATGTTAAACAATCACATAAAAACATTTTTTATTATGTAGATATTCAAATTAGAAGAAATGTAAATAGTTCTAGCTCAGTTAAAGACTTATGGTGTATCCCTAACAAATTAAAAGAGAATATAAAATAAACATGAAAAAAAATTTTAAATAACAAAGAACAAGTTGCCCTGTACATTAGTATGGGCATCTGAGCAATTAATTATTAATAATTCTACCTGATGATAATGAAGATGGTTATCTTAGCCTGTGTACTCTAGAGAAGCAAAACCAGTAAAGCATATATATAGACAGGGTCAGAAATTTATATCAAGGAAATGGCTTGTGGTTGTAGAGGCTGTAACGTCCTAAGTCCAAGTCCCTGGGTCAGGAAAGAGGTTTCTCTTGATTCACATAGCTGCAGGAGCTGGTAAACCCAAGATCAGCAGCCAGGGAGCAGAGTTGTTACTCACAGGCTGTACAGATCCATGAATCCCAAGATCGGTAGGCAAGTCTGCAGGTAAACTGCTAGCTCAAGTCCCACGAACTGGAGGTCAGATGAACAGAAGCTAGCTGCAGGATCCAGAACGAGCAAAAGCCCCTGAGTCCTGCCCGAATGTCCACCCACACTCAATACAGGCCACACACCCAGGGAAACTCCCCTTCAACTGATTGGCTACTCACAGCATTTCCCATCATGGGGGTGATGATGTATCAGTTATCAACAGGGAAGTGATCTCAACATTATATGACTGCCAAAACACTGAGAATCGTGCCACATCCAAGTTGACACACAATCTTAACCATCACAGTCCACCCCTGTCAACTCGGCACCTGTACACATCTCCTTAAACCGTATGTAATCTCTGAATAAAGACAATTATAAGGTCATACTTGGGCCTAACATGATACAGAAGACACATATACAACCAAAAATGTGATAGCCCTGTTTACATCTTATATTTTATAAGTGAAGAAAACAAAAATATTTGATGCACACTTACAAAGCAGAAATACTCATAACAATTACAGTCCTTGTTTCTGCAACTGGTCATGTGGCCTTAACTGATATTTAGAACTACATTCTTCCTTCATCCATCCAGTATTCCCTTTGCCCTCTGCAAGCACCTCAGCTGGGTCGTGATTCTTTGCCTGGTGGGGTGACTCAAACCTTCATACCTGAAGGGTCGGGGCCATTAGTAGTCATGTTGGAATTGGGTTACTGTACTTTTCCGTTGACTTTAATCACAGGGCATGGTAGTACTAAGAGACGACCTAAAGGGTCTTCTGCATTCCAGACATACTCTTCTTTACCTCCGTTCTGTAATATTAATCTGACTTCTTCTTGTAATCAGGATCAATAACCCCTTCTTTGCCTGTTGATCCAGAGGCATAAGGAACCCAAAGTGACCAAGTGGTATTTTTAGTTTCCAGTTCAATGGATTCAATGATGTGTCTTCAGGTGGGAGCATTCCTCCCTAGGGAACTAAGACCCCTAGACCTCTAGACCTGCAGAGGATAGGGTTGCAGGGACAGGAAGCAAAAATCTCGTGAATGAGTCATTAGGAGTAATAGCCAGTGGTGCCACTCCCATTTCTACCCCTTGGTTCCTGGGCCCATGAATCCTGGCTATGTGAAATACAGCAACATATATCAGATGCTGGTTTAGGGCATATACAGCCTCCTGGAGAACGATGACCCAACCCTGCAAGGTATTGCCACCCAGCTGGCACCGTATTGTGTCTTTAGGCCATTCCATTGTTCTATCAAGCCAGCCACTTCAGAATGATGGGGAACATGGTAAGACCAGTGAATTCCATGAGCATGGGCCCATTGCCACCCTTCATTTGCTGTGAAGTGAGTTCCTTGATCCAAAGCAATGCTGTGTGGGATACCAAGACAGTGGATAAGGCATTCTGTAAGTCCACAGATGGTAGTTTTGACAGAAGCATCACATGCACGGAAGACAAATTGATACCCAGAGTAAGTGTCTATTCCAGTAAGAACAAAATGCTGTCCTTTCCATGATGGAAGTGGTCCAATGTAATCAACTAGCCACCAGGTTGCTGGCTGATCACCTCAAGGGATGGTGCCATATCAAGGACACAGTGTTGGTCTCTGCTGCTGGCAGATTGGGCACTCAGCATTGGCTGTAGCCAAGTCGGCCTTGGTGAGTGGAAGTCCATGTTGCCAGGCCCACGCATAACCTCCATCCCTGCCACCATGGCCACTTTGTTTATGACCACATTGAGCAATGACAGGAGTAGCTGGGGAAAGAAAATGAGTGGTTTCCATGGAATGTGTCGTTCTATCCACTTGATTGTTAAAATCCTCCTCTGCTAAGGTCACCCTTTGGTAAGCATTCACATGAGACACAAATATTTTTACTTCCTTAGCCCATTCAGAGAGGTCTATGCGTATACCTCTTCCCTATATGTCATGGATTGAATTATGTTCCCCCCGAAACATGTATCAATTTGGCTGGGCCATGATTCCCAGTATTTTCTGCTTGTCCTCCATTTTGTGATTATAATTTTATGTTAAAGAAGATTAGGGTGGTATTGTAACACCCTTGCTCAGGGCACATCCCTGGTGTAATGTAAAGGGAGTTTCCCTGGGGTGTTGCATGCACCACCTTTTATCTTACAAGACATAAAAGAAAAAGGAAGCAAGCAGAGCAGTGGAGACCTTCTATCACCAAGAAAGCAGTGCAGGAAGCAGAGCTGTGCAGAAAAGCTCCAAATCCAGGGGAAGATTGATGAGAAGGCCGACAGAGAGAAAGGCTTCCCCTGGAGCTGACGCCCTGACTTGGGACTTCTAGCCTACTTTACTGTGAGGAAATAAACCTCTCTTTGTTAAAGCCATCCACTTGTGGTATTTCTGTTATAGCAGCACTATATGACTAAGACATCATAAATCCTTGTCTCCAATTTTCCAATCATGTTCCTTCCAAGTCTCTGACCGTTCAGCCAAACCATTGGCCACAGTCCACGAATCAGTATACAACCGCACATTTGGCCATTTCTCCTTCCAAGCAAAGTGAACAACCAGGGGCACTGCTCGAAGCTCTGTGCATTGGGAGGACTTTCCTTCACCACTGTCCTACAGGGAAGTCCCAGAAAGGGGCTGCAGTGCAGCCACTGTCTGCTTTCAAGAGATGCCTGCATATCACACAGAACCATCTATAAACCAAGTGCGAGTTTCTGCTCCTTCAGTCAACTGATCATACGGAACTCCCCGTGAGGCCATAGGTGCAGACTGGGAGATGGAAGGTAATGTGACAGGAGTGGAAACGATGGGCATTTGGGCCACTTCTTTCTCGTACAACTTGTGCCTTCAGGTCCTGCTCGGGCCTGATCTCATATATACCACTTCCATTTAATGATGGAGTGCTGCTGTGCAGGTCCAACTTTATGACTCTGTGGGTCAGACAACACCCAGTTAATGATGGGCAGCTCAGGCTGCACATTGACTTGGTGTCCCATGGTTAAGCATTCAGTCTCTGCTAAGGCCCTGTAACAAGTCAAATATCTCTTCTCAAAAGGAGACTAGTTATCTGCAGAGGATGGCAGGGCTTTGCTCCAAAATCCTAAGGGTCTGCCCTGTGATTCACAAATAGGAGCTTGCCAAAGGCTCCAAACAGCATCTCTCTTTGCCATGGACACTCCAAGCACCATTGGATCAGCTGGATCATATAACCTAAGTGGCAGAGTGGTTTGCACAGCAGCCTGAACCTGTGGCAGAGCCTTCTTTTGTTTTGTGCCAGTCTTAGTCATCTAGTGCTGCTATAACAGAAATACCACAAGTGGATGGCTTTAACAAAGAGAAATTTGTTCTCTCACAGTCTAGTAAGTTACAAGTCCAATATCAGGGTGTCATCTCCAGGGGACCGCTTTATCTCTCTCTGTCAGCTCTGGAGGAAGATTTCTTGTCATCAACCTTCCTCTGGTCGAGGAGCTTCTCAGGGACCCCAGGTGGTGCTCTGCTCCCAGTGCTGCTTTCTTGTTGGTAAAAGATCCCCAGCCCTCTGCTTGCTTCCCTTTCCTTTTATCTCTTGTAAGATAAAAGGTGGTGCAGGGCATAACCCAGGGAAACTCTCTTTACATTGGATCAAGGATGTGACCTGGGCAAGAGTATTATCCTTTTTAACCAAAGCCAGAGATTATGATTTATAACACACAGGAAAATCACAGTCAAAGAATCAAAAGACGCATTGCATCAGGCAAATCTGCTTCAAAGGGCCTCTTTAAGGTGTTGAAAAGCAAAGATGTCACCTTGAAGACTAAGGTGTGCCTGACCCAAGCCATGGTATTTTCAACCACATCATATGCATGTGAAAGCTGGGCAATGAATAAGGAAGATTGGAGAAGCACTGACATCTTTGAATTGTGGTGTTGGCGAAGAATATTAACTATACCATGGACTGCCAAGAGAACGAACAAATCTGTCTTGGAAGAAGTACAACCAGAATGCTCCTTAGAAGCAAGGATGGCAAGACTATGCCTTAAACATACTTTGAACATGTTGTCAGGAACGATCAGTCCCTGGAGAAGGACATCATGCTTGGCAAAGTACAGGGTCAGCGGAAAAGAGGAAGACCCTCAAAGAGGTGGATTGACACAGTGGCTGCAACTATGGGCTAAATAAAGCATAACAACGATTGTAAGGATGGTGCAGGACAGGGCAGTGTTTTGTTCTGTTGTGCATAAGATCACTAGGAGTCAGAACTGACTCGGCAGCACCTAACAACATCACAAGAGGGAGGACAACCACACATGGCCTAAGAAACTTGACACATATTTTGGGGGGACACAATTCAACATGTTACAGTGTCCCACTCAAAACTAAGAGTTTTTTGAGTCACTTGATAAATACGCCAGAGTAGTTGCTGTTGTTAGGTGCTGTTGAGTTGGCTCCAACTCATAGCGACCCTATGTACCACAGAATGAAACACTGCCCGGTCCTGCGCCACACTCACAATCATTGTTATGCTTGAGCCCACTGTTGCAGCCACTGTGTCAGTCCATTTTGTTGAGGGTCTTTCTCTTTTCCGCTGACCCTGTACTTTACCAAGCATCATGTCCTTCTCCAGGGACTGATCCCTCCTGACAACGTGCCCAAAATATGTAAAATGCATTCTCGCCATCCTTGCTTCTAAAGAGCATTCTGGCTGTACTTCTCCCAAGATAGATTTGTTCATTTTTTTGGCTGTCCATGGTATATTCAATATTCTTCACCAACACCACAATTCTAAGGCATCAATTCTTCTTCGGTCTTCCTTATTCATTGTTCAGGTTTCACGTGCATATGATGCAATTGAAAATATCATGGCTTCGGTCAAGTGCACCTTAGTCTTCAAGGTGGCTTCTTTGCTTTTCAACACCTTAAAGAGGTCCTTTGCAGATTTCCCCAATGCGATGTGTCTTTTGATTTCTTGACTGCTTCTTCCTTAGGTCTTGATTGTGGATCCAAGGAAAATGAAATCCTTGACAATGTCAGTCTTTTCCCCATTTATTATGATGTTGCTTATTAATCCAGTTGTGAGGATTTTTATTTTCTTTATGTTGAGGTGTAATCTACACTGAAGGCTGTGGTCTTTGGTCTTCATCAGTAAGTCCTTTTTATTTTCAATAAGCAAGGTTGTGTCATCTGCATCACACAGGTTGTTAATGAGTCTTCCTCCAATCCTGATGCCCTGTTCTTCTTCATATAGTCCAGTTTCTCAAATTATTTGCTCAGCATACAGATTAAATAGGTATGGTGAAAGAATACAACCCTGACATACACCTTTCCTGACTTTAAACCACACAGTATCCACTTGTTCTGTCCAAACAAATGCCTCTTGATCTATGTACAGGTTCCTCATAAGCACAATTAAGTGTCCTGGAATTCCCATTCTTCTCAATGTCATCCATAATTTGTTATGATCCACAGAGTCGAATGCCTTTGCACAGTCAATAAAACACAGGTAAACATCCTTCTGGTATTCTCTGCTTTCAGCCAGGATCCATCTGACATCAGCAATGATATCCCTGGTTCCACGTCCTCTTCTGAATCTCACTTGAATTTCTGGCAGTTCCCTGTCAGTGTACTGTTGCAGCCACTTTTCAATGATCTTCAGCAAAATTTTGCTTGCATGTGATATTAATGATATTGTTCAATAATTTCTGTATTCAGTTGGATCACCTTTCTTGGAAATAGGCAAAAATATGGATTTCTTCCAGTTGGTTGGCCAGGTAGCTGTCTTCCAAATTTCTTGGCATAGATGAGTGAGCATTTCCGGTGCTGCATCCATTTGTTAAAACATCTCAGTTGCTATTCTGTCAGTTCCTGGAGCCTTGTTTTTCGCCAATGCCTTCAGTGCAGCTTGGACTTCTTCATTCAGCACCTTTAGTTCCTGATCGTATGCTACTCTTTAAATGGTTTAATGTCAACCTATTCTTTTTGGTATAATGACCGTGTATTCCTCCCATCTTTGGATTAGCACACCCAAAAGAGGAATATGCCGCCTTCAAAATCCAAAGAGGCCCACTAGGTGTTGTGCCTCCTTTTTAATTGTGGGAGGAGCCAGATGAAATAACTTTTCCTTCACTTTAGAAGGAGTGTCTTGACATGCCCCACAGCACTTGGCCCCGAGAAATTTCACAGAGGTGAAAGGTGCCTGAATTTTTGTCAGATTATTTCTCACTCTCTAGCATGCAAATGTTTTACCAATAAGTCCAGAGTTACTGACACTTCTTCCTTACTAGGTCCAATCATCATAATGTCATCAATGTAATGGATCAGTGTGACATCTTGTGGAAGGGAGCGGTGGTCAAGGTCCCTGCGGACTGAATTATGACATAGGGCTCAAGAGTTGATGTAGCTCTGTGGTAGGCAACTGAAGGTGTATTGCTGGCCTTGACAGCTAAAAGCAAACTGCTTTTGATGGTTCTTCAAAACAGGTATGGAAAAAAAGACATTAGCCAGATCAATAGTTGCATACCAGGCACCAGGAGATGTATTAATTTGCTCAAGCAAGGAGACTGCATCTGGAACAGCAGCTGCAACTGGAATCATGACCTGGTTAAGTTTTCAAAAATCCATTGTCATTCTCCAAGATCCATCTGTTTTTTGCACAGGCCAAATAGGCAAGTTGAATGGGGATGCGGTGGGAATTACCACCCCTGCATTCTTCAAGTCCTTGATGGTGATGGCGGTAATCTCTGTAATCCCTCCAGGAATGTGGTATTGCTTTTGGCTTACTATTTTCTTAGGTAGGGGCTGTTCTAAATGGCTTCCACTGGGCTTTTCCTACCATAATAGCCCTTACTCCATTTGTCAAGGATCCAATGTGGGGGTCCTGCCAGTTGTTGAGTATATCTATTCCAATTATGCATTCTGGAATTGGGGAAATCACCATAGGATGGGTTCGGGGACCCACTGGACCTACTGTGAGATAGACATGAACTAACACTCCATTAATAACCTGATCTCCGAATGCCTCCACTCTGACTGGTGGGCCACAGTGATGTTTTGCATCTCCTAGAATTAGTGTCAGTTCAGAGACAGTAACCAGTAATCCTCAAATATTCTGACTATTTCTTTTTCCCCAATGAACAGTCACTCTCGTAAAAGGCCATAGATTCCTTTGGGGAAGGCTGGGAGAAGGATTAACAGTATACATTTTTGGAAGTATATTGGAGTCCTGGGGGCATGGCTTCCCCCTCAACCAAGGGGTTCTGGGTCTGTAAACTAGCTCAAGTCTGGGAATTGGTTGAGGGGCCGTGGCTCTCTATTCTGCTGTTCACTTGACCTAGAATTCATCTGCTTATATCAAGTAAATATGTAGTATATTTTCTGTTTATTTCACTGCAAGGGACACCATGACTAAATAGCCAATGCCGTAAGTCCATACGAGTCAGACTATCCTGGTTACTGCTTTGACTTTGTTTTCCATTATGGTAATAGAGTACCGCCACTTGGCCCCTACCACCACAGGCTCCAATCACCCCAACTGTAGTTAGGAGTCTTAATTCAGTTAGGGCAGTGCCCACTGTCAAATCTGACTTAAATAAAATAGCAATCGCAGCAGTCTTCAAGGATGCTGTGTGTCACTGATTGAATTGTGTTCCCCAAAAATAAGTGCCAACCTGGTTAGGACATGATTCCCTGTATTGTGTGGTCGTCCTTCATTTTGTGATTGTAATTTTATGTTAAAGAGGATTAGGGTGGGATTGTAATACCCTTATAAAGGTCACATCCCTGATCCCATGTAAAGGGAGTTTCACTGGGACATGACCTTCACCACATTTTATCTTACAAGAGATAAAAGGAAAGGGAAATAAGTAGGGGGAGGGGAACTCACATCACCAAGAAAGCAATGTCAGGAGCAGAGTGCATCCTTTGAATCCGGGGTTCCTGTGTGGAGAAGCTTCTAGTCCAGGAGAAGACTGATGACAAGGACCTTCCTCCAAAGCTGACAAAGAGAGAAAGCCAGCCCCTGGAGCTGAAGCCCTGAATTTGGACTTCTAGCTTACTACACTGTGAGAAAATAAATTCCTCTTTGGTAAAGACACCCACTTGTGGTATTTCTGTTACAGCAGCACAAGATGACTAAGACACTGGGGCTCCCTTCACAAACTTGTTCCTTACCATTGTGGTAAATGGTGTGTCCTCTGCGAACCCCATGTGTGGGTCTGTGGGTCTAAGCTGATGAATTCACTCTAGCATGCCAATTTCCTTAAGCCTTTGGATACCTTCTTCTACAGTATAACAAGGCAGGTCTGGTAATTCAACTTGATTTAGTGTAGGCCATCACATAATCCATGCTTCAGTGAACAAATCAAATAAACTATTAGCTCCTTTCCTATCTTCTCGAGCCGAAACATTGAATGAAGAATCTGTGCTTAGTGAGCCCATATCAATAAACACAGACTGATCCATCTTTATGTTCCTTGCACCATTATCCCACACATTATCCCTTAATAGCCATTCCCACACATATTCCCCAGGTTTCTGTTTGTGCATATTAGAAAATCAAGCAGTTCCTTCAGAGTATAGTGTACCTCCTCCTGGTTTACACTTTGTGCTTCACCTTTTGGGGCTCACTGGGACTTAAGCCTAGTTATAGGTCTAGAAGCCAAAATCTGTGGGGATTTATTTTGAGAGCATTCAGCATTGTTTTGTAAAGCATCTGCCTCAGGCAATGTCCGAGGCAATAACTCAGAAAAAGGTGCTTTAGATGCAGCTGGGTGTTGATGGGAGTGGAGAGGCTAATGGTTCTGTTGGCAGGAGTGATTCAATGGAATTTAGAGACTCAGTGTTTCCAGCTTCATGATTATCTGCCCATATGTCCCCATTCCAGGTTTCAGGATCCCATTTTTTCCCAATCAATGCCCTTGCTTTAATTTCAGACAACTTTTGAGGTTGGCAGTTGAGCGGGTGTTGTAATTCAGCCACTCTTACAAAAAGACTCTGGGTTTGGTTTTTGGCAATATCATCTCTGTTACTACAAGAAAAAAGGCTTTCTTTCAAGGCACAAGTGGTAACTTTGAGGTCATTTATGCAGTGCTTGAGCTTTGACTCTGAAGCTCTGAGCTCATCTCTTTCTTTCACCAGTAGGACCAACCAACCAGCTTCCTTATACTTCTCATTATGACAAAACTGTAGAAAGGTATACATGCAATAACCAGAGCTTCATCTTTTACCAATACCTGACCTATTTTTTTTTTGACCTATTGATGGTGATATTTTGCATATTTGAATTGCCACCTCACGTCCTGGATTAGCAGCACCCTCTTTACTACTGGAAGCAGAGTCATTAACATCTTTAAGACTAACCAGACTTGAGGACCAATTTAGAAAATTCATCCTTACAATTTTGTTTCTCTAGAACCACTCTTGGTACCAAATGTCTCCAGCTGTGTTCTCTAGAGAAGCAAAACCAGTAAAGTTTATAAATACATATATATTGCATCATTTATATCAAGGAAATGGCCACATGGTTGTAGAGGCTGTAGTGTCCCAAGTCTGTAGGTCAAGAAAGAGGCTTCTCCTGATTCACGTAGCCACAGGGGCTGGCAAACCCAAGATTGGTAGGCTGGAGAGCCGGGTTGTTTCTCGCAGGCTGTGAAGATCAGCTAACCCCAAGATCAGCAGGCAAGTCCGCAGGTAAGCTGCTAGCTTGAGTCCCAAGAACCGGAGGTCAGATGAACAGGAGCCAGCTGCAGGATTCAGAATGAGCAAAAGCCCCTGAGCCCTGCCTGAATGTCTGCCCACACTCAATGCAGGCCACATACCCAAGAAAACGCCCCTTCAACTGATTTGTTACAGCAGATCTTATCATGTGGGATGATCATGTATCAAATCTCGACAGGGAAGTTATCACAACACTATACAACTGCCAAAACACTGAGAATCATGGCCCAACCAAGTTGATACACAATCTAAACCATCACAATGGTTAAATGATTTTACTGAAAATAAGCTATAACCTAACTGTATTGTACAAATGGACCTGGCCAAGAACTCATAACAGTTCAAAGAAGACAAGATATGCCTGTGCAAAGACGTTCCTCCTGGGAAGAAAACACAAGAGCAAATGAAGAGGCATAAAGACAGAATACACGTCGTGTTCCCTTACAAATAAATTACAGCTGCTGCTGTACATTAGACAGTCAAAAGCAACCATCTAATGCCGACTCAGTGGCAATGGTCTGCATGCTCCTTTCCAGTTTCTTCTGAAAAGATCTAGTGCACTTTTCTCTCCTTGGACAGTCACTGTGGGCTTTCCAATAGTTTGCTAATAGTCCTCCTGAAAACCGAGGTTTCCTGAGTAATTTTGAGAAACTAGTAATTGAAAGCAGGACTGAGGAAGGGAATGAAGGGGAGGGAGCCTTGCGTGGCCTGGTTACACAACTATATTAATAGCGCTATAGCATCTAACATTTGATCAGGTATATAGTAAAGCAACTATTCCTCTATAGCCAAATTTCCCTCTTGGAGGTCAGTTCAGGAGCTGAATGTCAAGAACGAACACGTTTTTAAAATAATAGAAGAGCAAATGGGTTTACTTGTAGTTCCACTCAGTCCCAGGCTCTTGTATTCCAGTTAAACAGCATGATTTATTTTTCTGTGGAACAGGTTTTTTATCAGCTTAAACCCAGAGGCAGTACTATAACACTCTAACCAAGCTTCATGTAGCTACAGATGATAAAACTCACTTAGTTTAGTGGTAGCAGAAAAATTACTACAAACAGCTGGTAATAAAACTGTGTCATGACGTTTGAATTATAAGGATGATAGCCGAGGTGTCTCTTAGTGACTCCAAACACACATATATTTTTCTACCTTACTTGAACATGTTTTATATTTCTCATTAAATGTTTTCAGTATCTTGCTGCAGTAGTTTTGAGAAGTGGCCATATTTAAAGGAAAATGCTTCATAAAACTATGGTGGATACATTTTGGCTTATTTATGTCAGACAGAGCCACAAAACGTACAACAATTTGTGTCTTCATTCTTGCCCCAGGTGGTGATTACATCAGGAAGTTTATGTAGAGTGAAATTATTTTTGCAATATGCGTTGAACAAGTCTAGGCATTGTTGTTGAGGATCACATCAGTTTTTTCTTGATGGTTGGAATTATGTTGGCTGAAATGTCCTAAAAAACCTTCCAAAATTCAGGGAGGAAATCATTTTATGCAACTACCTCCTTTCATTTTACTTCAGCTTTTCTGTTTTATTCTTTTTGGACAGATTCTTGTTTTTAGGGAAGAAAAAAGAAAACAGAAACGACTATCACATTTGATTTGCACTATCACAATACTGGTTATTGTGTTAATAATGAGGTGTCATTCCTACAACCAGGGTAAAACCCTCTTCCCAAAATAGGCAGACTCTGAGATAGATTGTGGTAATGTATGCATTCCATTAAGTTTGGAAGCAGTAGCTTGCCTTTGAGGATTTGATAATTAATCCAAAGAAGGGGGGACCTTTTTACTGTTCAGTATTGTAAAATGCATAGATTTTACGGGGTATGGTATCGTCTGATCTCTGCTGAAGTTTATTAAAGTAACATCACGCACTGCTGTTCCTTTCCAGACTAGGATAATAAGATGCCAGTCCCATGAGACCTGCCTAACAAGCAAAATATTATGCAGGTAAAATTCTTAAGTACGGCAGATTTTGCTTCTCTTGTCATTCAACACTGTAAATCCTTTTGAGTCTTAAGCCCCATGACAATCTGAAACTCCAAATTAAAAACAAACAAGCAAAAAAAAGAAAACTTTAAAACAAATTTATGGCCTCAGTTGTGTCATTTCAAACCTGATTTATCATTGACTTCATGGTCACATCCCAGGTGTCCTACTCAGGTGGTTTCCAAACTTTAATATGTGTCTGTAGATCAACTGGAGATTTTGATTCAGTGGGGTTCGGATAGGGTCCCCGGGTGGTGCACATGGTTAATGTGAGGTTAGAGGTTCAAGCCCATCCAGAGGCACCTTGGAAGAAAGGCCTGGTAATCTACTTCTGAAAAACCAGCCATTGAAAACCCTATGGAGCACAGTTCTACCCAGACACACATGGGATCACCGTGAGTCTGTATTGACTTGACAGCAACTGGTTAAGCTAGAGTAACCCCCCAAAAAACCCAGTGCCGTCGATAAGCTAGAGTAGGGCCTGAGAATCTGATGCTGCTGCTGCTTGTCCCCACCGCATTTGGGGTAGCAAGACCTTAGGCATTCCCTCTTTAAAAATAAAAACCCAAACGCATTCTCATTGAGTTGATTCCTATTCATAGCAACCCTACAGGACAGAGTAGAACTGCCCCATAGGATTTCCAAAGCTTAACAATCTTTACAGAAGCAGACTGCCACATCTTTCTCCCTCGGAGCAGCTGGTGGAATCATACTGGTACTACCTACGTTTTGGTTAACAGCGGAGCACTTAGCCAATGGTTAGTAGATTATCCAGTATCGCACAATAGTTAGCTCTGGAGCCACAGAGGTACTATCAGATTCAGAGTGCTATCTTCTTATGCAAAGACATATTGGCTGTTTCTTTCAAAAGAGGAGCTGTTTACCTGACACTTTATTTTAACTGTCGTCTACTGGATATTTGGAAATAAATTTTAATTGAAGGTAAGAAAGGGTGAAATTATTTTCCCCACTTGGCAAAAGGTTGCTTGATCTCTTGTGAGGCCCTAGGTCACTGCCTAATTTGCGGTCGTCGTTACAGCTGTGCACATATTCTGGCTCTTGTCTCCTTCCAGAAGGAGACAGGGCTTGTAGTTCTCCGACCCATTGGAAAGTTGACATGGCCACATGACTTGCTTTGACTAATGAAGAGTGGAGGCATGGGATATGTGTCATTTCCTGGCAGAAGCATCAAGAACCAGTGCACATTTTGCCAGGTGGCCTTTTTCCTGTCTTTGTGATTCTGGAAACTGTCTTAGTCCTCCAGTGCTGCTGTAACACGGATACCACAAGTGGATGGCTTTATAGAAGAGAAATTTATATTCTCATAGTTCTGGAGGATGAGAGTCCAAATCAGGGTCACAACCATATAGATTCCTTCCTTGTCAGTAGCCCCGGGGCTTCTTTGCTTCCTTGGCAATCCTCACACGGAGCCTGTCTTCCCTCCTGCGTGCATACCTCTGTGTCTAATCTGCTGTTTTTATAACAGGAAAGTGATTAGGTTTAGGACCCACGATGCACTGACACCTAATTAACATAACAAAGAGGACCCCTGATGGCACAATGGTTAAGAGGTGGTAATTGAAAAGTTCTTTGGGGAAACAGAGCTGCCAGTTAGCTCCTGTAAAGATTATAGCCTAGGAAAGCCTGTGGGCAGTTCTACACTGTCCTATAGGCCACTATGAGTCAGAATTGCTTCAGTGGTGCACAGCAACAACAGAACAAAGAAAACTTTATTCCCAAGCAGGGTTATATCTGCAGGTATAGGGGTTAGGACTCCAACACATATTTTAGGGGGTCACAATTCAATCCATAAGAGAAGCATATCCAAAGGGGGAACCTCTCTCAAGCCTGGGTCCCGGAGTGACTGCAACGATTAGACGACATCCACCACCACCACCACCAGCGGCGAGATTTAAGGGATGTCTGTTAATGTATTATAGCCTAACCCATTCTGACTTTATATACTACCACCTCTTAGAAATAATTCTTAGAAAGCTGGAAAGAGTTTTATACTAGTTGTTTCACCAGGCTGTTTTGGGATACAGCAGAGGTTATATATCTGAGATAATTCATACCTTTTGACAGGGGAATCAAAGAAATCAATTTATAACCATAGGATTCATTTTCTAAGAGACATTTATTGAGTAATTTCATCCATATTTATTAAACATCTGTATAAGATGACTGTGCTCTACTATAAGATGACTATATGTATAAGAAAATATCTTAGGGCCTAGCGGAGAAAATAATTAATGATCAGTAACAATTTCTTCAGGGAAGGACTCTGAAGAAACATACAGAGATGCCATGTTCACGTTCCAATTTTGGGGTGGTCAGAATCATCCTACAACAAAAGACCCGGATACGTATAAGACATCTCAGGCAAGATTTAACACCAAGAGACAGTTTGGATTCCTATCACAAAGAAGTTGAAAGAAAAGTTCTGAAGCCTCTAGTTTGAATTACAGATTATGTTCAGACAAGACAATCCTGAAAATCATTTCTCTCTAGGGAGCCAAGACAATTATGCAAATATGGCTGGTACTTCCTAGTCTATTTTGTTTAAGGTGAATCAGGTCAGTGCAACTATAGTAACTTTCTCTAATACCCATTGGCAGAAACATCAGCACATGGGTTAATGAGTTTATTAAAACTGGTAGTAAAAAATAAGAAATAGTGTTTATCTCTTACTGATATTGGATAGTCTCTCTTTAATCATAATCTTTTTTCAGCTTTAATTTGAAGCCCCTTTCTGACATTTAATATTGCCAAATTACTTTAACTTCTGAAAGATATTAATATAGCCTATAATACATTTTGTCATCTCGGTAGAAGATTCTGAATAAGACTGGTCAGTTTAGAAGCCTGAAAGAGATTAGTTTTATCTTATTCCCTCATGACTGAAATTGCAAACGTCAGATTCCATTACAAGTGGCTAAGACTGGAAGGGCTTTTTCCTTCCTTCATTCAAAGTAGGGTGTTCCTGTGCAGTGTGAAGCTTTTTTAGATAGTTTAAAACCAGAGTAAGACTTTGATGTCCACTTACTGAACACCTACAACATAGCAAGTCTTATGTTAGTTACCGTGGATAGGACAGTGAGAAAGAGATACACGGTACCTGCTCTCAAGGAGCCTCCAAGCTCGTGGGGTGTCAGACAAATAACTAAATGTTTGTGAGTTGTGGATAACTACTATGGAAGCATTCCCATTTCTATTGCTGCACGACAAAATACCCCAAAACTTAATGGTTTAAAGCAGTAACTGGTTGGTTTATGTTTCATGGACTCGGGGTCAGGAATTTAGTCAGGATGTAGCTGGGTGACTCTTCTGATCCTGGTGACTCAGTAGTACTCAGCTGGAGGAGAGGCTAGCCTAGAGGATCCAAGCAGCTTTACACACATGTCTGGTGGTAGGAATGGCTGAGAGGCGGAGCCCTGATGGGACCATCGACTGTAGTACCCATGCATGATATCTCCAGCTTGCTGGTCTCCGAGTAGTTGGATTTCTTACATGAGGGCCAGATTCCTCCAGATTAAGCATACACCCAAGAGAATAGGGTAGAAGTTTCACAGTACTTTTGAGCCTGGTCTGGGAGGCCAGCAGCAAAATTTCTAACAATTTCTGTTAATTACGAGTGAGTCATAAACCAGCCTTAATTTAAGAGACTACCACCTGTCTGTCAGTTTGTAGTGCTGTGATGGCTTGCATGTTGCTGTGATGCTGGAAGCTATGCCACTGGTATTTCAAATACCAACATGGTCACTCATGGTGGACAGGTTTCAGCAAAGCTTCCAGACCAAGACAGACTCGGAAGAAAAACCTGATAATCTACTTCTGAAAATTAGCCAGTGAAAACCTTATGGATCACAATAGAATATTGTCCGATGTAGTGCTGGAAGACGAGCCCCACCTCCCTGCCCAAGGATGAAAGGCACTCAAAATACACTATAGCTGCAGTAATGGACTCAAACATACCAACAGTTATAAAGATGGTGCAGGGCCTGGCAACGTTTTGTTCCATTACACAGGAGGTTACCATGATTAGGAACCGACTCAATGGCAACTAATAACATCAACAATTTAAGAGAAAATTAATTCAATTTCATTCCTCCATGGGTGAGGGACAAATTTGCATTGTAGAAGCCTTGTGGGAAGGGATATAATGGTGTCATGGATTGAATCGTGTCTCCCAAAAATATGTGTCAACTTGGTTAGGCCATGATTCCCAGCACTGTGTGGTTGTCCTACATTTTGTGATTTTCCTATGTGACACAAATCATAATCTTTGCTGGTGTTTAAAGAGGATTAGGGGTGGAATGTAACACCCTTGCTCAGGTCACATCCCTGATCTGATGTAAAGGGAGTTTCTCTCGGGTGTGGCCTACATCACCTTTTATATTACAAGAGATAAAAGGAAAGGGAAGCAAGCGGAGAGTTGGGGGACCTCATACCACCAAGAAAGCAGCAAAGCGTATCCTTTGGACCCAGGGTCCCTGCGTGGAGAAGCTCCTAGTCTAGGGGGAGATTGATGAGAAGGCCGACAGAGAGAGAAAGCCTTCCCCTGGAGCTGACGCCCTGAGATTGAACTTTTAGCCTACTTTACTGTGAGGAAATAAATTTCTCTTTGTTAAAGCTTTCCACTTGTGGTATTTCTGTTATAGCAGCACTAGATAACTAAGACAGTGGTGTAACCAGTGTGGAAAATACAATCAGCCAGAGGAGGTGGGGTGGGGGACAAGGACAGAGACGGAGGGAGAGACTTCATAGCCTAAAGGCGAGGAGCTTGTGGTTAGGAAGGTAGCAGGGAGGAGGAAGACAATGAAGGATTCTCCAGGCAGAGCAAATACTACTGGCAAAGGCCTGGAAATGGGAAGGAATTTGCCAAACTTGAGAAACAGAAAAAAATAAAACAAAACAGGTGTGACTGGAGCATGGAAGGATTGAGGGTGAGGGGAAGGGTGAATGGAGGTGAGATTTGAAGGATCAGATAGCATCGTGCAAGCCATGTTAAGAATAATTGTATACTGTGCTAAGTGTGATGGAAATCAGACTCATACACAGGGGAGTTACACAACCAGAGGCCTTAAATTGATTGTTCTAAGTGGATTCAAGGGGTCAAGTCTGGGCCAGATAGGAAATGGTTGCTGTGTCCAAGCTGGAGATGAAGGTGACCTGAATTAATGTGGCAGCAGAGAAGTAGACAGATTTTAGTTCTATTTAGAGACATAATTGACAGGCCTTCCCAATGGGTTGAATGTGGAGGTGTTGGGGTTGTGAGGGAGGAAGGAATAAGCAGGATGGCTCCTAGGTTTCCAGCTGGAGCACCGAGGTGATAGTTGGGAAAAGGGTTAAGGCGAGGGCAGGCTGGAGGAGATGGTGAGGAATGAAGTGTTCTATTTTGGCAGGTAAAGTTTCAATGACTACAGTACGTCTAGGTGTAAATATTAAGCAGGCAGTTAGAGAGGCTAGTCCAGAGGTTTCAGAAGGGAAATCTGGAGGAGAAGGCCTATCGTGTGGGATCTGCGGCTTGCTGAGTGGTAAACACATGAGTGTAGGATAACTGACTGGGGAGAACAGAGAAAAACACCTAGAACCCTGTTATGGATTAAACTGTGTCCCCCAAAATATGTATTGAAATCCTAACCCTTATACCTGTGTATGTAATCCTATGTGGGAATAAGGTTTTCTTTGTATGTTAGTGAGGCCATATCAGTGCAGGGTGTGTCCTGAACCTAATCACTGCTCCATGATAAGGAACAGCATAGATACAGAGACAAGCAAGCACTTATGTGAGAAGACAGACTCTGATCACAACAGAGGCAGATGAAGCTACAAGCCCAGTAACTCCAAAGCCTGCCAGCTAACAGAAACTGAAATAGACGAAGGAGTACTTCCCCCTAGAGCCACATGCTGAATCTGAACTTCTAACCTTCTGAACCATTCTGTGAGAAAATAAATATCTGTTCTTTAAAGCCACCCACTTGTGGTATTTCTGTTACAGCAGCACTAGGAAACTAAGAGAAGCCCAAAATTACCTCAGTTCAATCACTCAAGATACAGGGGAGAAAATCAACACTGGTGGTGTGTTGGTAATGTTTTACACAGGGCTTTGAACTGGCTTGAACTGGTTCAGTCATGGCCGAGAAAGTGAAATTGCAACAGACCTGAATTTTTTAAAGTTGAGTGAAGTGGAACAAGAACCACAATGGGAAAAATTATGGGTCAAAGCCCTGGAATGGGAGCCTCGGAAGAGGTGTAGTGTGCCCATTCAGGAACCTCGTGTGAGAGACTGGATTATTACCAGGACTACGGAGAGCAGCACACATTCAAAGCAGCCTGGTCAGGCACCATCTTTGAGCCTGGCACCGCTGTTTCTGACACTGCCAGTCAAGAGATTTGGTTGCTATGCAATGCGTACACGGCCCTTGTTTTCTAAGAGGGAGCTTATGTTTCAAGTCGGGCTTGTCATTTCAGTTCATCCACCTTTTAAAAATTCCAGTCCATTTGGGTTTCACTTCGTTGCTGTGATTGAAGTGGGCAGAAATGGTTCAAAGCCCTGGTTTAACAGCCAGCTCTCCAGAAGTAAGGGAGGAAGAAAAAAGCCTGATTTGCAGTTTTCTGATTTCTGTGATGTAAATAATCCTGCCATGGTCAGCTGGCTTAAAAAGTGCCTGAATGTTTAAAAAATTGTCTTTGCAATATAGTACAAGCCAGTTCCAGTATACGCCTGAACTCCAGGCACAGTTTTATACTGCTACCTGTGTGAGCTAAACAATTTACTTGCCCTCTCTGATCCTTGGTGACATTACCTATAAAATGAGCAGTTACTCTTGATAATCTATTCAGTGTCCCTTCCTGCTCTGACATACCATGAATCCCAACAGCAAAGCTTTGGTTTCCTCCTGATAAGTAATGGGGCCCTTAGGACAGGGAAGCAGTAGGATGGATATCAGATTCTGGTTGCAATGCTTATGTTCAGTGATAGTCAACTCCTGGCTTATAGGTTCATATACACCCATACAAGGAGGAAAACTGGAGATGGCGTTCTTGGACTATGCAGTCCTGCCCATCAGAGTCTTTAGTGGAAGGCATTGTCTTGTCCTGTTTCAAAAGCGATGCTGAAATTTATCCTATTCTTTAGCCAAATAGCTATACGATAAACTGGTCATTCTAAAAGCCAAGCTTAACTGATATTTTCCTGCATCAGTAGATTTCATGTGGTCATCAATTATTTTGTCTCCTGCCAGACCAGGTGGTGAGATTAGTCAAATCTTCCCTTTGCCACATACTAGCTATGGCAGCTTGTACAAGATACTTAACCTCTCTCTATGACTTAGTTTCCTCTTCTGTAAAATGGGGCTAATAAAAACAAATTCAAGGCCATCCGTAACATTTGCAAGCCATGTTAAGAAATTTGAATGCTATGCTAAGAGCAATGAAAGTCAGACTTTTGAGCAGGGGTAACCTGCTGGGAGACCTGCTGGTCCTTCTCCTTGAACATTTTTCTACTCTATCCCAAACTCCCAGGGACTTCACAAGTATATGGAAAATTCATTGGCCAATCCAAGTACCGTTTGCCACCCCCAATGCCCCTGCCTCAAGGAGTTGCCTACCAGCTACCCCCTGTACAAGGTTTGCCCTGAGGAGTTGTTATGGATTGAATTGTGTCCCCCCAAAATATGTGTTGTAAATCCTAACCCCTATACCTGTGGTTATAAACCTATTTGAAAATGGATTTTCTTTGTTATATTAATAAGACAGTATTAGTGCAGGGTATGTCTTAAGTCAATCTCTCTTAAGATATGAAAAAGGTTGAACAAACAAGTGAGCAAGCAGAAACAGGGGGAGATAGGTGCAAAGCAACAGGAAAATCACCAAGGAACTTTCCTCTAGGGCCAACACAGAGAGAAAGCCTTTCCCTAGAGCCGGCACCCTGAATTAAGACTTCTGGTCTCCTGGTGGTGCAGTGGTTGAGAGTTATGGCCACTAGGTCAGCAGTTTGAATCCACCAGCTGCTCCTTGGAAACCAATAGGGCAGTTCTACTTTGTCCTATAGGGTCACTATGAGTTGCAATCAACTTGATGGCAATGGGTTTGGTTTAATGGGTTGAGTCTCCTAAACTGTGAGAAAACAGATTTCTGTTTACTA
Source organism: Elephas maximus indicus (assembly GCF_024166365.1). Lineage (NCBI taxonomy): Eukaryota > Metazoa > Chordata > Mammalia > Proboscidea > Elephantidae > Elephas > Elephas maximus. Next base: position 57,018,152 of record NC_064843.1, on the reverse strand, counting down.
AAGCCACCCTCTTGTGGTATTTCTATTATAGCAACACTAGCTAAATAAGACAGGATTTGGTAGCGAGGGTGCTGCTCTAACAAATACCCTAAAATGTGGAAGGGGTTTTGGAACTGGGTAATGGGTCGAGACCGGAAGAGTTTTAAGGTGTCTAAAAGTAAAAGCCTAGGTTGCCTTGAAGAGACTGTTGGTAGAATTATGGAAGTCAAATGCAATTCTGGTGAGGGCTCAGAAGGAAGTGAGGAGAGCCATAGAGAAAGCCTCTATCATCTTATAAAATACATATGGTGTTAACAACAGAATGTTGCTAGACATGTGGACATTAAATGTGCTTCTAGTGAGGCTTTAAATGGAAATGATGGGCATGTGAATGAACAATGAAGGGTGGTGCTTTTTATGTAGTGGCAAAGAACTTGACTGATTATGTTCAAATGTTTGGTGGAAGGTAGGAATTGTCAGTGATGAACTTGGATATTTGGCTGAAGAGATTTCTAAGCAAGATCTTAAAGGGGCCATGTGATTTCTCCTTTAGTAAAATGTGAGAGGAAAGAGATGGGCTTAAAATGAACTGTGCAGGATACTTTTCAACATAACCAAACATGTTGCAGGATTGGTTCACCAGATTTGAAGGATTAAGATCATAGTCTCATGAGACAACTCGATCAATTGGCACAAGATAGCCCATAAATTTTTAATTCTACATCCTAGCTTGGTAAGTAGCATCTGGGGTCTTAAAAGCTTGTGAGTGGCCATCTAAATACAACTACTGGTCTCTACTCATCTGGAGCAAAAGATAAAGAAGAAAATCAAAGACACGAAGAAGAAACTAATCTACAGGACTAACTGCCTACACAAATCACAGCCTCATCTATCCTGAGACCAGAAGAACTAGATGGTGCCTTGGTAAAACCAACAACTGTTCTTACCAGGGACACAATAGATAGTTATGGATAGAATGGGAGAAAATTGTAGAACAAAACTCAAATTCTTATAAAAAAGGCCAGACTGGAGGAACCCCCGAGACTATCATCCTGAGATACACTTTAAACTTTGAACTGAAACTATTCCTGGAGGTCACTTTTCAGCTAAATAACAGATTGGCTCATAAAATAAAAAATATCATCTGTAAATACTCTGCTGGGAGAAAGATGTGGCAGTCTGTTTCCGTAAAGATTTACAACCTAGAAAACCATTTGGGGAAGTTCTACTCCACCCTATAGGGTCTCTATGAGCCGGGCTCAGCTCAATGGTGATGGGTTTAGTTTGGTTTGTTTTAAGCATGTTTTATACACTATGGAAGCTACAAGGCATGACTCATATGTCATCTCTGCTCTCATACACTTTATAAGCTTCTTGAGGAAAGGACACTTAAAAATCATAACTAACCCAGAAGGCACTTAATAAAACATACAAAATGGTCCATGCACAGGCTCTGTGGGGTTCAGAGGAGTGGGAGAATTTGGGCTTATGCAAAGAAAACTGGAAAGAGGGGGCTTTGAAGGCGGGCAGAGACAAATAAAGCATTTATAGGCCATATTCAGGGAACAATGAATAGACTGTGCCAGAATGTTAGAGGTGGAATGAAATGTGAAATAAACTTGAATATGTAGTGGTGACTGGCTTCTTTGAATGATAGAAAATAGGGGGCCATTGAGGGTTAGCTGAGTAAAAAATTACTCAGATTTTTAATTAGATTTTTAATGCAACTTGACTCCAATGAGGGGGTGATCAATAATCTGTTAATGAACAAAGGCAAATGCAGGATTTATGAGAGGGGGAGGGGAAGGGGAGGGGGAGGGGAGGGGAAGGAGGAAGGGAAGGGGGAGGAGGAGGGGGAAGGGGAAGAAAAAAACTGCAAATAGTCTGAGACAGTGACTCTGGGTATCTATTGGTGTGAACAAATCATCTTAAAAATTCGGGGGTTGAAACGACAATAATTGTTTATTATCTCTCACAGCTCTGGGGGTTGACTAGGATCAGCTGGGTAGTTCTTGCTCAAGGTATCTTGCGTCAGAGGGTGGCTGGGGTCAGAATCATCTTGAAGCCTTCGTCAGTGTTATGTCTGGTACCTGGGCTAGCAAGACTCAAACAGCTGGGGGACTAGAACAACAGGGTTTCTTGGGCATCTCTCTCTACTTTCTGGGTGGTCTTGCCACCATGGTGATCCCTGAAAAGCTGGACTTCTTTCATGTTGAATCAGAGCTAGAAAGGGACATGTCCTGAGAGAATGCCAGGCAGAAGTTCTATCACCTTTTACGACCCAGCCTAAAAGCTCCATAGGATCTCCTCTCCTGTACTCTCATTAAGGCAGTCACAAAGACCTATCTATGCTCAAGGGGAGGGGACACACACTCCACTCCTGATGAGGGAAGAGGGACATTTCTGGAAGTTCACGTGGAACCATAGATAATATTGTCACTGTCTTTGGAAATACAATCTGCCACATGAGTTTTGGAAAGGAATGGTTTTCTCATGTTCTGAGTGGGAGGTCCAGCCAATATAATCATGACTCTTCTAAAAGATGCCCCAGGTCTTTTGTGTCATGGACATCTCCGACATATAGGTTATAATAGAAGTCCGCAATCTGTACATAAGGAGAGACACTTCTTCTTTTCCCCAAAGTCTTGAGATCAACCCAGAACTGAGGGAAGGAGAATAAACAGGGTTGATCCAATTGACAATTGATTCAAGTCACACATGGGAAGTGCAGGAAGCCCAACTTGGGGGCCAGTGGCTGTCCCTTTCTACTGGAATGCTGGTGGAGAGGGCAACACCAGCAGGGTCCACTGATAGGCTTTCATCTATAGGTTGGGCAAATATTGATTATGCATTTCTAGTCATCTGTATCAGTAGGGAGTTGTGTTCAACTGCTAAGAACAGAAATTTATTTCCAGTAGCTTAAATACACAGGGATCAGCAGTCCAAAGCAGGTCCACAAAGTCTTTAGAGACCAAATTTCCTTGTATTTTTCTGTTCTATTTTTCTTCCCCTTTCTTGCTTTATTTTTATGCTTCCATTCAAAAGACCATCTCATGGTCTAAGATGGCTGCTGGAGCTTCAGCCATTATATCAGCATTCCAGGCACAGGAAGGAAGAAGAAAGAAGACTTCTCTCACTGTCTTTTAGGTAGGCTTCCAGGGGACTCAAACCATATTTCCATTTACATCACTTTGGAGAGAACTTAGTTGCACGGGCTCCCCAAATTACATAGAAGGCTAGAAAATGTAGTTTCTTAGCAGGAGAGACTACCCAAGTTTTGTTTTCCGAAAACAAAATGTGAAAATGAATACTTGAAGGCAAGACACCCTCTCTGTCAAATTTCCTACTCAAGAGATTAAAAAAAGAAATCCACCAATTTAAGTGCATAATAAAGTCCTTTCTAGTGATATATAATTATGGTAACATTTTTTTTATTTAAGTGTCTGCAAGAAATGAAAACTTGCCTTCAATGTTTTCAAATCTGAGGTGGGGAGTAGATTTTGTAGAGTCCATTCTTTACTCTAAATAGTTAATGCCAGCCTATAAATCATGTTTTAACCTCCCCAAAGCACATTTCACTCTTTTTGTCTAAACGACAGAAGTCTCAGCTAATGTAAGAATCAAGGGAACAATCTGGAACTTAAAGGAGTGATACCAGCTCTCTGAAGTATTCAGTGAGCAGGTCCATGTGCCTTGTGTTTCTGACGCTGAGTGACACAGCTGGCAATTGAAGTAATTGCCAATAGTAAACATTCGCCCAGTGTGCACACCCATCCACACAGAAAGTGTCGTGGAATATTTTCTAGTTTCTTCCACCTGCAAACATCTCCCACTTAAAGGCCCAGCTGATGTCCCATTTTATTCCTGAAGCTTTTCCTAGCACCAGGGTGCTCTTGCCTCTCTTACGCAACGACCAATTCTACTTTTTGCATTTAACGATTAGTATCTCTCTTAGTTTCTTAGTGCTGCTGTAACAGAAATACCACAGGTGGGTGGCTTTATAGAAAAGAAATTTATTCTCTCACAGCTTAGGGGCTAGAAGTCAGATTCAGGGCACCAATTAGATCATTGTATCGACTTCTGCGAGCCCAGAGTTTCTGGGTTCCTTGATGGTCCTCACATGTGTGTCCGTCTTCCCCAGACTGTGTTCCGTTCTCTCTGTGCCTAACCCACTTTTTTGTGTGCCTTAAAAGTATGTAGGTTTAAGACATAACCTGCACTGATATGGCCTCATTAACATAATCAAGAAAGCCCTATTCCCAAAGGGAATTACATGCACAGGTATAGGGGTTAGGATTCCAACACATATTTTTGAGAGACGCAATCCAATGTATAACAGTATCCACCATTTAACAAACATTGAGCAAACGTTTAATATCAGTCCCAAACACTTTGGTGCTTACATTGTAGTCTGTTAGTGTCATATGTAGGATTTTTTCTTCCAAGTTGAGTATATGCTCATTGAGATCACAGCACTTCTTGATGTGTCACTCCACTTGAGGCGTTACATATTTTCAGGCTGATAGAGCCGTGTAGATTGCTCTGGCACTGGGCATCAGAAAAAAGAGGGGCATCTATCAACCAGCTCACTGGATGTTTCCATTAAGGAAGTATCTTAGTTGTCTAGTGCTGCTGTAACAGAAATACCACAGGTGGATGGCTTTAACAAACATAAATTTGTTTTCTCACAGTTTAGGAGGCTCTAAGTCTGAATTCAGAGCGCCAGCTCTAGGGGAAGGCTTTCTCTGTCGACTCTGAAGGGAGATCCTCATGTCTTCACCTTCTGCTTCTGGTTCCTTGGAGATCTCCATGTGTCTTGGCATCAGTCTCACCTCGTCCTTCTCTCTGCTCCCTTGTTTAATCTCCTTTACACCTCAAAACAGAGTGACTCAAAATGCACCCTATACTAACCCTGCCTCATTAATATAACAAAGACAACCCATTCCCAAATGAGATTATAACCACAGGTTAGGATTTATGGCACATATTTTTGGGGGACACAGTTCAATTCATAATGGGGGGGAACCTACTATAACTTTTTGAGTCTTAAAAGCAATTTGTTATATACTTTCCAGAACTGCTAAAATGAAAAAGACAGTCAGCTTTCTGCATCCAAGCTATCACCTATGTGTCCCAAGTGCTGGGGGCAATCAGCGTGGGGTAGGGCACAGCACCCTTAGCCCAAGAGGGGAGTGGCAGGAGGCAGGGCACTACAGTGCTCTTCCTAGATTTTTTCCTCATTGGCCTTTATCCTCTCTCTTTCTTCTTGGCAGCAGCTTTCCTGGCTGGCATCCTTTGCTTTCAGGGCTGATGGATGGCTGGACCTGCCCTATTTGCAAGTGTTGGCAAGAATGTGGAATAATTGGAATGCTCATAGATTATTGATGGGAGTATACATTTCTACAGCCATTTTGCAAAATAGTTTGACAGTATACTAAAGCTGAGCACACACACACACACACAAAAATTTGTCGTGAAATCAGTTCTTACTCATGGCACCTGCATGTTTCCGAGTAAACTGCACTCCACAAGGCTTTCAGTGGCTGTGATCTTTCATAAGGAGATTACCAGGCCCTTCTTCCAAGGAGGCTGTGGGTGAACTTGAACCACCAAATCTTTTGGTCAGCAGCCGAGGACGTTAACCATTTGTACCACTCAGGGACACTGGTTCTATTTCTCAGTTTGTATGCTGGTTACACGGGTATGATATGTTCACTTTGTGAAACACAAACTGAACTGTACATTATGATGTGTTCATTTTCATCTGAGTATGTTATACCTCAGTGAAAGGTTTACTAGAACACAAACAAAAACAGCAACCCATGCATGGTCTGCATATAGTAGGTAATCACCACCCATCCTAATGTCCCTGTGTGCTACTATGCGCTATAAAATGAGAGTTTTAGACTCACAGGAAGATCTCCAAACTTGCTTTCAGCAACATTGCTCTAAGGTTCTATTGAAAACCCATTGATTAATGGTGACAGAAGAATTCAGGAATGGTGATGGTTGAACAACATGATGAATATATTTAATGTCATTAAGCTATATAGGTGAAAATTGTTGAATGGCAAATGTCTTGTTGTCTACATATTTATCACATAAAAACTTTTTAATTAAATAAATAAAACCACTGAATAATACTGGAATAAACATTTTTTAGTTTAGGCTGTAGTAGTTGTTGCAGCCACTGTGTCAATCCATCTCGTTGAGGGTCTGCAACAATGGGCTCAAGCATAACAATGATTATAAGGATGGTGCAGGACGGGGCAGTGTTTCGTTCTGTGGTACCTAAGGTAGCTATGAGTCAGAACTGACTTGACAGCACCTAACAGCAACAACATAGTAAGAGACCCTGCGTGGTGTAAATGGCTAACGCACTCTGCTGCTAACCAAAAGGTTGGAGGGTTGAGTCTACCCAGAGGTGCCTTGGAAGAAAGGACTGGCAATCTACTTCCCAAAACTCAGCCATTGAAAACCCAGTAGAGCATAGTTCTACTCTGACACACATGGGATCCCCATGAATCAGAATTGGCTTGATGGCAACTGGAAAGGTCACAGTAGGAAATTCCAATTTCCAGGGAGCAGGTTCTAAGCTAAGTCAGCTTTCTGCATCCAAGCTATCACCTATGTGTCCCAAGTGCTGGGGACAATCAGCGTAGGGTAGGGCACAGCACCCTTAGCCCAAGAGGGGAGTGGCAGGAGGCAGGGCACTACAGTGCTCTTCCTAGATTTTTTCCTCATTGGCCTTTATCCTCTCTCTTTTTTCTTGGCAGCAGCTTTCCTGGCTGGCATCCTTTGCTTTCAGGGCTGATGGATAGCTGGTAGAAGCACCTTAGTTTCTCATCCCCCCTTGGCAGTCTGCCTGAACTCACTTTACTATAGCCACCTCTATGAGCTCACATGTACTTTGTGAGTGTCACCAGGTGGGTGTTACCCGCCCCGCAAATAAGTAGACCTGACCTATTTGCATTTTCTGGCACCACGTGGCATTTCAAAATTAAAAATTTAAACATTTTCCTTCTCTGCCTTCCCTCTCAGTGGCATACTTGTCAACTTCAGCTTTCACTGACTGCTCAGAAAAAAGTAATAGAGGGGAAAAAAAATAAAGAATAGAGGTGTTGCAGATGGGCAGATGGATGGAAAGTAGACACGGATCTGAGAGTAGCCCCTTCCCACTCTACCACTAACTCACCAAGTACTCTCTGGTCACGTGTGAGTGCAGGTTATAGAAAAACAGAAAAGACATGAGGCATACCCTCTCCAAGTTCCAGACCTACAGGGGATGTAGGATGTGGCCAAATGCATATGTAATCCACAATGGAAAACCTCAAATTAATAATAATGCAGTAAGGAAATGGAAATGAAACAAGGGACAAAAGAAGGCCGCTGTACCCTCCGGGACAGTGTCAGTTGCGTAAACAAAACCTCATGGAAGGCAGATAGGTTAAAACTGAAAACACTTTCAGAGTAGCCCAAGTCTGAGGCTGGTGTGAGAGATTAAGGGAGCAGGCGGCCGGCTGGCTGTATGATAAAAAGCAGAGAGTACAAAAGTTGGCTCTGCTGGCGGTACTTGGAGTGTTATACTGTGGAAGGTTATTTCTGTGTGCGGGGGGATCACTAGGGGTGACCGCAAGAAACTAAGGACATTTTTGAGCAAGCCGATAGTGGAAGAGGTGTTAAAGATAAAAATCACGAGGCTTCCATTACTCATTATACTTAAAGCACAATTGTAGGAGCTTGGTTTCTCTTCCTCCTGCCCCCAAAGCATGGCCCAGGATGGAGCCCTGCGTGCTCTGAGTGTGAAGCATGTGCTGGCACTCAACAGAGGTAGGAGAGTGGAAAAATAGAGAATATCGCTTTGTTCCTTCCACCCCCACTCAAATTCCTGACATGAAGCATTGAACATAAAATAATCTTATTGACCACTAAAGGATGAGCCAGCTGTGATGGGACCCGTCTCTCCCATTTCTAATTTCTGCAGTTTTCTTATCCACAAACCAATTAGGTATATTAGGGAAAAATAGCTCAAGATCTATTAGAACTTCATGAAGTAAGATATTCATGGTGCTCAAGAATGTATCTCATTGCCTAATGTAAGGGTCATTGTCCATAAGGCCTCCAAAAGATAAAAACTAATAATAAAGCTTAATAGTAAAAATCTTAAGAGCAAACACTTTTATGGTGCTTACCATGTGCCTGTAGATGTTCTAAGCACTTTACAGGTACTTCCAACAACAACCTTGAGCTGGAGGTATTATTACTATGCCTATTTTAGAGTTCAATAGAAATAAGGACACTGAAGGAGAAGAATGTCCATTTCATTCATTCACTCAACCAATATTTTTCAGCTTTGGGTGGCCAAATGATTAAATACCTGGTTACTCCCTAAAAGTTTCATGGTTCAAGTTCACCCAGAGGCACCTTGGAGAAAAGGCTTAGCAATCTACTTCCAAAAAATGAGCCATTAAAAACCATACAGAGCACAGTTCTACTCTGACACACATGGGGTCACTATGAGTTGGAATCAACTTGACAGCTTTATTGCATGCCTAGACACAGGAAGTCTGCTGAATTCCAGAAAAGTGCTGAGCAGTAGGCAGGATCAAGAACTGGGAAGACCACTTGGCTCCTAGACCAACATCATAGGACCTTAACTTCATCCATTTAAGCAGGGATGGAGAGTTTCTTTTTTCCAGCAATGCCAATATTCACAAAAAAGGGAAGCGCTAAAAGTCTAAGTCCTGCAAATCTGTAGAGTGGTCTTTGTACTTTAGCTGTGGTGATTCTGTGCACAATGGAAGCCTTCAACCCTAGCCAAGCACGAGTGAGTGGCTCTGTGTCAGCTGATTGTGGACAGTCTCTGTTAGGCAAGACAACCCCAGCCAGACATCTGGTGACACTACAAATTAAGCACTTCTCAAGGGCAAAGCCAAACTACACTGAAGGCAATTCTCCAAGTTGCTTGTTATGCAACAATCCACCAACTACAATAGAATAGAGGCTTGTGCAGACCAAACGAAGCAACTGTGTCCAATTACCCAGTGTGTTTGTTAAAAATACTAAAAAGGAAACATCTGCTTAAACTATGTTTTTCTTTTTTCCCCTCCTTTGAATGGTTCAAAAGTGAATAAACTGAATTTTGGTAACTCTGACACACAGAGCTGAATTCATGCCTTCAGTAATTCCTCGTGTGCCTGTCACATTCATATCTGCTTGCAGGCACTTCAGACACTGGTGATTTATTCTTCCATGAATTTGAATGAAGACCATGCTGCCAAACCACATTGTTCCTGCTCCTCGGATGGGATTTCACGGTCTGCCAGCTTATTAAGAGCACCTACTCCTTCCAGCTTTGGGGATTTATTCTGATTATATTTTCTTTTAGTCTTTTTAATCTTAAAATAAAGGGCTTTAGGACCCAGCTGGGTATTATAGCCCCCAAAACATTCATTTACTTCAATCACTCAGGGCAGTTTGGAATAACCGTTCAAAATAATTCGAAAAGAATTTTTGTGAACGTGGTTGAGCAATCAAAACACATTTTCTACACAATGATTCGAAAGTTTGTTCCCAGCTTTGACTTTTCAGATCCCTTTAGAAGGCAGAGAAGTAAACAGTTCAGATGCAACTAGTTGTGAGAAGATAAAGATCACTGCATGTTCACGTTTTGCTCTTCTTTTCAAACCCTTTGTAAATATTCAAGATTCAGAAATCCAGAGGCTGCTTCTTTTGAAAACCTGCTGATAACTTAGTGCAGAGTCTAACTCCATCCTGTTTTAAGTTTAAAAGTCTGACTTTGAGCACAATTGGACTAAACCAAAAGCAAAGAAGTTTCCTGAATAAACTGAATGCTTCGAAGGCCAGCATAGCAGGGACAGGGGTCTGGGGACCATGGTTTCAGGGGACACCTAAGTCAATTGGCATAATAAAATCTATTAGGAAAACATTCTGCATCCCACTTTGAAGAGTCGTGTCTGGGGTCTTAAACGCTAGCAAGCAGCCATCTAAGGTGCATCAATTGGTCTCAACCCACCTGGAGCAAAGGAGAATGAAGAACACCAAGGACACAAGCCGATTACAAGCCCAAGAAACAGAAAGGGCCACATGAACCAGAGACTACATCATCCTGAGACCAGAAGAACTAGATGGTGTCTGGCTACAACTGATGACTACCCTGACAGGGAACACAACAGAAAACCCCTAAGGGAGCAGGAGAGCAGTGGGATGCAGACCCCAAATTCTCATAAAAAGACCAGACTTAATGGTCTGACTGAGACTAGAAGGACCCCGGTGGTCATGGCCCCCAGACCTCTGTTGGTCCCAGACAGGAACCATTCCCAAAGCCAACTCGTCACACATGGATTGGACTGGACAATGGGTTGGAGAGGGATGCTGGTGAGGAGTGAGCTTCTTGGATCAGGTAGACACTTGAGACTATGTTGGCATCTCCTGCCTGGAGGAGAGATGAGAGGGTGGAGGAGGGTAGAAGCTGACAAAATGGACACAAAAAGAGAGAGCGGAGGCAGAGAGTGGGCTGTCTCATCAGGGGAGAATAATTGGGAGTGTGTAACAAGATGTGTTGTGTTTTTTTTTGGGGGGGGTAGCAAGGTATATATATGGGTTTTTGTGTGAGAGACTGACTTGATTTGTAAACTTGCACTTAAAGTACAATAAAAATTATTTTTTAAAAAAGGCTGACTTTGGTGGATAACGGAGATCAACCATCTGTCTATTCATGAGAAGCCACTCTGAACAGAAGAGGAAGCAGGGAGGACATGCTTTCTGATCCAAGTTCTAACATGGACTCCCTCTTTTTTCATTTTATTGTGCTTTAGTTGAAAGTTTACAGAGCAAATTAGTTTCTCATTCAAAAATCTATACACAAATTGTTTTGTGACATTGGTTGCAATCCCTGCAAAGTGTCAGCATTCTCTCCCTTTCCACCCTGGGTTCCCTGTGTCCATTCATCTGGTTTTCCTGCCCTTTCCTGACTTCACATCTTTGCTTTTGGTCAGGTGTTGCCCATTTGGTCTCACATACTTGATTGATCTAAGGATCGTTTTCATCCTAGAAGTTATTGCTTGTTTTATAGGCCTGTCTAATCTTTGACTGAAAGGTGGACTTTGGAAGTGGCTTCTATTCTGAGTTACCAGGGTGTCTGGGGGCCATAGTCTTCAGAGTTCCTTCAGACTGTCAGACCATTAAGTCTGGTCTTTTTTGTGAATTTGGAATTTTGTTCCACTCTGTCTGGGCCCCTATATTGTGACCTGGGTCAGAGCGGTTGGTAGAGGTAGTCGGGCACCATCTAGTTCTTCTGGGCTTGGGTTGGTGAAGGCCACGTGGTTCATGTGGCCCATTAGTCCCTTGGGCTAATTGTTTGCTTGTGTCTTTGGTTTTTTTCATCTTCTTAGCTCTAGACAGGGTTATATGGACTTCCTCTTAAGAGTTCATTTCATATCTCATTGCCTCGTGTTCCTTCTCAGTAAGATGGTAGTAACACTTCCACTTTCCTGGCTCACAGGAGTATTATGAGGAACAATTAAGGGTTAATTAATTAATTGGAGAACAAGCTTGTGAAAGAGATAATGAGTAAATTCTATTACATTTCCTTGGCTTTGGGTAAGGCCAACCCTAAATTAATTTTAATCAAAAGCTTAGGGCCTCAATTTTTCATTACAGCCACACTTTGATGTTTAAAGTGAACATGAATCTCTTGCATATAATATTTCCCAAATCAGATTTTTTTTCCCCCCTGCAAGGCTGATTTCTAGTACCTACTTCCCTGGACTAATCAATAAGCTACGTTGCATTAAATTAGTCATTCTTTTGTGACTCGATCAAAATGACAAGGATTTTTCTCTTTGCTATCTAACATGATATTTTTTTTTTGGCTTATTTAAATTAAATGGAAGAAATCTCACAGTTTAATATAGATTTGCTTTTTACCTTTATGTTTTCCGAGATACTTTTGGTCAAAACCCAGCACAAACCTTGGATGGAAAATCAATTACCTAAAAATAAATAAATAAATCTGATCACCTGCTGATTATACAAATGCGAATTTTCTAGGGTGAGTGTGATGGAGTTGTTTTTCTGCCTGTCTCCCTCCTGGTGTTCACTCTGTTGGTGGGAGAGGGCTAGGGCACACATACATAGACCAACAGGTTGCATGACCGGATTTGCCTCCTGCTCCTGGGAGAGCTGGCACAGCTCATCCTTAGAGAGCTGGGGATCAAGTGCATTTAGCACTCCAGATTAACGATGCCCAGGTCAGTGGCTGAACACTCGTTTCCTTACAGCTTTTTCTGTTCCAAACAGAATGGGATCTTCTGTTTATGACACCCCAGACACCTGGAGAATGCAAGGCTTCCTCTTCCTTCGGGAGCTCCCTGCTGTGCCCTCCTCATGGCTATAGTAAATCAAGTCACTTTCCTGTTGAAGGTCGGGTTGTTGTCAGTTGCCACGGAGTCCGCTCTCATTCACAATCACGTTATGCGTTAAAGAATGAAACGTTGCCCAATCCTGTACCACCATCGTGATCGTTGGTATGTCTGGACTCATCTCCCAGCAGTATACCAGAAAATATTCTGTTGTGACCCATAGGGTTTTTGTTGGCTAATTTCCAGAAATAGGTCACCAGGCCTTTCTTCCTACTCTGTCTTAGTCTGGAAACTCTGCTGAAACCTGTCCAACATGGGTGATCTTGCTAGTATTTAAAATACCACTAGTATAACTTCCAGCATTACAGCAACGTACAATCCACGACAGTATGACAAACTGATGGATGGTGGCTGTTGAAAGTAGAAAACTTCAAATTATAGCTATAGGTACAGATGCCACTGTTTTTCAGTTTCCAAAAAAAAAAAAAAAAAAATGCTGTTACAGACCTCAAAGACACATTCTTCTGCTGCTCTGTGGAGAATAGGCTCAATTACATTTAATTTGTTTAAGCAATGTTTACTGATCACTAATAGATGACACTCATCGTACTAATAACCTGCAATATGCAGATGACACAACCTTTCTTGCTGAAAAGAAAAGGAACTTGAAGCACTTACTAATGAAACGCAAAGAGTACAGCCTTCAGTATGGATTACACCTCAATATAAGGAAAACAAAAATCCTCGCAACTGGACCAATAAGCAACATCATGATAAATGGAGAAAAGATTGTAGTTGTCAAGGATTTTATTTTACTTGGATCCACAATCAGTGCCCACAGAAGCAGCAGTCAAGAAATCAAATGACGTATTACATTGAGCAAATCTGCAAAAGACCTCTTTAAAGTGTTGAAAAGCAAAGCTGTTACTTGGAGGAGTGAGGTATGTCTGACCCAAGCCATGGCATTTTCTATTGCCTCATATGTATGTGAAAGATAGACAATGAATAAGGAAGATCAGAGAATTGATGTCTTTGAATTATGGTGTTGGGAAAGGGTATTGAATATACCACGAACTGCCAGAAAAATGAGTAAGTCTGTATTGGAGGAAGTATAGTCAGAGTGCTCCTTGGAAGCAAGGATGGTGATACTTTGTCTCACATACTTTGGACATGTTATCAGGAGGGATCAATTTCTGGGGAAGGACATGACGCTTGGCAAGGCAGAGGGTCAGCGAAACAGAGGAAGACCCTTGACAAGATGAATTGACACAGTGGCTGCAACAATGGGCTCAAACATAGCAATGATGGTGCGGACTGTGCAAGACTGGGCAGTGTTTCATTCCGCTGTATGTAAGGTCACTATGAGTTGGAACCTACTTAGTGGCACCTGACAACCATAACACTAACTAAAGCCAAACCAAACCTGCTGCCGTCAAGTTGCCCATTGTTGCAGCCACTGTGTCAATTCATCTCATCAAGGATCTCTTTCACTGACCCTCCACCTTACCAAGCATGATGTCCTTCTCCAGGGACTGTTCCTACTAGGAACAAAAAGAAGGTATGAAACACAGTCCACCTCAACAAAGTCAACATTGACCTAAGAGTAGGGGAGAGGTGTGGGGGGTGGGGTGCAATAGCAAAACAAGGAGGTAAAAGTTAGAGCCCAAATCTTTTGGTTCAATTTCTTCATAGTAAGCTGGCCAAAAACTGAGTGGACAGGTAGAAGAAAGACTGGAAAAAGATGACCATTTTTCTTCAGGATTAAATAACAGAACTCCAAATCTGGAAATATTTAGAGCTCCTTTTCTTAAAATGGAAATTCCAATACTTTTGCTGGGTTCAGAAGTCTTTTTTTTTTGGGCGGGGGCGGGGAGGTAAATTCTTTCAAATAAATGTGTTTGCTTTTATCTACTTATGTAAAATTCCTTTTTCCTAACTTCTTTTTGCAAATAATGGGATAAATGAACAATTTCTTTTGTAAGGATCAGCACAAAGCTGGTTCCTATGAGGCAGAGGTTAAAGATGTCTCAGATGATAAACTTTTCCAAATTGCTTGCTCTACCACTTTTTACCGCTCCATTGGGAAACCCTGGTGGCGTAGTGGTTAAGCGCTACGGCTGCTAACCAAAGGGTTGGCAGTTCAAATCCACCAGGCGCTCCTTGGAAACTCTATGGGGCGGTTCTACTCTGTCCTATAGGGCCACTATGAGTCAGAATTGACTCGACAGCACTGGGTCTGGGTACCACTCTATTATCTCTAACATTAACTACTCTTCCTCCCCTTAGTACTCTCCCTCCTGTCTTTGGGTTCCGTAATTCACTGCAATGTGTCACAGAGCTCACGAACCATGGCAAGGAAATGGCTTACTTGGTTATGGAGGCTGGCAAGTCCCAAATCTGTGGGTCAGGCATAGGCTTCTCCTGACCCACGTGGCTGCTGGCTGACGAACCCAAACTGGTAGCTCAGACCACGGGCTGCTGCCTCATAAGGCTGTGAAAACTGGAGAATCAGGTCAAACAATAGGCTGCTGGCACACTGGGCTGTGGAGAATCCCAGAAGCGGCAAGTCAGAAGGCACGCCCCTGGCTCAAGTCTCAAGAACTGGAGTTAGATGATCACAAAATGAATCCAGGATCCAGATGCAGAGAAAGAGAGCCTTGCAAGGACACCCACATATATACCTTGGATGCCGGCCACACCCCAGGGAAGGGCATAGCTTGAGTAAACATGAGACTTGAGTCACGCCCTCCTGCAAGGCTGTGACTCGAGATGCACCCCACATCAATCCTGCCTCATTAACATGTAGAGGTAGAATTTACAACACATAAAATGAAGGACAAGCATATAATACTGGGACTCATGGCCTAGTCAAGTTGACACAAAACCCCAACCATCACAGGTTCCATATACCTTATTTACACAGTCTCACTCAGTCATTGTGAGTGAGTCACAAAGACCACGGCCAGAAGGGCCATATTAAGCAATTCATTGCACCATTTGGGGTGAGGGGAGGGGGCTCAGAGATAATCCAGTCCAATTCTTTTATTTTAAAGATTAAAAAGCCTGACTCCCAAACCAAATTATTTGCCCAAAATCACATTACTAAAAAATGGTAGACTGGGTCAAGAATTCAGTTTTCTTACTTACTCAATCTCATGTTTCTTCAGAGTAAGAATTTATCCTGTAACTGCTGTAGTTTCTCCATGCCATTTATTTTCTTAACATCTTCAAGTTTGTGAAGAAATTTTTAAATCATATGGGTAAATAACATCAGTGGAATTAATTCGAATGTGGCTGTGGTAGATTGCAAGTGGCCACAGATTGTTTTCCTTCCTCACCTCTTGAATATTCTTTTCACCTGGTGACTTGTTTTGGCCAATGGGACATTAACAAGAGTGAGGTTAGCTGATATTTCAAGATGGCTCATGCTTTGGGGCTTGCTGTCTTGCTGCATTTGGAACCCAGCTTCCATGTGAAGGAGCTCAGGCTAGCCTGCTGGATGATGACAGATACCTGGACCTGTCACACCAGTTGTCATGACACCTCACCCAATAGCTCAACCAGCCCTCAGCCAGATGCATGAGTGAGCCCAGCTAAGCTCGGCCAAACCCAGTCCAGGCAGAAGAACTGCCCCACCAAATCCTGAAGTAAATAAATGGCCGCTGTTTAAAAACCAAATAGTTGGGGTGGTTTGTTACAAACAAAAGCTAGGTAATTGTCTTAGTTATCTAGTGTTGCTATAACAGAAATATCACAAGAGTGTGGCTTTTAACAAACAGGAATTTATTTTTTCACAGTCTAGTAGGCTAGAAGTCTGAAGTCAGAACTCCAGGTCCAGGGCAAGGCTCTTTCTGTCTGTTCTGGGGATAAATCTTTGTCTCAACTTCTCTGGTGTTCCTCGGCAATCTTCACGTGGTACCTATCTTCCTCTTGGTTTGTGCTTTCTTTTCTGTGCCTAATCCGCTATCTTTTTTATCTCAAAGGTAATTAGTTTAAGATACACCCTACACTGATATAGCTTCATTAACATAACAAAAATCCTATTCCCAAATGGGATTACAGCCAGAAGGAGAAGGGTTAGAATTTACAACACATATTTTTTGGGGGACCCAACTCAATTCGTGACAGTAATATGATGAACGTGGGACCTAATAATGAGCATAGAGGAAGTGAGTTCAGGAGGAGCCGGTGTGCTGCTGAAAGTTGGAGTCAATGGTTACAGAGTTTTTTGAAACCTAAACTTTGTATATAACAAAGCAGAACCTTGATGTTGAATTTGCTATTTTCTGGAGAACAAGGCAGAAGTTATATTCTATCTGTTTCTCCCAAGGAGAATCTTCCTCATGGAATGGATAAAAGTTCTCATTATGCTTATTTCCTAATTTAATTTCAATTCTTGGCCAATAGCAGGTCACTAAATAACATACAATTACAAATAAAACTTTTCTATGAAGCACACACAGGTTCACGCGTGCGTGCCTGCAATGCTGACAGATACAGAATTGTACCTCCTCTTACAGGGTCATTTATCCGGGAGACTGCATACTGTGATCTCTTAGAAACAGAGATAGGTTTACTGTGGATTCCTGCCAAGATCACCCTGGCATCCTTCAAAGATTTCTTTTTTAACAAGTGCATCTCTATAATGCAATATGCTTTCAAGCAGCTGAAATATAACCCTGATGGAGTATGAAGATAACTCCTTATAATAAATAAATACAACACTATTTCTGTGCTCTTTGGGAACAAAACTTAAAAAGGTTTTTCAAGTCTATTCATAAAGAGATAGTCTCTGGAGAATATTCTGTAACCTCTCCTTCCCATTGCAGAATCTTAGAAATGATAAGATAAATATGGGCTTAAAAAGAAATACATAATCAGGTTGGAAAACAAGAAGACTATAAGGAAAATGGGATTGTACCATAAAAAGAGAAAAGCCATACAGGAGAGGATAGCATAAAAGACAGTGAGAAGTGGTAGCAGAGAAATGCCAGCAGGAGACAGTTCAGTAGGCTTGCCAACCTACTAAGCGAGAAAGCTGAGTACCTTGGGGCAGGAGTCTTGCTGGTGGGAGTAGGGTGCCTTGGGGCACTTGGTGGAGCTAGGTTTGTTGACGCATGGAACTGGAGCTGAGAGGCTTCAACCGAGGTTTTCTGGCAGAGTGGGGTGCCTCAGGGCACTTATTGGCAGAGTTAAAAGAGCTTTGTAACACTTGCTCCAACAGGGCAGAGGCAAAGGGTCCAGAGAGAGATATGCCTTTGGGCACAGCTGAGAAGAGTCTGTCCTGATCAAAGAACTATATCCTGAGTGTTCCTGAGCCTGAATTGTAACCTGTCACTTCCTTAAACAAACCCCGTAATTGTGAATATTGTCTGTGATTTCTGTGTGGCCACTGCAATAAATTATTGAAATTAGCAGAGAAATAGAGAGTGCCGTGGGAGGTGTCAGAAGTGGTAAAGATGGCAGAGAGAGGAGGCATGTCTGACCACTGCCTCATAGAAATCAGCTTTGGGCTGTTGGTCTTGATTCTCCTTCCCCCTTATAAAGTTAGAGAAGGTTAGACGATTCCCCCACACCATTCGTTAGAGTACAGCTGCAGTCTACCCCACCTAGAAGCAGATCCTCTCCCCCAGCATAGTCCTTAATGGTGTCTGGGATAAACGGACATAATGTTCAGAGCCAGGCCAACAGAACTCCAGGGCAAGAATCTGAAAACATCTGAGTATTTATATATGCTATATTGCAGACACTCAAAAAGTAAAACACACATAAGTACCCTTTAAGTCCCTAGGTGGCGCAAATGGTTTGCACTCAGCTGCTAACTGCAAGTTTGGCAGTTCGAACCAATCCAGTGGCTCCGTGGAAGAAGACCTGGTGATCTGCTTCATAAAGATTACAGTCCAGAAAACCCTACAGAAAACCCTATGGAGCAGTTCTACTCTGTAACACATGAAGTCACCATGAGATGGAATCACCTCTACCTATAAGTACCATCCAAATGAAAAGAAAGGTAATATATAATTTCTAAATCATTAGAAGGATCAATCTGCAAAATAAGGGGACAAGAAAGCATGATGGATAGAAAATACGAAAAAAAAAGCTAGGAAAGAGAGCAAACGGAAGGCCAGTGAGTTAAATTCACCTATTAAGAGACAAACTAAAATAACATAAAGCACAAACAGAAACCAGTTCTATGTGATTGACAGGGGATACATCTGAAATACATCCATATAAAAAGGTTGAAAACAAATAGATATTAAAGCTATACTCTGCACATGTTAAACGAAAGAGGGCCGAGGAGCAATATTTCCAGGCAAAATAGAATCAGAAGCATTAGAGGGATAAGGGGTCTTTCATACAGATAAAAGGAACAACTAACGAGGGTGTTATAATCATGACAAACTCTAGGTCCCTTGCTTCCCAGCTTTAGAACATTAAAACAAAAACGAATAGACGAACAAAAACTTTAACAAAGTTCTTCCAACTGGTAACAGTGGTTACTTCTGGGCTGAGGGGTAAGTTCTGGTTAGACAGTAAAGGAGACTTTTCCCAAATCTACATTGTTTGAAATTCTTTTATAATTAAGATATATCTATATATTAATTTTGCATTTAATATGTTTTAAAAATAAAAAAGATCACACACAAGCACACCACCACCTGTCTGTCAATCTGTCTTACTGTGGTGGTTTATGTTGTTGCTGTGATGCTGGAAGCATTTCAAACACCAGCAGGGTCACCATGGCGGACAGGTTTCAGTGGAGCTTCCATACCAAGATAGACTAGGAAGAAAGGCCTGGTAATCTTCTCCCAAAAATTAGCCAATGAAATCCCTATGGATCACACCAGAATATTGTCTGATATAGTGCTGGGAGGTGAGCCCCCTAGGTTAAAGGCAACAATGGACTCAAGCATCCTGGAGATCATGAGGAGAGCGCCAACAGGACAGTGTTTCGTTCTATGTACCTGGGGTCACCGTGAGTCAGAGCCAATTCGACGGTAGTGAACAACCACACACATACATATATTTCAAGTTTAAAGTTTGACATATTTGAGCCAGAAATAATTCCAATCCCAGCTCAAACTGGCCTTTCTCTTTCATCTGCTAAAATCTTGTGGTCTCTGCCACATAGTTTTTAATCAATGAATTTCTTGCCTTTCTGCACCGTTATCTGGTTGTTACATGAATGCTGATCATGTAACTTTAATTAAAATGTCTTTGATGAAAGGCACTTATATTCCAAGTAATAGCATAATATTAATAATATTTAGAAATAGTGTTTTTTACTGAATGCTGCTTATGTGGCACTATATGCGTTATCTTATTTAATCCTTTCAATAACCCTTTAGAGTAAGTACCATTATCAATCCTATTTTACAAAGAGGCAGTTGAAGCTTACCAAAAACAAGAAAACCAAACCTGTTGCCATTCAGTTGATTCTGTCTTGGAGTGCCCCTGTAGGACAGGATAGAACTGGCCCATAGGGTTTCCAAGGAGTGCCTGGTGGATTTGAACTGCCAGCCTTTCGGTTAGCAGCCAAACTCTTAACCACTACACGGCCAGGGCTTTCAGTTGAGGCTTAGGCAATTAAATAACTGGCATAAATTCCCAGAGCAAGTAAGAGCAGAAAGAGCCACTATTTGGAACCAGGTCTGCTTAGCTCAGGATCCTGAGTTTTCACCGCTATGAACAGAGCTGGGCACATAGAATATTCTCAACATATATTTAAATGATTACTCGATGATTTCACATCTCATGGGCAGTCCTCATGCTGAAGAAGATACGAGACCACGAGAAGATGTTCGAATTGGAGAATTCGAAGGGTCATAACTACCAATTTTAGATTCAGGAGGACTTCAGTGATCTAGTCTGAGCCATTTATTTTACAAGTGAAGAAAATGAGGCCCAGAAAGGTTAAGGGAGTAGCCCAGGGTCACGGAGCTGGATCCTAGAATAACTGACATGCAACTCGACTCTCATGACGCCCAGTGCTGTACTATCGGAAATGACCTCAAAATACACGGCTTCTCCGGCTTCCAAGCTGCCCTCCCTGTACTCTCTTCTCTATAATATTCCCAGTTACGCAGTCTTCATCAAATACCATCCACTGTCCCTGAGACCTGCACATAAATCACAGAGTCCTCCTTCTTAAGTGGGCCACAAAGACTCCCTGTAGTTGGCTTTTCTAGAACAGGAGTGGTAAGATTAGAGATGATCCCAGGAGCAGAAGGTCAGACTTCAGATATCAAAAGAGGTGGTGAGGGCAGATGACCAGGAAACAGCTACAGATAGAGGAGAAGAGAAAAATCCAGAAGGCAGAAGAACTGGAGCTTTAAATATGAAAGAAGGGGTTCAGACATCAGCACCCAGAAGCTCTGGCTAAAGACGATTCCAGACCCTCTGCTGTGATTCCTGGAGACTCGTTTCTCCTTGGGCTTTTGCAGTTGCCTTGTGTGATAGAGGTGATAGAGGTAACAGTCACATTTCATATACCAAATTTTGACCTTAGGGAGCCCTGGTGATACAGTGATTAAGTGCTTGGCTGTTAACCCAAAGGTCGGCAGTTCAAAACCACAAACCGCTCTGTGAGAGAAAGATATGGCAGTCTGCTTCCACAAAGTTTACAGGTATGGAAACCCCATGGGACAGTTCTACTCTGTCCTGAAGGGTCGCTATGAGTTGGGAATGACTCCACAGTGACAGGTTTCTTTTTTTATTTTTTGGCTTAATTTTGACCTTTGCCCAAAGTATAAGCTACAGTCTATGTGGTGATCTGTAAAATGAAATGGGTTTTTCTCTTTTTTTAAAATGTTTCATTATTTTTTTCTTTAAACTCCCAGAAAAGCTTCAAAAATGAAACAATGAGCACCTGTATACTCTCTGTCTAGACTCAGCAAATGTAAATGTTTGGCCACATCTCTGTATGTATTTTTCCTTTTGTTTCTAGCTGAATCTTTTGAAAGTAAGTTTCAGATACCGCAACGTTTTACCGCTAAATACTTCGGCATGTGTCTGTTAGGAACAAGGATATTCGCTTATGTACCAAAACACGATTATCAAATACTGAATGTTTTACACTGACACAACAGTGTTATCTAAAATAGTTATCTAATATTCAAATTGCACCAATTGTCTCAATAATGCTCTTTATGGCATTTTTTTTTCCTTTCTGATCCAGGAACCCACCCCAGATCAAACATTGCATACAGCTGACGTTTGTCTTCAGTCTCATTTAAGCTGGAACAGCTCCTCAGCCTTTCGTTCTCCTTCATGACCTTGACATTGATGAACGCAGGTCAGTTGTCCCTCAGTTTGGGTTTGTGTGATGTTCTTTCGTGATTAAAGTCAGATTAAGGATTTATGTCAATAATATCACAAAAATGAGGTTGTGTGGAATAAAATGGCTTGATGACAGAGGCTCGGAGAAAGGGGGTGATGGGCAAGGAGACAGGAAATGAGTTTGGGAAATAGAAACCAGTAAACAGGTGATTTTTATATAATATCAATGTTTTCAATGTTTTTACATGACATTAAATCCATCAGATAAACTCTTTTTTTTTTTCCATTTCTCGAGTTCAAGGAGTAGAATGCTAAATGACACTGAAGTAGCCACCAAGCAAGCCCATGAGAGCAAGCACACACCCAGAGAGGGGCAGTCACCGTGTCGACGGTGTGCTCAGCTGTCTCCACTTTCAGCATGGGCCACACACAGTTAGTCCAGGCCATCTCCAGGCACACCGACCTCAGGTTTTTTCCAAACCATAACTATGTCACTGAACAGCATTCATTTCTCTAAAGAAGGAAAAAAAGTCCACTTGGAAAATTTAGTCTATCCATGAATTAAATTCATTCAGTCTATCCATGAATTAAAACAAAACAAAACAAAACAAAAATGCTTCATTGTCAAACATAATAATTCTTAGGGCAGTAAAACTATTCTTCGTGACACTAATGGTAGACACATGACATTATGCTTTTGTCAAAACCCCCAGGACTGTACAATACAAAGAATGAAACTTAATGTAAACTATGGACTTTAGTTAATAATTGGGAAAAAAACGTTGCTACTGAGTCAACTCCAACTCATGAACAGCTGTGTATGTCAGAGTGCAACTGTGCTCCGCAGGGTGTTCAATGGCTGATTTTTTGGAAGTAGACCCCAAGCTTTTCTTCCTAGGCACTTCTGAGTGGACTCAACCCTCGAAACTTTCAGTTAGCAGCCGAGTACAGAAACCATTTATACCACCCAGGGACTAGTTAATAATAATGTATCAATATTGATTCATCAATTGTTACAAATGTACTACAGGAATGCAAGGTGTTAATAATGGAAGAAACAGTGTGCAGGGAAGGGGTGTTATATGGGAACCCTGTGCTTTCTGCATGATATTTCTGTAAGCTTAAAACTGCTCAAAAAATAAAGTCTGTTAAAAAAAAAATTACCCAGCATAATCATTTCTTTTTGGAAACATTGTAGTCTTCAAAGAATTCTCAGAGCTGGAATTATTAAGTCAACTTTCCATTCCTTGCCACATACATGTTAAAAAAAAAAGAATGAGGTAAATATGTCACATTTGAAGACATCTATTATAGGGTCACTAAGTAGAAACCCTGGTGGCGTAGTGGTTAGGAGCTATGGCTGCTAACCATGAGGTCAGCAGTTCCAATCCACCAGGCGCTCCTTGGAAACCATATGGGGCAGTTCTTCTCTGTCCTATAGGGTCACGGCGTCTATGAGTTGGAATCAGATTGATGGCAATGGGTTTTCAACAGGTGTAGGGTCGATATAAATTGGAATTGACTCGACAGCAAGGAGTTTAGTTTGGGTATATTTCATTG
Source organism: Elephas maximus indicus (assembly GCF_024166365.1). NCBI lineage: Eukaryota > Metazoa > Chordata > Mammalia > Proboscidea > Elephantidae > Elephas > Elephas maximus. Next base: position 56,994,951 of record NC_064843.1, on the reverse strand, counting down.
AGTAGAGGTCCCTGGGTGACACTGAAGGTTTCAACTTACTATTCAGCTAAAGGCTGGCAGTTTGAGTCCACTCAGTGTTACCTTGGAAGAAAGCACTGGCAAGCTGCTTCCATTAAGATTAACGCAAACACATTGCTGTCAAGCCGATTCCAACTCATACTGGCCTTACAGAACAGGGTAGAACTGCCTCACAGAGTTTCCAAGGCTGTAATCTTAATGGATTCCAACTCACAGTGGCCTTACAGAAGAGGGTAGAACTGCCTCACAGAGTTTACAAGGTTGTAATCTTTAGGGATTCCAACTCATAGTGGCCTTACACAACAGGGCAGAACTACCTCATAGAGTTTCCAAGGCTGTAATCTTTAGGGATTCCAACTCATAGTGGCCTTACAGAACAGGGCAGAACTGCCTCATAGAGTTTCCAAGGCTGTAATCTTTAGGGATTCCAACTCATAGTGGCCTTACACAACAGGGCAGAACTACCTCATAGAGTTTCCAAGGCTGTAATCTTTAGGGATTCCAACTCATAGCGGCCTTACACAACAGGGCAGAACTACCTCATAGAGTTTCCAAGGCTGTAATCTTTAGGGATTCCAACTCATAGTGGCCTTACAGAACAGGGTACAGTTGCCTCACAGAGTTTCCAAGGCTGTAATCTTTAGGGATTCCAACTCATAGTGGCCTTACACAACAGGGAAGAACTACCTCACAGAGTTTCCAAGGCTGTAATCTTTAGGGATTCCAATTCATAGTGGCCTTACAGAACAGGGCAGAACTGCCTCACAGAGTTTCCAAGGCTGTAATCTTCAGGGATTCCAACTCACAGTGGCCTTACAGAACAGGGCAGAACTGCCTCACAGAGCTTCCAAGGCTGTAATCTTTAGGGATTCCAACTCACAGTGGCCTTACAGAACAGGGTAGAACTGCCTCACAGAGTTTCCAAGGCTGTAATCTTTAGGGATTCCAACTCATACTGGCCTTACAGAACAGGGTAGAACTGCCTCACAGAGCTTCCAAGGCTGTAATCTTTAGGGATTCCAACTCATAGTGGCCTTACACAACAGGGTAGAACTGCCCCACAGAGTTTCCAAGGCTGTAATCTTTAGGGATTCCAACTCATAGTGGCCTTACACAACAGGGTAGAACTGCCTCACAGAGTTTCCAAGGCTGTAATCTTCAGGGATTCCAACTCATAGTGGCCTTACAGAACAGGGTAGAACTGCCTCACAGAGTTCCCAAGGCTGTAATCTTTAGGGATTCCAACTCATAGTGGCCTTACAGAACAGGGTACAGTTGCCTCACAGAGTTTCCAAGGCTGTAATCTTTAGGGATTCCAACTCATAGTGGCCTTACAGAACAGGGTACAGTTGCCTCACAGAGTTTCCAAGGCTGTAATCTTTAGGGATTCCAACTCATAGTGGCCTTACAGAACAGGGTAGAACTGCCTCACAGAGTTTCCAAGGCTGTAATCTTTTAGGGATTCCAACTCATAGTGGCCTTACAGAACAGGGCAGAACTGCCTCACAGAGTTTCCAAGGCTGTAATCTTTAGGGATTCCAACTCATAGTGGCCTTACAGAACAGGGTAGAACTGCCTCACAGAGTTCCCAAGGCTGTAATCTTTAGGGATTCCAACTCATAGTGGCCTTACAGAACAGGGTACAGTTGCCTCACAGAGTTTCCAAGGCTGTAATCTTTAGGGATTCCAACTCATAGTGGCCTTACAGAACAGGGTAGAACTGCCTCACAGAGTTTCCAAGGCTGTAATCTTTAGGGATTCCAACTCATAGTGGCCTTACAGAACAGGGTAGAACTGCCTCACAGATTTTCCAAGGCTGTAATCTTTAGGAATTCCAACTCATAGTGGCCTTACAGAACAGGGTAGAACTGCCTCACAGAGTTTCCAAGGCTGTAATCTTTAGGGATTCCAACTCATAGTGGCCTTACAGAACAGGGTACAGTTGCCTCACAGAGTTTCCAAGGCTGTAATCTATAGGGATTCCAACTCATAGTGGCCTTAGAGAACAGGGTACAGTTGCCTCACAGAGTTTCCAAGGCTGTAATCTTTCGGGATTCCAACTCATAGTGGCCTTACAGAACAAGGTAGAACTGCCTCACAGAGTTTCCAAGGCTGTAATCATTAGGGATTCCAACTCATAGTGGCCTTACAGAACAGGGCAGAGCTACCTCACAGAGTTCCCAAGGCTGTAATCTTTAGGGATTCCAACTCATAGTGGCCTTACAGAACAGGGTAGAACTGCCTCACAGAGTTTCCAAGGCTGTAATCTTTTAGGGATTCCAACTCATAGTGGCCTTACAGAACAGGGTAGAACTGCCTCACAGAGTTTCCAAGGCTGTAATCTTTAGGGATTCCAACTCATAGTGGCCTTACAGAACAGGGCAGAACTGCCTCACAGAGTTTCCAAGGCTGTAATCTTTAGGGATTCCAACTCATAGTGGCCTTACAGAACAGGGTAGAACTGCCTCACAGAGTTCCCAAGGCTGTAATCTTTAGGGATTCCAACTCATAGTGGCCTTACAGAACAGGGTACAGTTGCCTCACAGAGTTTCCAAGGCTGTAATCTTTAGGGATTCCAACTCATAGTGGCCTTACAGAACAGGGTAGAACTGCCTCACAGAGTTTCCAAGGCTGTAATCTTTTAGGGATTCCAACTCATAGTGGCCTTACAGAACAGGGCAGAACTGCCTCACAGAGTTTCCAAGGCTGTAATCTTTAGGGATTCCAACTCATAGCGGCCTTACAGAACAGGGTAGAACTGCCTCACAGAGTTCCCAAGGCTGTAATCTTTAGGGATTCCAACTCATAGTGGCCTTACAGAACAGGGTACAGTTGCCTCACAGAGTTTCCAAGGCTGTAATCTTTAGGGATTCCAACTCATAGTGGCCTTACAGAACAGGGTAGAACTGCCTCACAGAGTTTCCAAGGCTGTAATCTTTAGGGATTCCAACTCATAGTGGCCTTACAGAACAGGGTAGAACTGCCTCACAGAGTTTCCAAGGCTGTAATCTTTAGGGATTCCAACTCATAGTGGCCTTACAGAACTGGGTAGAACTGCCTCACAGATTTTCCAAGGCTGTAATCTTTAGGAATTCCAACTCATAGTGGCCTTACAGAACAGGGTAGAACTGCCTCACAGAGTTTCCAAGGCTGTAATCTTTAGGGATTCCAACTCATAGTGGCCTTACAGAACAGGGTACAGTTGCCTCACAGAGTTTCCAAGGCTGTAATCTATAGGGATTCCAACTCATAGTGGCCTTACAGAACAGGGTACAGTTGCCTCACAGAGTTTCCAAGGCTGTAATCTTTCGGGATTCCAACTCATAGTGGCCTTACAGAACAAGGTAGAACTGCCTCACAGAGTTTCCAAGGCTGTAATCATTAGGGATTCCAACTCATAGTGGCCTTACAGAACAGGGCAGAGCTACCTCACAGAGTTCCCAAGGCTGTAATCTTTAGGGATTCCAACTCATAGTGGCCTTACAGAACAGGGTAGAACTGCCTCACAGAGTTTCCAAGGCTGTAATCTTTTAGGGATTCCAACTCATAGTGGCCTTACAGAACAGGGTAGAACTGCCTCACAGAGTTTCCAAGGCTGTAATCTTTAGG